>NW_005360425.1:1171747-1175653 GCF_000412655.1 Myotis brandtii | reverse complement strand
CCATCTTGCAAGTTCCTGGGAAGATCCAAGAAGGTCATGTCTGTGGATGGCTAGCCTAATGCCAGGCACATGCTAGGCCCTTGATAAATGGGAAGACCCTTTTTTCTCTTAGTGGGTGTTGAATTAACAGATGAGTCAACATTTTTTTCTTTGTTTTTGTTAATCCTCACCCGAGGATATTTTTCTATTGATTTTTAGGGAAAAGGAAAGAGAGAGGGAAAAACAGGGAGAAACACATCGATTGATTGCCTCCTGCACAATCCCTGACCAGGGCCCAGGCCAGAGAGGAGCCTGCAACCAAAGTATATGCCCTTGACTGGAATCAAACCTGGGACCATTTGGTCCGCAGGCTGATGTTCTATCCACTAAGCCAAACCAGCTAGGGCGAGTCAACAAATTTGAATAAGGAAGTATTGTAAAATTCACAAAAAGGGAATTTAGAGAAACATTTGTGATCTTGGTTATGGTTATTAGCAAATAACACTAGGATTATGAAGTCCTAACAGTTGTTAGAACACCTGGAGCAAATCCTTTGTTTCAAGGGAACTCTATCTAGTCTTCATCCATCATGCTCTGACTTTCCTCATGCAGGTTTGGACTCATGAATCTTTTTTTTTTTTTAATAATTTTTTTTTATATTTTATTGATGGGCAACAACAAAAAAATTGGAAAACTGTTTTTAACTGTGAGAGAACAGATCTATCTATAAACATGTGTATGGGGAGCTTATGGCTGCTATCTTCCAGCTGTGAAAAGCCATGGTAGAGAGAATTAAGCTTATCTGTGTAGACTCAAGGTACAGAACTCTTGGCAGAAGCTATATGAGCCAAATTCTGCTCTATTTTGACTTTTATCACTATTCAAAAATGCAGCACTGGTTCCCATCTCTGCAAGTGTCCAGGCAGGAGCTGAATGATCACTTACAGCAAGCATGTCAAACTCATAGGCTAACACAGGCCAAATAAATGAGGTTTAAGTTTATGTGGGTCACAAAAAAAAGCTTCAATTTTCATAGAAACATAGGTTGATTTTGATAGAGAAATGCTGAATACAAGGGCTGAAATAAATGAGTAATCGTTAACATAAAATAATTGAACATTTTAATAAAAATTAATATTTTTTCTTGAACATTAATTTACCAGACACTAAATAACTGCACAAATTAGTAAGTGTAATGCAAATAAACCTATTTTTCTTGTTCTCTGAAAGCGAAATATTTCCTGTTGCACACACCAAACAAGTCAGTACAAGACTAATGATGTGGCAATTGGCTGCTAAAATATTCGCTGCTAGTATTAGGGGAGAGAAATGGTGTGCCTGCACGTAAGGCGCGTAAGGGAAATGAATGCAGTACGATTATAGTAGTCAGTCATTAGCAAACGTTGTAGTTCATTATTAATAACTAGAGGCCCGGTGCACAGATTCGTGCACTGGTGGGGTCCCTCAGCCTGGCCTGTGCCCCCTCGCAATCTGGGACTGAGGGATGTAGTAGTGCATGAAGTGGCAGGCGGCTGGGGCGGAGCCCAGGACAGGTGCCATGCTGCTCCCACTTATCTTGGCCCTGCTGTGCCTGCCCCCACTGCTTGGTAGCACAGCTACAACTGCGCTCCTCAGCCATAAAACCAAGGTCTGGTTCCCAAAGGTCAGCTGAGCGGCTCTCCCGCTATGGGAGCGCACTGACCACCAGGGGGCAGCTCCTGCGTTGAACATCTGCCCCCTGGTGTTCAGTGCACATCATAGCGACTGTTCGACTGGTCGTTTGGTCATTGGGTTGCTTAGGTTTTTATATATATATATAATGTATAAAGGCCTCTAGTATATATATAAAGAGGTAATATGCAAATTAGCCATGACAGTCACGACCGGCTCAGGAGGGAGCTGCGCATGCAGGGGGCCCACCCCTGGCCCCAGCGGCTGCAGCACGGGCCCGGAGTGGAAACACAACACACAGGGGGGCCCACCCCTGCTGGGAGACAGTGCACCAGCAGTCCCACCTCTGCATGTGAGCTGCAGAGGAAACACCTTTTCTTACTGCTCATTGGCTAAGCTTCCTGTATGCCACTAGCAGTGTTCTTGGTAACTTGGGTAATAAAAATCAAAGAAGGTGATCTAGGGTTTTTCCACCTCACTCCTGGAGGAAAAAATGAAGGTCCGCTGCTGGAGGGGCTAAGAAATGTCATATCCTGCCCTAGCCAGTTTGGCTCAGAGGATAAAGCCTCAGCCTGCGGACCAATTCTGATCAAGGGCATATACCTAGGTTGCAGGCTCCTCCCTGGCCGGGGCCCAGGTCAGGGCTCATGCAGGAGGCAACCAATTGAAGTCTCCCTCTCACATTGATGTTTCGCTCTGTCTTTTCCTCTCTCTTCCACAAACTCTCTCTAAAGATGGAAAAATATCCTCAGGTAAGGATTAATAAAAATAAACAAATAACAATAATAATTATATATGAACAGTAAAGGTTGCCTTCTGGTTAAACAGATGGTAATGCCAAGGCAAGAATATTAGGGAAGGAAGAATGCTTCAGAGACACACAGTTGTAACATTTTTCTAACTCTGGTTTTATTTTGTTCTGTTTTCATATAAACCCTACATACTGGGTAAGTACTTAATTGTGTAGCCTTAGTTTCTTCATCTGCATAAGCATTTTAATAACATCTACCATAAAGTTTTATAGCAAGAACAGGACTTAGGCAGATGTAATCAAAATAGTTGGGGCTTAATTCTGGCCCCAGCTTAATAGAAATGTAATTTTAAATCCAACTTACATGACTACTATAATCTTCTGTTTTCCTATCTTCCAAAGGAGGGTAACAAAAACAAAATAATTGTTTTGGCGTATAAATGATGAAGGCCTCAATATCACATCTCAGATATTTAGGAGCTATTATTATTGTCATCACATCTGTGTTAAAAGTAAATGAAATTTTATAAACTATTCTTTTTATATAGTGGACCATTTTTCTAAAGAAGTGAAGGGCATGGTCTGGTTGCCTTGGGTAAAACAATGAGCAAAATTTTAGCACAAGCTCATGAGGCAAAAGAATGAAAAGAAGACAATTGGCTAGAACTGAGCTTTGCAGCCAACATACAGCAGGAAATACTGGGTCAGGAACTTTGTACTTGGATAAAAGTTAGTTTGTGTTTATGATCAAGGCAAAGTCCCTGGAGGGCTCTGTAAGGCAAGGGGAATGGGTAACAGCGCTTGTTAAAATTTACTGTGCTTCCACTCAGGTTCAACAATACAATAGATTAAAAGTTGCTGGGAGCTAAAAGGTCTATTGCTCTTACTACATTCATCCAAAGGAGGGGGTAGAAATGTTTCACTGCATTTTTCTTTTGGAATTTCTACTAAGGATTCTGGCCTGCCCAAAGGAGGCTCATGCCCATGGCAGAACCGAAGGGAGGGGAAATAAAAACACTGCAAAATATTCAGTATTCTCATTCTAACCAGACTGCGGTCCTAGAGTATGCAAGTGGGGGATTGTGATGAGAATCACAGATTTTCCAGCACAAAGTAGTTTTTGGGCTGCAATTGTGTAGGCTGTGGTAGCTCACCGGACAGCCAAGACATTCTGTGGTGGTTTGGGGCCTGGCAGTTCATTGGTGGTTTATAAATGTTCAGAAGACTGACTTTCTCCTGAGGTTACAAAACTATGCAGCTTTGACATGCTTCATATGAAACTGCCTAAGTATGGTTATTTAATCTCCTTTCGTAGACTTTTTAAGAATTCACAACCATACTTCTGACCATTAAAAAATCAGCCGCATGTATTCACAATGAAACTGAGTTTTCTGTGAATGAGGTTTCAGCAGTGTTGGAGGGCATAATTTTTTTGAGATGATATGACCAAATTGTGTGTGTGTGTGTGTGTGTGTGTGAGAGAGAGAGAGAGAGAGAGAGAGAGA
>NW_005360425.1:1158898-1169270 GCF_000412655.1 Myotis brandtii | reverse complement strand
ATAAAAAAAAAAAAAAAAAAGATATATAGTAGATCTCATGGAGCACATAAAGGAAGTTAATTTTATGAATATTGAAAACTAAGTAAGTAAGCAAATGTAAAAGTGAAGCAATGATTAGAAAAGACAAGAGGATAAAAACTAAGTGCAATCATAGTATACTTCACATAACAAGTGAATAATTCTTATGAAATCATAATGATGCAAATACTGATTACTGATTTAACAAACAATTGTGATACTGGGAGAATGAAGAGAGGAAGTGGGAACAGTGAGTATAAGGAGCTAAATCCTCACTTACCATAATAGGAAATCAATGAATAATGTCTGAACTTAAAAAATCAAGAAAGAGCAGTATGAGCATATGATTAAGGGCATGAAAGTACAGGCATACTTCAGAGATATTGTGGGTTCAGTTTCAGACCATCACAATAAAGCAAGTATCACAATAAAACGAGTTGTATTCTTTTTGTTGGTAGAGGGTCTTGCCTTCAATTTGGAAAAAATTCAGCATCTGTGACGCACAATAAAGCAAAGCACAATAAAATAATACAGGTAACATAGTGGACAGTCTGGACAGTGGAACTGATGGGTGGGGACTGGTAGGAAAAGGATCACTAGGTTTCACAATAAGCCTGCTGATATTTTAAATATATATTTTATTGATTTTTTACAGAGAGGAAGGGAGAGGGATAGAGAGTTAGAAACATCCATGAGAGGAAAAACATGGATCAGCTGCCTCCTGCACACCCCCTACTGGGGATGTGCCCGCAACCAAGGTACATGCCCTTGACAGGAATCGAACCTGGGACTCTTCAGTCCACAGGCCGACGCTCTAGCCACTGAGCCAAACCAGTCAGGGCAAGCCTGCTGATATTTTAATTACATGTACGTATAAAATTTGTATGTTAATGGTTCTGCAATAAATATATGTATGTTTGTAAATACATATATCTATACATACGTATATGTATATACCTTTGCACTCACTTCTGAGTATATCCTTACAATCAATTCCAAAAAGTGGAATTTCAAGGTCAGAAGTATACATATATTCAAGACTTTTTAAAAGTTTTTATTTACTGAATCTGAGAGAGAGAAAGAGAGAGAGAGAGAGAAAAAACATCAATTTGTTGTTCCACTTGTTTATGCATTCATTGGATTCTTCTTATATGTGCCCTAACTGGGAGTGAACCCACAACCTTGGTGTATTGGGATGATGCTCTAACCAACTGAGCTACCCACCAGGGTATATTCAAGGCTTTTGGTACAGACTACCAACTAACTCTCCCGCAGTACTAGGCTGATTGTCACTCTTCTCAGCAGAGAACTAGCCTGGGCCATCACCTCCTTATCAGATTGCCAGAAACTCCGAATCCAATTTAACAGGAGGTTATTGTGTGCTTCCTGAGTCATTCCTATGCCATCTATTGGAAACCAAGATTTTAAGCTGGAAAAGTTGTCTGGTCAAAGAAAAGCCTGAACCAAAAGTTCTGTTTTGGCTCTGCTATTGCCTGCCTATGTGGTTTTGAACACATCTTTTTCTCTGACCTCAATTTTAGCATCTGGGAAGTAAGGAACTTTGGACCAGAACAGCACTTCTCAACATTTTTACTGCTAAGGCCCCTGTCTTGGATACCAGTTTTTATCTACTAAACAAATTGCATTTACTAAGAAATTATTTATTCTCTTACCTAATGTGTATTCTCTTATACAAGGTGATATTTTCTCAATAGTAGGAGAATTTCTCAATAGTAGGAGAGAATTTCTCAATAGTAGGAGAGAAATACCTCTGATAAGATAAATGAATTAATTAATTCAAGCCAAAATAATTTTATTTCCCAGCTTGCACTGCCAGGCTGAAGCAAATACATAAACATGTTGGAATACTCCCAAGCTCCTTGCTGTTTCCAGATTCCCCAGGGTAAATGGGGTGGGATAACTCTCTCAGGTCCAAAAATCCATTTTCTCTTCCAATATCAGAAGTTTATTCTGCCAGGATTGTTCCCCAGCTAAATCCGTTTAACAGCTGACCTTGAGTGTATTTACTGGAGCTAGGTTAAAGCAAAGGCCACTGGAAGGAAGATTGGTACTTTGTCCTATGAGGAAAGTAGGAGGAAGGAGGATTTATTGTAAAGTTAATGAAGCTCATGTTTCAGGGCCCTCATTTGCAGGGGCCCCTGTGAGAGGTGGGAGCTGCTGGGAGTTAAAGAGAGGAAGTAGTTTGTGATCAAGAAGCATTTTTGTGTACGCATTTCTGGAGACCTGCCTCAAGATCCCAGAAAAGAGAGATCTGAATCTCTGAGTCTTCAATAATTTGTCCTGATTTCTTGTTCTCATTCTAAACAAAAATTCACGCTCATAGTCATATTGTACTCATATTCTTGGAGAGGGCCTCTAGAATTGTGAAAGCTCAGGTCCTACAAAATCTGGATTTGCTAAGTATATAGCTATAAGTGCTCCTAGCAATATAAAAGCTAGTGATCTGGCTTCTCCACTGGAAGCGCAGGAGAAATGGTTCTCACACTTCTCCATGTTTAACCAGCTCTATCCACGGAGCCAAACCAACTAGGGTTTGCAGTGGTTTTTTTTTTGCTCCTGTTTCCTTGCATTCGCCCACATGGCCCACATACACAATAGAGAATAGACTAATGGACTGCAGCTAGCTTAATGCTGAACTGGACGGGGCTCCAACATGGAAAGGAAACTCTGGACTCTGGCTCTGATTTTTAATCTGCTGAAACCCCAGCTACACTTCTTCTATGACTGGACCAAGGGAAATGGGCCTTTGGAAACCCAGGGATGTAATTCCATGAAAATAAAGCTTTCTACTATATTGCATCCTCCTGTGCGAGTCTTAGAAAATTCCTTTTCTTGGGTCAGTGGTCGGCAAACTACGGCTCGCGAGCCACATGCGGCTCTTTGGTCCCTTGAGTGTGGCTCTTCCACAAAATATCACGTGCGGACGTGCACGTACATTGCGATTGAAACTTCATGGCCCATGCGCAGAAGTCAGTATTTTGTGGAAGAGCCACACTCAAGGGGCCAAAGAGCCGCATGAGGCTCGCGAGCCGCAGTTTGCCGACCACTGTCTTGGGTTATTGCAAGAACTTCACCCAGCAGCATTCCAGAGGATACAAGCCACACTCCTCTCTGATAACAGCAGGAATGAATAAACCACTGGTTTATTCATTAAAATTCCAGATTCCCCAGAGTAAATGCTTTAGAACAGTGGTTTTCAACCTTCCTAATGCCTCGACCCTTTAATACAGTTCCTCATGTTGTGGTGACGCCCAACCATAAAATTATTTTCGTTGCTACTTCCTAACTGTAATTTTGCTACTGTTATGAATCGTAATGTAAATATCTGACATTCAGGATGTATTTAGGCGACCCCTGTGAAAGGGTTGTTCGACCCCCAAAGGGGTCGCGACCCACAGGTTGAGAACCGCTGCTTTAGAAAGTCTTATTTAAAATGCAGATTCCAGGGCGGTGTCCCTGGAGGTTGCAATTAGTAATTTGGGAAGGAATTCAGGAGGCCACATTTTGAGTAAGGCTCCTGATGATTCTGATGTACACCACTTCTTATGAAACATCATAAAAGGGACTGGGTCTGGCCCATCTCTTGCAACCACTCCCTATCTTGCTAATACTCATCCAAGATCTGTCTAGGGGTAGTTCTTGAGAAGATGTGGCCCCTTGAGACTGAGGCAATCCTTACATTTCTTTTCTTCAGTAAAAGATATTCACAGCTGCTATTGTGAAAACAGTGCAGACTTGGGAAATCAGGCAGATCTGGATTCAAATTGTTGCATCTCTCTGAGCCTCAATTTATCCATAAAATAAGGGTTATAATGCCACTTAAAATTAATGTGAAGATGATATACACTGTCTTATGTGCAAGAGTTGTAAGCAATGCACCCAGGATGAAGAGTTTTCCCTGAAAAGGATAAGATACTTGAAATTCTCCCATTTAGACATTCACCTCTTAGCCCTTTAGTCCCTGTTAAAATGTAATGGAGCTGTAGCTGATGTGGCTCAATTGATTGGGCATCGTCCATCCACCAAAAAGTTGCCGGTTCAATTCCTGGTAAGAGCACATGCCTAGGTTTCAGGCTCAATCCCCGGTATGGGGTGTGCAAGAAGTAGCTGATCGATGTTCTGCTCTCATATCTATGTTTTTCCTCCCTCTCCCTTGCTTTCTCTCTAAAACTCAATTAAAAATATATTTTTTAAATGTAATGCAGTAACTAGATGCCCCACTGTTATTTATGTCTTAGTCAAATGTGGTTCATGGATTGTTTAGAGAATGCAAAGGCAGGAAGATGGCTTGGGAGTGCCACGAAGGGAAAGAAAGAAGGAGAGGCTGAGGAAGAAGGGCAGAGCATAGGGGAAAACCAAAGGCAATTGAGAACAAACTTTTCCAAAGTTATCGTCTTACATGGGGCCAGCGAGCCTGATGTATACCATGGCTTTCAGCTTATACTCCCGGTTCCCATGTGAAGAAATGTTCAAGGAGTGCCAGACCAAAAAATTTTACCTCCTCTGTTCATGGGAAGGTTGTTCTTACTGTAAAAGGTGCTGAAATTTTTAACAATTTTTGTAAGGGAAGGTTTGTCTTTGGGAGAATCTATATATATAAAAGGCTAATATGCTAAGTGTCCTTCCCACTGTCTGACCGGTCATTATGATGTGCACTGACCACCAGGGGGCAGACGCTCAATGCAGGAGCTGCCATAAGGCATACTTGCCATTTACAGAGAAACTGCAGTGCAGACCTGGCCGACAAAGCAACACTCGGCTTCCCCCAAATGGGACACAGGCCCCACTGCCACCCTGAGCGACAGCCACCAAATTTCAGCCAATGCAGCCAAGACCCCATGGCGCAAAATGCGGCTCACAGCCCAGCCCAGCCTGCAAATGGTGGCTGTGGGGTAACGACGTCATGTTTTTGTTGATATTCTGAAGCCAAAATTGTCTACAGAATATGTCTGAAGACCAACTATTGCCACAATGTACCTCTGAAACCGAAAGAAGCTGGCGTCATCGACAGAATATGTCTGAAGAGCAGTCATCAACAAGTACTACCAATACTGGTAGGAACTGCCTTCATAGCGAAAATGAGGTAAATGAGGATGCAATTATCAAACACAGTTGTGGTGGAATGACTGTTACATGTCAATTTTGCCTATCCCTAAATTTCCCCGATGAAAAACCATCTAATGAGAAATTTACTCGATGTTGTAGCAAAGGCGAAGTTTCTCCAAATGATATAAATTTTCCAGAATACCCGGCATATTTTTAAAAATTAATGATAAATGAAGATTATGACAGTAAAAATTTCATGGAAAATATTCATTCAATAAATAGTTCCTTTGCTTTTGCTTCAATGATTTATTATCATAAGATTGTGACCTAATATGATCGAGGCTGAATTAACAGGATCTGTAGAAGGAAAGGTTGTTCTGATTCCAAGAATTGATTTGTCCCCCTCTGACACTGGCCTCCCATTTAAATTTATTTGAAGACAGTTTCCTGTGATGCCAGCATTTGTGGTGACTATTAATAAATCACAAGGACAAACTCTAGACAGAGTAGGAATATTCCTACCTGAACCCGTTTTCGGACATGGTCAGTTATATGTTGCTTTCTCTCAAGTTCAAAGAGCATGTGACATTAAAGTTAAAGTTGTAAATACTTCATCACAAGGAAAATTAGTCAAGCACTCTGAAAGTGTTTTTACTCTTAATGTAGTATACAGGGAGATATTAGAATAAGTTTAATCAATTATCAGTCATTGTATCAATGTTGTTTTTATATCATGTTTTTGTTGTTTTCATATCAGGTCTTTGTTGTAGTTATATCATGTTGTTATTGTTTATTTATTAATTAATTTATATATTATTTTCATGTACATTTTACTAATTTTCTTTCACTCTGACACTTCTTTTATAGAGAAAGGGCAAATAACAATATTAAAATATTTCTTCTAATTAATTTTCTTTCAATGTGCATGAATTCATGCACCAAGCCACTAGCAACTTGATAATCCTCTTTAAATAGAAGGTAAAACCCTAGGGGCATGACTTTGGCTTGATAAACCACTTCACGTGAATTGAGAAGTTTGGGACAGGAAAGGAGGATGGGATGGGATAGAGAGAGGTGGCAATGGCATGAGGTTGAGGACTATGTGGAAGAAAAGTGGGGTAGCCAAAAAAACATTAGAAGAAGAAAAAAATTCTGGTGTTCACATTGACATTTTTGGTGGTAATGTAATGAAGGTAATGATTAATAGCCAGTAAATTAGATTTTCCTTCCCCCCCTGGATTTTCCACATGTATCTTTCACTCTTAGGATGCTTACATTCCAGCTTTGGCTAAGATTCCTAACTGTCTCCCCAAAATTCAGCCTCCCCTTCTTCAATTGTTATAGAAGTTTTAGCTGAGCATAGAGTTGCCTACACTTCCCAGCCTTCCTTGCAGCTAGGTATGGCCATATGACTAGTGTCTAGCCAATGGAATATGAGCAGAATGAATAAAATGTGCAACTTCCAGATGTATCTTTAAAAGGAAAAAGTATATCATCTCTTTTCCACTGGATGTAGATGTGATGGCAGACTCTAGAGCACCCTTCTTAGCCAGGCAACCACAGAAGCCACTTGTTAAGAAAGATAGACCCATAAGACAGAAGGAACCTGGGTCTTTTACCAACTTTGTGAAACACATTGCCCTACCAGCTCTGAACTGCTTTCTCTCTCTTTTTTTTTTAATATATTTTATTGATTTTTTACAGAGAGGAAGGGAGAGGGATAGAGAGTTAGAAACATCTATGAGCGAGAAACATCGATCAGCTGCCTCCTGCATGCCCCCCACTGGGGATGTGCCTGCAGCCAAGGTACATGCCCTTGACTGGACTCGAACCTGGGACCCTTGAGTCCGAAGACCGATGCTCTATCCACTAAGCCAAACCGGTTAGGGCATGCTTTCTCTTTTGAGAGAAAGAAATTGACTTCTATCATGTTTTAATATTTTTGTTCCTTTTTGGTATAGCAACCAAACTTACATCTTAAAATCTATATATAAAAAAAGCTAATATGCAAAGTGTCCCCTCAGGAGTTCAACCAGGAGACCAGGAGTTCGATTGATCGCTATGATGTATACTGACCACCAGCGGGTGGTGTGGAACAAAGGAAGACCCCAGCTGGCAGCTGGAAGACCCTGATCGGCCCTGATTGCTGGCCAGGCCTAGGGAACCTAACTGTGCACGAATTTTGTGCACTGGGCCTCTACTACCATATAAGAAAATGTATCACATATGTTCTGAGGCAGAACTTTAAAAAAGCACATTTACTTTTTTATTATAAAAACAACATTCCAACAAGTGAGATCCATACCCTTGATATGATGTGATGAAAATGGTACTTTACTTCTGTGGTCTTCCTCCCCAAATCCTGTAACTCCCATCCAATTGTGAGAAAAACATCAGACAAATCCCAGTTGAGGGGCATCCTACAATACCTGACCATGCTCCCCAAAACTTCCAAGGTCATCAAAAGCAAGGAAAGTCTGAGAAACTATCACAACCAAGAGGAGCCTAAGGAGAAATAATGGCTAAATGTATGTGGCATCCTGGATGGGATCCTGAAGCAGAAGTAAGACATTAGGCAAAAACTAAGGAACTCTGAACAAAGCATGGAGTTTCATTTATAATGATATATTAATATTGGTCCACTAATTGTGACAAAAGATGTTAATAATGAGGTAAACAGTGTGGGATATAAGAGAACTCTCTGTTCTATGTTTACAAATTTTTGTAACTAAATCTACTCTAAAATAGAAAGTTTATTGAAAAAGTAATAAAAAATAACATGCCTCATTTCAGAGAATTTAGAATACAAATTGAATTTTTTTTTTAAATCACCACAAATGCATTCAGCCCTTTGCTGTATCTGTCAGTGTGTATATGTGTGTGTGTGTTTAATGAAAACCAAATTTTCTGTCTGGGTTATTTACCAGTAGTTGTGTTCTCAGCTGCAGTCCATTGTGTGTGGGGTCTGCATGACCATGGGCAATGAGGCTGCTTAAGGCCACATGGTTATGGAGGCACACGGGTGAGTGTGGGTCACAGAGCAAGAGAATGCCAGGGAGAAAGCAAGAGGCTAGAGAGAGAGAGAATTCTTTGGGGATTTTAATCTTCTAAGATTTCCGGGCTTGCATTGGGTTCCACTCTTTTAGCCAATGATCTTTTCCCCCAAGCTAGACTGATAGACAAGCATCTTCCCCAAATCACCCCCACTTCACTGCCTATGATCCCTTCTCCCAGTGGTCTGCAGGGAATGGACTGGTGGTTCCCTGGTGAGTGTGAAGTTGCAGCTTCCTGGTGAAGCTGCCCAGATGACCATGCTTATAATGTCTGGCCTCCCCTTTGCTCTCTTTCTATTATTAATATAAATTAACTAATTATCCTGGAGTATGGTAAATCAGCGAATGAGATACAAGACTCCTTAATGAACCAATTGCACGAGGCCCAGAGGGAGGTGTCTCTTCCAAATCTCTGAGCAACAAATAGAGGAAGTTCTCTCTATTATACCTTTCAGGCTCTTTGCAGATTTTACAAATGGCTCTGTGTGAGTTATTGTTACAGACAATTTGTAATCTTGGATACATAAAGAACAAACATTTGGCATAAGAATATGGGAATTAGCCCTAACAGGTTTGGCTCAGTGGATGGAGCGTCATCCTGCGGACTGAAGGGTCCCAGGTTCGATTCTGATCAGGGGCATGTACCTTGGTTGCGGGCACGTCCCCAGTGGGGAGTGTGCAGGAGGCAGCTGATCGATGTTTCTCTCCAATTTATGTTTCTAACTCTCTATCCCTCTCCCCTCCTCTCTGTAAAAAATCAATAAAATATATTTTTAAAAAAAGAATATGGGAATTATTATCAGTATTAGTCCATTACGTTAGATGGCTAGCTTGCAAGGTCAGACAGCTAAGTTTTTATCTTTTCTATTATTCAAACTAAAACAGTTATTTTATAGAATAAGAGACTGTCTAAAAATGACAGAGTTTGCAGAACAAGGGACTATCTAACAATAGAGAATTCAAACAGCAGTTTTATATAAGATGGAGGTTACTATGCTTCAATGCCAATAACACTAGGACAGTGATGGCGAACCTTATGAGCTCGGCATGTCAGCATTTTGAAAAACCCTAACTTAACTCTGGTGCCGTGTCACATATAGAAATTTTTTGATATTTGCAAACATAGTAAAACAAAGATTTATATTTTTGATATTTATTTTATATATTTAAATGCCATTGAACAAAGAAAAATCAACCAAAAAAATGAGTTCGCATGTTACCTCTGACACACGTGTCATAGGTTCGCCATCACTGCAGTAGGATATAAGTTCCAGTTGCAATCTATATATTGGGATTCAAATCTATATTCTAGTAAAATAATAGCATATGAGGGGGGAGGTAAAGGGGGACAATTGGGGGAAAAGGGACATATGTAATATTTTCAACAATAAAGAATTATTTAAAATAAATAAATAAAATAGCATATGTTTTATAGCACGTCTCATGTGCTAGGTGCTGTACTACATGCTTTAAATACTCATTTAATCTTCCTAATGCTACAAGTAAGTACTATTATTATTATCCCCATATTAGGAATTAAGAAACCTCTCTTAAGGTCCAGAGAGAATAAGGGACTTGGACAAAGCCACATAACTAGTAAGTGGTAGACCCAGGATTCAAATTCAGACATTCTGGCCCTAGAGTCTATGCCCTTCCTAAAAGCTTCACTTACTTGCCTCTCAAGAGTAACTTTCAGAGAACCAAGATGGCGGCGTAAGGTACAGACCTGTACGTGCTGCCTCCCACAACAACATTGAAAATACCAACTATAAGACAAAACAGCTATCATTCAGAACCATGGGAAAGTTGGCCCAGTGGAAGTTCTACAACTGGAAAGAAAGAAAGAAGAGCATCGAGACTGAGTAGGATATGCAGAGGCGCCAAGAACAGAGGTACGGAGTCACGCGCCAGGCAGGCTGCAACTGGATGCGTGGTTTTTTTCAATCGAAAGGGGTTACAAACTCTCGAATCCACTGAGCTTGTTTGGGGCAGGATTCTGAGGTCCCAGACCCCTACGGGGAGAGGCAGGACGGCCTTGCAGTGGGTTGGAAAGCGAGAGTGGCTTTCTCACGGAGCTGCTCGCTGGCACACGGAGATGCGGAGACAGAGTCACGGAGAGGCGAGGAGTCGCAGAGACGCCATTGCTGTTTGCTCCGCCCTGGTGACTCCCTGAGACCCCGCCCTACTCAATTTACATCCCCGCCAAGCTGTGCCCAGTGGCACAAAAGGAACCA
>NW_005360425.1:1153754-1158593 GCF_000412655.1 Myotis brandtii | reverse complement strand
AGCCGCCCAACAAAAGACAGAATGCCAAACTTCGTGTTGACTAGTTAAAGTATGATGTCCAGCACCTGCAGACTGCTCTCAGAAACTTCCAGCATTGGCGACACGCAAGGGAGCAGCAGGAGAGACAGCGAGAGGAGCTTCTGTCTTGCACCTTCACCCCCAACGTGGGATGCGGCGCCCCCTGCGAGGCTGAGACGGCCCCTGTGAGGCTGAGATGGCCCCTGCGAGGCTGAGACGGCCCCTGTGAGGCTGCGACGGCCCCTGAGAGGCCGAGACGGTCCCTGTGAGGCTGAGACGGCCCCTGTGAGGCTGAGACGGTCCCTGTGAGGCCGAACACAGGGACATGTCACGGATGGAAATAGCTACATTTTCCATGTGTATGACTCGGCAACAAAAAGCGTACACCTATGGATGAGGACAGTGGGGGGGTAAGGGCAGAGGGTGGGGTGGGAACTGGGTGGAGGTGAGCTATGGGGGGCAAAAAGGGGAACAACTGTAATAATCTGAACAATAAAGATTTATTTTTAAAAAATTTTTAAAAAGGAATAATAATTTTAAAAAAAGAGTAGCTTTCACTCTATTTCTTGAAACATTTTTGGTTTGTTGTTGCTGCTTTCCTTTTATTAAAAAAATGGGGAGGGGACTTACTTAAAGCATCTAGGGGTAAGTTAGGTAATTACTTAGAATTTTGAGAAGATGAGAAACATAGCATAGGGCAATTTTCATATGGAGTTGGATAAAACATCCCAAGAAAAGAGGTTGGAGATACTAATGTTTATGAATTAAAGGGTTTAAGCTTTTCAAAATCATGTTTTTAGCCGTGTGAAGTTGAAAAATTTTTTAACCAAGGGAAAACAGTAGGGGCAGAAAAGGTCATTTCTCACTGAGTGGGCCCCAGTTGGAAGGCACTGGGAAGGGGGAAGGAGGCAATGGAAAGTGGTGGACGAGTGCTGAAAGAACTCAAAGGGGCTAGGCGTGGGCGATGGATTTAATCCAGTTCTGTGAATATGCTGTTCAGAATTGTAGGCCATTGACTCCTAGAGTCATCTCTTGTGTGATTGCATCTTTTCCTCCAGAATAACTGGGGCCAAGTGTGGAACACAGCAGGAGCGGGCGGCCTGACTTTGTGCGGTGGATCACCGGGCTGCTTCAGAAGCATCAGATTCTCATTCCCAGGAGGGCTCTGAAAAGGCAGCGGGCACGTGGTTCGTGGTCTAAATTCAGCAAGCAGTGAAAAGGCAGTGGGGGAGGGATGGAGGTGGGTACAGGATTTGAGGGAGGAGCTACCACGCAACCTCGGAATCTGACTTATGTGGGCGTTGGTTGGAAAATCTCTCCATTTACCCCTGGGGTTTACCTCCCCTTCTCATCATCTTTTACCCTCTGTCCAATCGGATTTGTGTTACTTAAAATGTAACACCCTCTGTCAGACTCAGTTCCTGCTGTCAGCCATCCACCAGGCCTGATGAATTCCGAGCCCTGTTTCTAGCCTTGGGCTGGTTGGGATGATTTACAAAGAAGCCCCAGGGGAGGAGGAGGATGCACTCGGCAGATCTGTTAGTGTCTGTGAAGAGGGCTGGGAAGGCTTGCTGCTGCCTGAGGTGGGGGGAGTGGAGGTGGGCCTCCCTGATGCCTTCTGCCCCAGACGTTCCCTCTTGTGAGTAGTGTTCCTTGAATTAACCCTAAGGAGAATGGATTTTCTTCCAGTATAATAGAATATCAAAGAAGACTTAATTAAGCTCACTAATAACACATTAGACTTTTTCCTTCAGTTAACACAGTCATTGCTTAGCCAAAGACATCATAGTGCTTTTTACATTTATCCCATGTATTCCTACTCTATGAGAATTTTACAAATGAAGAAAACTCAAGAGTCCACGAGACTTGTATTATTGGTATGAATTTCTTAAGGGTGAAGGGAATTCACTGAGCACCAAATTGGACAGGTCCAGGGACTATATCCTTTCTAACACTGTCCTATTTACTGGTAATCCTCACAGATGTCAGGAGGGAGTTAGCATCCTTGTTTTCAGTGAAGACAAAGATCACATCCTTCGTCTGTGAATTCATATCTTAGGTGCCTAATGAATGTTTCATGACTGTTAAATAAAGCAAAGTACATTGAAAAAATATGCATTTGGGAATCTTTATAGACCTGGATTTGAGTCCCAACCTCAGCACTGAAAACAGTGTGTCCCTCAGATTTCTGCGATTGTATTGGGTTCCACCCTTTTAGCCAATGATGTTTTTCCCCAGGCTAGACTGAGAGGCAAGCATATTCCCTAAGTCACCCCCACTTCACTGCGTATGATCCCCTCCCTAGGAACCAGGAGGTCACGGGTTTGATCCCGGTCAGGGCACATGCCCGGGTTGTCGCAGGATCCCCATAGGGGGCATGCATGATATTTATATCTTAAAAAAAAAAAAAAAGATGGCAAAGGGATTTCAAGGTATACTGCCTCCCATGTGATGCCCTATTTCTATGGTACTATATATATGGAACCTCTAGGCATGTTATGTGATAATGAGAGACGAATAGAAGCACTTAACCTGATGCTTAGGCCCTATCTGGGCCTGTGCAGGGAGACAGATGAGACAGGCTCTTTTGCTGCTCTTACTGATTATGAGGAGGGACGGCCAGTGCCCAGTCTTTCACAGCAGTATTCGGAGTGCAGGAAGCCTATCACTTTTGTGGTCTGAAGGATATTAAAATTCAATCCAGTTTGCCCCAGGTACTCCCCTGAAGGACCTAGCATGCTTGCCCCAAAGCAACCAGCCTTGATGATCTTGCCTGCTTTGCCCTGCTTGTCCAGGTTGTTCCCTTATGCCCTCTCTCATAAGGGTCACTCAAGCTGTGCTTCCATTGTGTACTTCCTTGCTCAAGCCAGAGAGGTTCTTTCTTTCTTTCTTTCTCTCTTTTTTAAATATATACATTTTTTCATTGATTTCAGTGAGAAAGGGAGAGGGAGAGAGAGATAGAAACATCAATGATGAGAATCATTGATAGGCTGCCTCCTGCACACCCCCTACTGGGGATTGAGCCCGCAATCCCGGGCATGTGCCCTTGACAGGAATCGCACCCGGGACCCTTCAGTTAGCAGGCCAACGCTCTATCCATTGAGCCAAACTGGCTAGGGCCAGTGAGGTTATTTTCAAGCCTAACTGGAGTCACCACATAAGAGCTCCAGCGGGGGTCTCAGAAATTAGATTTCACAATTATAATAACAAAGTTTAATTGAAAATTTACTAGCCCAGCCAGTGTTGCTCAGTGGTTGAGTGTCTACCTATGAAACAGGAGGTCTCGGGAATTCTCGGTCAGGGTACATACTAGTACTTCGGTTTCAGGCTTGATCCTTAGTGTGGAGGCAGCCGATCAATGATTCTCGCTCATCATTGATGTTTCTATCTCTCTCCTCCCTTCCTCTCTCTGAAATCAATAAAAACATGAAAAAAAAAAGAAAAGAAAATTTACTAGAAACCTGACTATGCTAGGTGCTGAGTGTGACCCATTTCACTTAATTCTGAAGCCAACACCAGGAAGTGTTATTATTTTACTGTTTTACAAATGAGGAACATGAAGCTCAGGGAGGTTCAGAGACTTGCCCAGGGACAAACAGCCTGAGATGGAACTGGGATGGGAACCTGAATCTTTTTCATTTCATAGCCACCTAAGCTGCTTCCAATGTCTGACAGTGAAACTAGGAAATGTCAACACATCATGGATGAGACATCTATTTCTAATTTTCAACATGATCTGTGAATCTATAGCCTAGGAGACTTGGGAGCACTCAAGCCCATTAAAGAGAATTTAATTGATTGGTACCAGCATAGTATGATTCAGATTGATGAGAGAGGATACTTGAATATAACAGGGTCCCATTGAAGGAGATAATTTAAATTTGTCCTTCTGTAGTATATGATAAAAAGGTGATTTTAAGTTAATTTATGTTAGGTTACCATAATTAAAGGTAGCATTATATAGTTGTTTCTATAAATTTTAGTAATACTCATAAAGTATACATAATTTTTTATATTTCTTCATTTAAATAGTAAGCATATTGTTTAATTTACTTTACATCAATCATGTAAGACCTGGCCAGGTATATCAGTTGCTTAGAACATCATTCTGATATGCCAAGGTCTCGGGTTCAATCCCCAGTCAGGGCACATACAAGAATCAACCAATGCCCTAACCAGTTTGGCTCAGTGAATAGAGCATCGGCCTGCGGACTGAAGGGTCCCGGGTTCAATTCCAGTCGGGGGCGTGTACCTTGGTTGTGGGCACATCCCCAGTGGGAGGTGTGCAGGAGGCAGCTGATTGGTGTTTCTCTCTCATCAATGTTTCTGACTCTCTATTCCTCTCCCTTCCTCTCTGTAAAAAAATCAATAAAATATATTTTTTTTAAAAAAAGAATCAACCAATGAATGCGTATCAGTAAATAAGTGGAATAACAAATTGATGTTTCTCTCTCTCCCTTCCTCTCTCTCTAAAATCAATCAATCAATCAATAATAATAATAATTTTAAAAAGAGACATTAATAACTTGATGTTTAGGATTCTTATAGCTTACTTCTAAATCTTGTTTATAAATCTTTGCAACTTATTTTTTTTATAAATCAACTCTTTATATTATTAATGTATTTAGAATTAGTGGACTAAAAAGAAAAGGTTTTATTTCTAAGAAATAAAGAGAAATCTTTTTGAGCTATTATTTGTAACCATTTTTCAAATAACATTCATAAGCATAGGTAATCTTTATATATATATATATGTTTAATTGATTTCAGAGAAGAAGGGAGAGGGAGAGAGATAAAAACATCAATGATGAGAGAGAATCA
>NW_005360425.1:1149041-1153679 GCF_000412655.1 Myotis brandtii | reverse complement strand
ATGCTCAACCACTGAGCCACTCCAGCCGGGCAGCATAGGTAATCTTTATTCCCCATAAATGAATAATAAACCTAATTGGAAATAAATGTCACTATGGGTAGACTACCTTAGTGTGTAAAGGTCTGGAGATAGACTGCCTGGGTATAAATCTTGGTTCCACCACTTAATGTTTGGCTCTAGGTAAGTAACTTAATCTCTCAGTACTTCAATTTCCTTATCTTTCAAAAACAGTGAAATATAAAAAAAGAAATAATTATAGCGTTATGAAACTGAAATGAGTTAATCCATGTAAAGCCCATATGCATATAAAGTCCATTTTATTTATTTATTTATTTTTAAATATATTTTATTGATTTTTTACAGAGAGGAAGGGACAGGGACAGAGAGTTAGAAACATCGATGAGAGAGAAACATCAATCAGCTGCCTCCCGCACACTCCCCACTGAGGGTGTGCCCTCAACCAAGGTACATACCCTTGACCGGAATCGAACCTGGGACTGGACCCTTGAGTCCACAGGCCGACACTCTATCCACTGAGCCAAACCAGTTAGGTCATAAAGTCCATTTTAGAAAATCTGGAAATTATTTTAAAAATAGAGACAAAACCAGAAATCACCCAACCTCAGTAACTCTATGGGCAGTGGCTAATCCCAAGGTACTTTTGTACAGATTAGAAAATCTGGCCCTAACTCAAGGCACTTGACTGCCATCAGCCAGAAAGTTGTCTTAATAGGGGGCAACCTATATAATAAAAGTGTAGTATGCAAATTGTCCCCTCAATTGGGAGTTGTCTGGGAGTTCAACCAGGGGGTGGGGATGGCCAGGGCAAGGGAGGGAGGCCCCGGTGGTGGCAGGCGGCTGGGGGAAGGGAGGGAGTACCCGGCCAGCAGCCGGCAGCCAGCAGCCATTAGGGACCCTACCAGTGCATGAATGTCATGCACTGAGCCTCTAAGTCATTTAATAATTACACTAGGACATCAGACATAAACCAAGATTGTCTTGAGCAAAATAGTACATTTGTCACATTGTCTATGGGTGACAATGTAGGAGGTGTTCAATTTGAGGCTATTACTGATCATATTGAGATGAACAAATTGGGATAATTTTTTTTTTCCTGTACTTAGCATTTAGGCTAGATTCCAGCACCTAGCAGGCACACAGAGAGTATTTGTTGAATAAAAATGAATGAATGAACCCTAACCGGTTTGGCTCAGTGGATAGAGCGTTGGCCTGCAGACTGAAAGGTCCCAGGTTCGATTCCGGTCAAGAGCATGTACCGTGGTTGTGGGCACATCCCCAGTGGGGAGTATGCAGGAGGCAGCTGATCGATGTTTCTCTCTCATTGACGTTTCTAGCTCTCTATCCCTCTCCCTTCCTCTCTGTAAAAAAATCAATAAAATACATTTTTTTAAAAAAGATGTTTCTAACTCTCTATCCTTCTCCCTTCCTCTCCGTAAAAAATCAATAAAATATATTTTAAAATAAATAAAAAATAAATAAATAAAAATGAATGAATGAAAGAGAGGGGGGAGGGAGCTGGAGGGAGAAGGAGTCTGAGGAGAGAAAGAGAGAGAGAAGAGAGAGAGAGAATGAGAATGCTAAAGGCTATATTAAATTATTTTCCAAAAGGGTTATATCAGTAGTGGTTCTTACAATTTGTGTTAACTTAGATGAAAAATGGCTACCCCATTTACTTTGAATTCCTCAATTTATCAACCAAGACAAATATTTTCCATATGTTTGTTCATTTATTTTGGCTGTTTATTGGGATCTTAGTGATTTTTCTTATAAAACTGTATAAATTCTTTATATATTAAAGGTATTAACCACTTACAATTTTTCTTTGCAATTATTTTTTCAGTTTGACTTTTAATTCTTGTTATTGTCTCATTTTTTCATGTGGTGATTTCTAATCTTCATGCAGGGAAATTTATTGATATTTTGTAATTTATCAGAATATTAAATCTTAGAAATTTCTCTTTCTGACAAAGATCTGATGCTCACTTTTTTTCCTCGTTCTTTCAGGACTTGATTTTTAAATATATTTATATATTTAATCCTTCTGGAATTACTTTGGTAATTTTTTTGGTAAGCTAATTATTCTACTATCATTTGTTGACTATTTCTTTCCTATCTCATTGATTTCTGAAGTCCCCTTATGATATAAATGCATATGAATGGGGGGCAGGGGGCGCTGGAAAGGGTCAATGGGGGAAGAAAGAGGGCATGTATTGTTGGTAATACTTCCAACAATAGAGATTTTTAAATAAATAAATAAATAAATAAATGCCTATGGAATCTGTCTCTGTGCTATCTTCTTCCTCCATTGGTGATTCTTTAAGTTCTAACTCTTTTTGACCTTTAAAAATCAGCCTAAGTGGTTAGTTTAGCAACAAAGAGTTATAAATGCCTTTAAGTCTATTGTATCTGTGAGAAGAGAGCTTGGAAGGACATTTAGTTTACTGTCAGGGTGAGAGGTGGTCAAGATCGGATAGAACATCCTAATCGCTTCAGGCCTCCCCTCTTCTATAAATAAATAGATGGAGAAATAATTAAATAAATGTACTACAAACACAGCATGTTATCTCTAAACAAAGGAAAGCAATAGCTGAATGAGAGATTATGTTTAAGCTAATGTTTCTGTTATTGAGAGGGGCGCTCTGGATGCCGAATAGATCTGCTGGGAAATTTGAAATCGACCCTCTGGAAAGCTTATTTGTTTGGAGGCTCAGTAACAATGGAGTAATGGAGTGTGTGCAGCTAGCTGTTTTCCAAGGAGATGGGGGACGTGGCATGGTCCTGAGACACCTAGTGGTGCGGATCTTTACTGCACCCTAATAGTTTGCCAGTTGGGTGGGTCTAGGAACCACTATTACAGGGGCTTGTGCATTTGGGGAGCTTGGGTACTCTCTTTTCTGCTCCCAAAGAAAATATGTTGAGGTCTCTATTGTGTGCATGAAGCTATAGAGACAAGTGCTGATAGACCTGGAAACTGAATAGCCTCTGTAAAGTTGGAACTATGAAGCTAAATTAATACAAATTAAATGAACCAACATGGTTTCTCAGGCCCTGGAATACAGTTGAAGATATAAATTTAGTCAATTCAATTAATATTCATTGAGGAGTAGCAATGTGTTTCATCAAGCATATTGTCTCCACTCTTTACCCTTTTAGGCCTTATAAAAAGTCAAACCAGAGGATAATCGTACTTTTTACTTATTGTAATTATAGTTTTGAATCGTAAGTTCATCCACATTCAGTGTATTCAAGGTAAAGATTTTCCTACATACTATCCAGCATAATTTATACACATTTGAATTATGGAGTTGTTTAATATCTAAAATTAGTCATTTATGACTAGGGGCATTCTTCAATGGTTCAGAAAATGAAAGATAATGGGTTTATTCATTCACTCATTTATGCCCTCATTCAAATACATATTGAGTATCCCAGCACCAGGCTCTAGGGTTAAAAGAGCATCTTTGTCATTGCCCTTATGATCTTCCAGTTTCAAGGGAACACTTTAGAAAGTCTCTACAATAAAGTGGGATGAATATTATGGGAGTAAAAGTACAGGGTGCCAATCAAATAAAGCAACTGGATCCTTGGGATCACAGAAGGCCTTCAGAAGTATAAGTCAAGTCCTGAAAGATGGACAGGAGCTAACCAAAAAATGGGAAGAGGGTGTCCAGGGAGAGATTATTTCAGGTGAGAGTAAAGTAAGTTAAAAGAACTAAAAGGCAGCCCTAGCCTCCTTGCAGGAGGCAACCAATCAATGATTCTCTCTCATCATTGATGTTTCTATCTTTCTCTCCCTCTCCCTTTCTCTCAGAAATCAATAAAAAATATATATATTTTTAAAAAAAGAAGAACTAAAAGGCAGTCAGTGTGATTGCAGCAAAGAATGCAAGAGGGGGAGGTGACTGGAGAGGAAATGATAGCCAGGGGATGGAAGGCAATCATTGTATTTTTCTCCTAAGGGTAATGTGAAGACAATCAGGGACTTGAAAGAAGAGATTAAGAGCATCAGATTTGCTTTTTAAAAAGATACTTTTGGTTGCTGCCTGGAAAATAGAAAGTAGGGCAATTGTGACACCATTCGGGAAGCTTTTGCAAAGGTTTAGGTGAGAAATCACGTTGCTTGTTAGGTTGGATTATAGTTGTTAGGTTTGATGGAACAATTGAGTTGATACTCTTCCCTGGGAACTGGCTTTTCAGCTCAATGCACTATGGAGTTTCCCTTTGCTGAAGACCACATTTCACTTGCGGTGACCACATTCCATTCTCTCCCCTCTGGGAATGCATAAAGAAATCAAAGAAGGGGAGAACCAAGATGGCGGCATAGGTTAACGCCGGAGCTTGCTGCCTTGAACAACCACTTCAAAAATACAACTAAAAGACGGAACGGACATCATCCAGAACCACAGGAAGGCTGGCTGAGTGGAAGTTCTACAACTAGGAGGAAAGAGGAAACCATACGAGACTCAGAGGAGGCGCAGTGCTGAAGTGAAATACTAAGGTTCGGAGTGCATGTGGAGCGGGTCAGCGGCGGAGGGCGCAGTTGTTGTCTTCAATCAGGAGGGAGTTTCAGACTCTGAGCTCCAGATCCGGGCGAGTCTCTAGGGACCCAGACTCAAA
>NW_005360425.1:1141298-1147736 GCF_000412655.1 Myotis brandtii | reverse complement strand
TTCTTGGGGGGGAAAGGGGTGTGGGAGATGCGGGAAGAGACTGAACAAAAATCGTGCACCTATGGATGAGGACAGTGGGTGGGGAGTGAGGGCAGAGGGTGGGGTGGGAACTGAGAGGAGGGGAGTTATGGGGGGAAAAAAGAGGAACAAATGTAATAAACTGAACAATAAAGATTTAATTAAAAAAAAAAGAAATCAAAGAAGTCTCCACCCAGAAAAATCCCGCCAAATTTCCTTTAAAAGCTGCTGATTCCCCTCACTGGGTGTTGGAGCCATCCAGGCTCAGCCACCTGGTGTGCAGATGATTGAATAAATTCATAATCCCTCACCACTCTGGCCTCATGCTTTCCTCCTTAGGCAACTTAACAATAGGGGTGGTAGTTTTTTAATTTGTAAAATGGAGCAAATGACAATACTATCAATCTCAGAGTTGTAATGAGAATTCAATATTAAGTACTTACTAGTATATAGTAAATGAACAATTAACTTTGGCTATTGTTATGATATTGGTTATTATTTGAGGCAGCTAATATTATATTAAAGGATTTTCCTTTTGGTTCACATTTCAAACTTTAAAAAAATATTTATTGATTTGAGAGAGAGAGAGAGAGAGAGGCCCGAGAGAGAGAGAGGCTCTCACATGTATGTTTCTCTCTCTCTCTTTCCCTTCCTCTCTCTCTCAAAGTCAATTTTAAAATCTTAGAAAAAAAATTTTTTTAGAGGAATTATTCTGTTCCAAACTTTAAAAAATTTTAAAACTAAATCAGTGGCGAACTTTATCAAATGCCTTTTGAGCTCCCATATGTTTTTTCTTATTTTAGTTATTTACTAGAGGCCCTGTTGATTGCTCGTTAAAACTTGTTACAGGAACTCAGCCTCTGCTGTGGGTGCAGCCATCTTTGTTATGGCATGACAGTCAATTTGCATATTCCCTCTTTATTAGATAGGATTATTTCCTTATTTGATTTATTGATGGGATGTATTAGCTTGATACTTTTCTTCTAATATCATAACTTCCCTAATATTATAGACATTCCTACTTAGTTGTGGTGGATCATTCTTTTTTTAAAAATATTTTTTTATTGATTTCCGAGAGGAGGGGAGAGGGAGAGAGAGAAACATCAATGATGAGAGAGAATCATTGATTGGCTGCTTCCTGCAGGCCCCATACTGGGGTCAAGCACACAACCCAGGCATGTGCCCTGACCAGGAATTGAACCGTGACCTCTTGGTTCATGGGTTGCTGCTCAACCACTGAGTCATACTGGTGGGAGGGATCATTCTTTTACTCTACAGTCAAACCTCCCATCTTAAACAATTCAGTTCAACCAAGTTGTTGAAGAAAAAATGTCTGTTGTCAACCAAAACTTCAGTTTTCAACCTGACAACCCTTTCATGCTGATACCAAAAAAATGTCTCTCAGGCAACAAACAAAGGAAAGAATGTTTTTGTTGCTGGCAAAATCTATGATTAGCACAATTTTAAAACATAAAGAGTGCCCTAGCTGGTTTGGCTCAGTGGATAGAGTGCCAGCCTGTGGACTGAAGGATCCCAGGTTTGATTCCAGTCAAGGGCACATGCCCAAGTTGTGGACTCAATCCCCAGTGGGGGTTGTGCAGGAGGCAGCCAATCAATGATTCTCTCTTATTGTTGATGTTTCTATCACTCCCTCTCCCTTCCTCCTGAAATTAATAAAAATATATTAAAGCAAAATAAAACAAAAAACATAAAGAGTGCTAATGTTGCTAAGGGTGTGGAAATGCTCACAAAATAAGAATTACAGGCAGTTGAATAGATAGAAAAACTGTTGATTGGATAAAGGAAAAGCAGTTAACCAGTGATAGCGTTTTTGAGGCAGTGATATATGAAAAATTCCTTTAAGGCTAGTAAGGGCTAGTTTAATAAATTTAAGAAAAGAAGTGTTGCCCTGGCCGGTTTGGCTCAGTGGATAGAGCGTCGGCCTGCGGACTGAAGGGTCCCAGGTTCGATTCCGGTCAAGGGCATGTACCTTAGTTGCAGACACATTCCCAGTAGGGATGCAGGAGGCGGCAGCTGATCCATGTTTCCCTCTCATCAATGTTTCTAACTCTCTATCCCTCTCCCTTCCTCTCTGTAAAAAAAAATCCTTAAAATATATTTTTTTTAAAAGAAAAGAAGTGTTTATTTATGGATTAAACAGTATATTAAACATCCTATATAATCAAACCCTAATATGCAAATTGACTGAAGGGCAGAATGACCGGTTGCTAAGATGCTCACTGACCACCAGGAGGCAGACACTCAATGTAGGAGTGTCTGTCCCCCAAGAGGGAGGTGCCCGGCAGCAGCAGCAGCAATCGGGGTTCGGGGCCAGCTAGCGGGCAGCGCCAGGCCACCAGCCAAAGCCGGTGCCAGCAGGGGGCCCCCCAATCACCCCGCCCACCAGTCACCCCACTGATGGCCCTGATCGCCGGCCAGGGACCCTACCCTATATATTGGGAACAGTCTGTTAGATTTAAAAATCAAAACCTGGCAAGGCTACTCTAACACTGAAAAAACAGCAATGACATGCATGGATCCTGGCATGCACATTTTGTGGTCAGCCCTGATTCTCACACTTATAACTGTAAGATAAAGCCTATTACTTAACTTCTCTCTGCTTCAGTTTTTCCACCCATAAGAAGGGGGAAATGGTACTACTGCCTCAGAAGGATCATGTTATGTACTACTTTTTATCATTAGGGCAAAAAAATGTAGCTGCCCATACAATAGCAAGATGCCTTTCACTTGTATGAAAAGTATGATCACTGCTGCATGCAGCCTCCTGGATTGCGAGGGGGATGTCCGACTGCTGGTTTAGGCCTGACATCCCCTGAGGGGTCCCAGATTCTGAGCGGATGCAGGCCAGGCCGAGGGACCCCCGCCCACCCCTCTGTTCATGAATTTCATGCACCAGGCCTCTGGTGTACTATATAAGAGAGGTTAAAAAAAAGAAAGGTTACAACAGGGAATCAGTTGAGGTCTGGAACAGATTAATTGAATTTATATTACATTTTTAAAAATATATTTTTGATTTCAGAGAGGAAGGGAGAGGGAGAGAGAGTCCGCAACCCAGGCATGTGCCTTTGACAAGAACTGAACCCAGGACCTTTCAGTTCTCAGGTCGATGCTCTGCCCATTGAGCCAAATGCTAGGGCTAGACTTTTTTTTTTTTTTTTTAGTGCATTATAAACTTCCTTGCTTCTTCAAGAAGAATACACTAACCAAACTTTTATTACTCATCTCCATTTGTCTTTGTTATTTTTCAATATATTTTTGTTGATTTCAGACAGGAAAGGAAAGGGAGCGAGAGGTCGAAATATCAATGATGAGAGAGAATCATTGATTGGCTGCCTCCTGCACGCTCCACACTGGGGATTGAGCCAGCAACCCAGGCATGTGCCCTGACCAGGAATCGAACCGTGACCTCCTGGTTCATAGGTCACATTCAACCAATGAGCCAGGCCAGAGGGCTCCATTTGTCTTATAGCCTCTAACACTCAAGTGCCTTTAGAAGTCTCTGATTTTTTTGTATCAATTACTAGTATTTACTGAGCACTTAGTACTAAACACTTCACACATCATGACTTACCTAAGGTAGTGTGTCAGAAATTTGAAGGACCTTGGGACAAGGTCCTGAAGATGGAACTAAAGGTTGTTCTTCATTGTTATGTTTTCATTCATTCATTTATTCATTCAACACATATTTATTAAGCATCTCTGGGTTAGTCGTATCACCTTAAAGAACACAGACAGAATCCTAGTCAGACAATAAACAAGTGAATGAATAAATAAACAAGATAAATACAAATTGCAAAGAGAGCTATCATACTGAGAGAGGAGGCTTACTTTAGATGTTGTGGTAATTGGCAGGGAAGGCTTTTTTGAGGTGACAGTCAAGGTGAGATAGAAAAATAGAGATGCCATAATGGCAGAAGGCTGAATAAGTAGCAAGTTCAAGTAGACCAGGGCAAAAAGCATGCAAAATAACTTGATAAATTCTAAAACCAGACAGGGCTCCCTGTAGATAGGATTAGGGAACTTAAGAGAAAAGATGCTAAAGCAGAGAGAGGTCAGATTGAGTCAGGTCATATAGATCTTGCTAAGGTGTTTGGACTTTATTCTAAGATAAATGGAAATCACTTTAAATATGGAAGGAAAAGGACAACTGAATTGTTATTTTTAATTTTTTATGAATTATTTTTTTCTTAAAAGGTCATATGGAAAATAGATTAGAGTGGACCCAGAAAGAGAGCAAGGAGACAAGTTAAATAGTAGTTGCAGTAATTTAGGTAAGAGATGGAGGTAAAAAATATTAGATTGCAGTGACAGAGATGGAGAGAAGTAAATGGAATCGAGATATACTTTGGAGGTAGTACTAATGTTTGGAGTTTATGAAGAGGCTGAATCCTTGCTATTTTAACAATGAGATGATGCTATTTACTATGCTGGGGAAAATTAGGGAAAGGAAGAGATTAGGTTAATAAAATAGAGAGCTCTAGTTTGGATATATTGACATGCCAACTAAAACTCCCAAGAGGAAATGTCTAATAAATAGTTGGATATGAGTTGGGAGTTCAAAGGAGAGATCTATGTTATCATGGAAATATACATTTGAAGATTATTAAATTTAGGTGGTATTTGAAGTCTTGAAAAGGGTCCATAAATGAGCCCTGAGAAATCCCAAAATTTAGAGGTCTAAGAGGAAGGAGTCAGAGAAGAAGACAGATTTCTGATGCAGGAGGAAAGTTATGAGAATATAGTTTCACAGAGGCCAGCAAGAAAAGTGTTTCATGAAAGAAAGTGCCATCTTTATTGAATGTTGCTAACAGGTAAAAAGAGATGAGCATAGAGAAGTGTTTGTTGGATTGGCAATATGTAAATCATTGGTATCTTTGGCTAGTTTAAGAACAGGTTAAACAGATTTGGGGTGGAAATGGAGACTTCTAGTGTAAATGACTTGTTTTAGTTTTGTTGTAAAGAGGAGTGAATAAATGAAATAATAGGATAAAGGGAAAGTTTTGTTTATTTTTGAGATTATAATGATCCAGTAGAAGTCATTGATGATGCACGGAAAAGTCCTAGAAAAGGCATGTCTGTCTCTCCCACTCCCTTCCACTCTCTCTAAAATTCAATGGACCCTAGAACTGGAGGGGAGGTGCCCTTTGAAAAGAGCAAAGACACATCTTTCATGATATCAGGAAGATGGAAAAGAAGATGGGTATTGAGGGGAACCTAAGTATTGCCACCTCAAAATGTGTCCTTTGGAATATTAATTTTAAGCTGGTTATTAAGAAATGAAAGACGCAGAATGAGTCTTTGCTCTTCCCCCTTTCTGTCTAAAGGAATTAAAATAGAAAAACCTGTTTAAAGGACCTTAGCATCATAATATAAACTAAACCCTAGCTGGTTTGGCTCAGTGGATAGAGTGTAAGCCCGGGGACAGATTCCCTGGTCGAAGGCACTACCTCGATTGCAGGCTCTATCCTGGCCCCAGTTTAGGTGCTTGCAGGAAGCAACCAATTAATATGTCTCGCTCTCTCGTCTCTCTCTCCCCCTCCCTTCCACTATCTCTAAAAATCATGGAAAAATATCCTCAGATAAGGATTAACAAAAATAATAACAATAATAGTAAACCAAATGTGGCAGACAAGGAGAAATCTAGTAATGCCTGTTTGTTGCAATTCCTTTGTGTCCCATTGTTTCTGGGTGGCCCAACAAGAATTTTACATGTTTGATCTTTATATGAATTGCCTACTTTTTCTTTGAAATCCCAGACCCCTGTCCCCTTCTCCTTTGTCCAAAATAGCACATAAACCTCAACTGCCTAATGCATCTTTGGGTCCTATATATCTTATGGCATCCCAAAATATACAGCAGTAATAAATTTTGGATCTTTTCTTCTGTTATTCTGTCTCATGTTAATTGGATTATTAGCCCAGCTAGAAGAATTTAGAAGGTGGGAGAAAAGTTATTTTTTTGTGCCCCACAGTACAAATCAAGTTGGCTCATGGTTTTCCAGTTGAATGACAATGTTCCTCCCTGATGATTTTTATTTTCTCAAATATGAAAATGCATTAGTTATATATGGTGAAGTGATAGAAGAAGTGTAGGAGTTTGAACAGAGAAGGCATGAAATACACTATCTCTGGAAGTGGGAAAGTGAACTTACTAGGGGAATTCAGTAAGAGTGCCAGGGAGAGTCTAATGCCCTTTTGAGACTTGTGGTCACAACTTTAAAGTGAAAGCCGCAGCCTTTATTAAGGAAGGTAAATTGTTGGGTCCAACTAGAATGGGGTTTTACCAGGTGAGTATAATGGAGGAGGAAAACAAAAGTTGTTTGTGTTTGTAGGCAACCTTTTTTTTTTTTTTAAATATATTTTATTGATTTTTTACAGAGAGGAAGGGAGAGAGATAGAG
>NW_005360425.1:1139112-1141067 GCF_000412655.1 Myotis brandtii | reverse complement strand
AATCGAACCTGGGACCTTTCAGTCCGCAGGCTGATGCTCTATCCACTGAGCCAAACCGGTTAGGGCTGTAGGCAATCTTAACATCTAAACTGTGCAACACAAGTTATGAATAGGAGAATGTGAGAGCCCTGGACGATGTGGCTCAGTTGATTGGAGTGTCCTCCCATGCACCAGGAGGTTGCAGGTTTGATCCCGGTTGGAGCAGGAGACAACCCGTCAATGTTTCACTTCCATCTCTCTCTCTCTTTCTCAAATCAATAATAATAATAATAAAAAGTTAAAAATGTGAGAGTGAAAAAGTAATACATTCAATGGTCTGGAGCTTTTTTTTTAAATATTTTATTGATTTTAGAGAGGAAGAGGGGGAGAGAGAGAGAGAGAGAGAGAGAGAGAGAGAAACATCAATGAGAGAGAATCATGGATCAGCTGCCTCCTGCACGCCCCACACTGGGGACTGAGCCCACAACCCGGGCATGGGCCCTTGACCGGAATCGAACCCGGGACCCTTCAGTCCGCAGGCTGACGCTCTATCCACTGAGCCACACCAGCCAGGGCGGTCTGGAGCTTTTGATGAAGTCAAAGAATCAGTTATTATGATCAAACAGTAGAGATTCTTTTTTTATATATATATTTTATTGATTTCTCTACAGAGAGGAAGGGAGAGGGATAGAGAGTTAGAAACATTGATCAGCTGCCTCCTGCACACTCCCCACTGGGGCTGTGCCCGAAACCAAGGTACATGCCCCCGACCGGAATCGAACCTGGGACCCCTGAGTCCGCAGGCCGACGTTCTATTCACTGAGCCAAACCCGCCAGGACGAGACAGTAGAGATTCTTGAAATAGAGATTTTAAAGATGGAATACTTACTGGCAATAACAAACACAACGGTGACCTTTAGAGCAGTTGTGGGGTTGGAGCGGCTGATAAAGGATGGAAGGAAAGGTTGTTGGAGGTGAAGAGATAAAGAATTGACAGAGTATTGGGTGGTCATCCACATAGACGTTGGATGATGAACAGAGAGGTGGAAAGGAAGACAATAAGCCATGAGCTAAAGAGCTAAATTTTTTTGTGTGTGTGTGCACCGTTCCCGGAGGTACTGCAATACCGGGTCAATGCGTGGAGTGGACGGAGCAAGCTCCTATTCCATCTCCCTTCTCCAAAAATCCGTTTAATATATTGTCCTCGGATAGAGGACGGATCGGTTATTAAACTGACAAGAACAGATAATACACTTGATCTTAGCCAAAAGGCTGGTAAGCGATAAGAGCGAACACTGAGGGAGGAATGACCCACCAAAAGCTCCTTAGATGACAGTAAGATCGCGTGTGAAATCGGTAAGATTTGATTTTTCTTATTTCACTGGCCCAACACAAGGTAGATTGCAGGCACTTAATTTATGCCTTTGAACCAGAGAACGTTCTTTCAGGGAAAGGATAACAATAGACCGCTTCCGGGGCAATCGAGAAAGAAAAGGGCCCTTATCTTTCCCCTGGAGCTGATAGAGCCCTTACTATTTGCTTTCCTGAGAAAATTGGTCTGGCGAACCCATTCAAATTTCTCCCAGCAAATCATAGTGGCCTACAGTCAACTCCTTTTCCGCTCATTGGCCAGCTGGAAACTTCAGCTACGCATTCCTCCCGCCTCTCACCAAGAAGCCAATAGAAGAGACTAGCACTCGGTAAAATAGCGTCATCAAACACGGCACTTACAATTGGCTACCGGAGCTACCGATCAAGGGGTGGGCGGGGCCCGCTCAGCCGGCCTATATAAGACGAGGACAAAGGCGGCACGCAGCCTGTGTCATCCGCCATTTTGTGCGAAGCAAGGTGGCATCCACATTCCCTGAGCGACTTCTTCGCTTCTGCCTCGACCGCCCCTTGACCACAGACATGTCTCGAGATCGGTTCCGGAGTCGCGGCGGTGGCGGTGGCGGCTTCCACCGTCGCGGAGGAGG
>NW_005360425.1:1118667-1138178 GCF_000412655.1 Myotis brandtii | reverse complement strand
TCGCGTGGCGGGGGTGGGGGCGAGGCGAGGAGCCGCCGTGATGGGCTGGGCCGGCCCGGCTACAGCCAGGAGGTCCTGGGAGCCGGAGTAGAGCAGACCGTGAGATGCAGGCTCGCAGAGGTCGTGTCGCTGCTAACGGGATTTTGCTCTTTTTCTTTTTTCATTTACTATTTGGCCATTTTAATTTATGTCCGCTACAGTTTTAGCCAGGGACGCTCAGCATATGGAAAGGACGAGGTTGTGGATACAGATGTGGAAGGATGAACAGCAGTAGAGGTGGAGAGGGAGACAGTAAGCCGTGAGCTAATATTAATTGAGGAAGGAATGACCCACCAAAAGGACGTATCTAGCGAGGGCCAAGTGCCCGTTCTCGAGTATTCTGAATGAATTTGGCTGTTTGGTGTTAGGATAGCGGTGACATTGGAAATCCCACGAGTATAGTAGGACCTTGCTTTGACTTTAAACGAAAACAGAAGAGCAACCCCGTTGGTAAAATCCAGTTTGGTAAAAGCAAAAATTAGCGCGTTTCCCCTGCAGGCAGAGGTCACTGGTGTCTGAAAAATTCCCTTTCTTTTCCACTAGGGGTTTAAAGCCAACTTGTCTCTCCTGCGAAGACCCGGGGAGAAAACTTACACTCAGCGTTGTAGGTTGTTTGTTGGGAACCTACCTGCTGATATTACAGAGGAGGAATTCAAAAGACTGTTTGCTAAATATGGAGAACCAGGAGAAGTTTTTATCAACAAAGGCAAAGGATTCGGATTTATTAAGCTCGTGAGTTTGTTGGGTTTTTATGTATAATTAATTAAAGGGTCCTTTTTTTTTGCTACTACAGATGTACTGGTTTTCAGACGAACATGAATCAATTGGTCTTTAAATTTTTTGTCATTCTTGCTGTGGCCGGGATACTCAATTGGTTGGAGCGTGGTCCTGTACACCAAAAGGTTGTGGGTTCAATCCTAGAGGGGGTGGCATACACAGACAACTGATTGATGCTTCTTTCACATCGGTGTTTTATGCTCTAACTCTCTCAAAAACAAACACACACACAAAAAAAACCCATATCTACAGGTGAGGATGAAAGGATAACAATGTTTTCATCATTCTTGCAGAAAAGATGAAATGTATAGTGTATAATTGTTGGTATCTAAGAATCAAGGGGAGTGGGTGGGCAAGGCATTTTAACTACTGAGAACCGTGTCAGGGTGGGAGCTGGAGGAAGAATAGGAATGGGAATTAGGCTTATGACTTTCAGAGTAGGCATTAGGCAATTTTTTAGGTCATTAACATGAGTATGTCTGATAACTTTCAGGAGTCCAGGGCATTGGCTGAAATTGCCAAAGCTGAACTTGATGATACACCCATGAGAGGTAGACAGCTTCGGGTTCGCTTTGCCACACATGCTGCTGCCCTTTCTGTTAGAAATCTTTCACCTTATGTTTCCAATGAACTGTTGGAAGAAGCCTTTAGCCAGTTTGGTCCTATTGAAAGGGCTGTTGTAATTGTGGATGATCGTGGAAGATCTACAGGGAAAGGCATTGTTGAATTTGCTTCTAAACCAGCAGCAAGAAAAGCATTTGAAAGATGCAGTGAAGGCGTTTTCTTACTGACAACGTAAGTTCTTGTGCCTATTTTAATAATTTTTGTTTATTAACTTGTATGAGGAAGTTGTGATACGACTGGAAAATAAGATGCAGCCTTCTTTTGTATTAGAACTCCTCGTCCAGTCATTGTGGAACCACTTGAACAATTGGATGATGAAGATGGGCTTCCTGAAAAACTTGCACAGAAGAATCCAATGTATCAAAAGTAAGATGGATTAAACTTTTGGCAGTTTTTTAAATTTAAGGGAGAACTTGTTCTAGTAATTTTTCAGTTTTGTTTAAAATGTGCAAAATTCTCCTAAATGAATATGCTTAATAAAAGCATTGGGCTCAGATAGTTTGAGGTTTTGAAGCAGTTATTCAAATGCCTAGTTTTTGTTTCTGAAGTATGTATATTTCACAATTTATTCTTGTTCTTACAATATGAACCAAAGTGGTCTTTGCCCCTCGGTGTTCCTTACAAGTGATAGGGCAGGGGGAGAGACCAGTGTTTTTAGGGGAGTCAGGTAGTGTTTCTTACGTGCATCCCAAATTGATTCACCTTTAAATACTGTCAGGGAGAGAGAAACCCCTCCTCGTTTTGCCCAGCATGGCACATTTGAGTATGAATATTCTCAGCGATGGAAGTCCTTGGATGAAATGGAGAAACAGCAAAGGGAACAAGTTGAAAAAAACATGAAAGATGCAAAAGACAAACTGGAAAGTGAAATGGAAGATGCCTATCATGAACATCAGGCAAATCTCCTGCGTCAAGGTAAAAGACTCTGAAGTTTGCTGATGGGATGGATCAATTGTCTTTAAAAAAAAAAAAAACTTACTGTAATCTCATTAATGTGAATCCAAAACAAAATTTTCCAATGTTCAGATCTGATGCGACGCCAGGAAGAATTAAGACGCATGGAAGAACTTCACAATCAAGAAATGCAGAAACGTAAAGAAATGCAATTAAGGTAAAATTTTGTTAAACTAAGCCTTTTGTTTTTAAAAAAATGTTTTTATTGATTTTAGAGAGAGGGAAGGGAGGGGAGACTTTGCTCAACCAACTGATCCACACCGTCCAAGGCCTTTGCTTCTGCATTAACATTTAGACAAAAGGTGAACCTAAATTTTGCAGTGTAGTCAAATGAAATAGAGTCAGTGTTGGTATAACATTTAAATTGAAATTGTATGTACAATTGTCCATAAGTACTGTAATGCTTATTTTCTTAGCCAGAATGCCCCTAGGGCTATTCTACACTCACTCTCCTGGTCTTTTATGTGTTTGCCCCAACCTAGTCTTTGTAAAGCTGTGAGGCAAAGGCAAACTATTCTCTCTGTCGCTCTTTTTTTTTTTTTTCCAAATTGAGTTTGAAAAGATGTGGATAACACTTTGATTTATATACTTAATAAACATTTCCAGACAAGAAGAGGAACGACGTAGAAGGGAAGAAGAGATGATGATTCGTCAACGTGAGATGGAAGAACAAATGAGACGACAAAGAGAGGAAAGTTATAGCCGAATGGGCTACATGGATCCAGTAAGTAAACTTCTGTTGTAATCTAATTAGAGTAAAATAACATATCATATCCACTTATTTTAAACATGTATTATGATGATATGTCTTTTATCATTTTTTTTTTGGTAGGCCAAAGATTCTTTGGGAAGAAGCTTTTAGGTTTTTGAAAATTAAGTCAACGGGTAAATTTAAAAAATTTTTTTCAGAGTCTAGTTTTTTAAATTGCCTTAAAGGAACCTTTTTTATTGGTTAGACTTTAAGTTTGGGGATCTTTTTGTACTTTCAAAAATGGTATGGGTATAGTACAGATACATGAAAGTTTTTTTTTCTTTTAGAGAGAAAGAGACATGAGAATGGGTGGTGGAGGAGCAATGAACATGGGAGGTAAGCATGAAAATAAATTAGCAGTGCCATTAGAGAGCAATATTCTGGTTTAGTTATAACAGGCATTTTTGTTTCCTCTAGATCCCTATGGTTCAGGAGGCCAGAAATTTCCACCATTAGGTGGTGCTGGTGGCATAGGTTATGAAGCTAATCCTGGAGTTCCACCAGCAACCATGACTGGTTCCATGATGGGAAGCGACATGGTAATGTATCCTGTGGGACGTAGTACAAAGGAAATTCTCATTTTCACAACTTGTGTGTGTGTTTTATTTTGTTGTGTTTTTTTTTAAAGTAGGTGACTGGACTTCTTTTAGTTTCCCTATCATGTAAATCGTAATATTGAGGGATACTTTGGCAACATAGAACTCAGTGTGTGGTAACCTAAACAGATATGGTTGCCAACGCGAAGTCAGTGCTGTTAGTATGTTGGAGTTATCTTTGGCAATAAGTAGACTTAGGTGCTTTCCATTATATTGCTTGCGTACTTTTGCACTCCATCGCATGGCAAATCCAAATTCTAAACGTTAGATAATGTACCTAATTATTCTACATGTAAGTGAGCGTAATCAAATGGCAAACTGTTGTTCACTCAGCTGGCATTTGCCATAACTATATGAATTAGACTTGTAGTTTGCAGCTCCTAGGCATGTTTTACTGATGTGTAGAACTCTGACCTATATTTGGTGTGGCTTCTATCCATGAAAAGGGAATTGTTTAAAGTTTTGACTCGTCGTTTCCCACCTGTTGGGCTGTCTATAGGTACACCTTCTAAAATAAACTGACATCTGTTTTGCTACAGAGTAGCAACAAAACCAATGATAATTTTAAGCATACTAGTTGTGTGCATTTGATCTGAACCTTCTTGATGCTATCATATTTTAACTGCAGATAGCCTATCCGGATGCTTTAGAACAAGCATGTGAATTGGTCTGAGTGGCTGTGTTTAGGGCTTTACAAATCCTTAGGAGAATTGAATATTGACTTTAGAAATGGGTTTAAGGAAGAATACATTTTCACAACTGAATTAAGTCTGATTAGTTCACCTATAGGATTTTGGCAAAGGAAGGAAGCTGCAGCATGTAACTCACTAATTTCACTTTACAAATAAGGAATATAAGAATTTAGTATGGGACCTCACCTATTTTAAAACCCATTTATGGCTTTTGGGGAATTAGAACCGTAAATGACTGGTTACATTAAATGTAGTGCTATAAGCTTTCTTCAAATTAAATTTTAAAAATATTGTGGGTAACATTTTCACTTATGTGCTTCCTAAAAGGCATATTGTAGGTATGTAAACAAATTTGTTAAAAATGTAACTTCACATGATGTTCCCACAGTTAAAATTCTGTATTCCATATAACAGGTTTAAAAAAACCTGTGGGTTTAAGATGTAATGATATAATTGTGAAATCCCCAAATTTTCCTTAATAGCCTTCATGAAATATATAGTACAGTGTGCTAAAACCCTAAAATTTTTAAGTTTTTGAAAAATAGTTTAAAGGATTGAGATTTAGTCTTTTTTTAAAATACGTTTTAATTGATTTCAGGGAGGAAGGGAGAGGGAGCGAGATACCAGTAGAAACATCAATGATGAAAGAGAATCATCAATCAGCTGCCTCCTTGCATGCAAACCCGGGCATGTGCCCTTGACTGGAATTGAACCTGGGACCCTTCTGTCCGAAGGCTGATGCTCTATCCACTGAGCCAAACCAGCCAGGGCGAGATTTAGTCTTTTTAAGTAGCCCTGTAGTATTTTGTAAGAGACATGTTGAAATTACAACATAAACCCTGATGCCATTTTTGTATTTTGTTTAAATTTTTTGGGGGGGGCGGGTGTGTGGTAATACTTAGTAACATCTATTTTAAATGGAATTTGAAAGATAGTTCAGGCTGCTGTGCTTCCATATCTCTAGGGTTTTTCTTTTTGGATACATAGCTTTCTAAGACTGAGAAGTACCTGAAACTAGATGGAATTAGATGGAATAATAAACTCCTGCTTTATTGCAGTCACTTAAGCATGGTGCTAGGCTGTTTGGGAGATACCCAGACCATGGAATCATAGCTAAGTGCCAGTGGACTTTTCAAAGACCTAAGGGAAAAGTTGGACTGTTAATGGGGGTGGGCTGTATATCCAGTCAATTTGCAATAATACAGAGTAGTACTGTAAACATAAGTGTCTCTTGTCAGATAGTGATGGCTCCTAAAGGTGGTACACCTGTGAGAATATGGCAACACATTTTTTTTTTAATCAAGTTACTGTGCCGGTAAAATGACTAAATCTATTAGTCTTTTATGCTTTTTTTTGTAGTCTGGTAGCATTTTATTAAAACTTTGAACCTTTTAAGATTTCTGCAACTTAGCAGATGTGTCTTGAGATCTTGAAAAGCACAAGGTTTCTTATGCAGCACATGCCACTAACTGGTGAGTAGGTCCTTTGTCACTTCTTTGAGTGAATTGAATCTGTCTGGTTGGGCTTGCTAGGCTTACTTGGAAATTAATTTTCCTGTTCAGACCTTGAAAGTGAGAAGTTTGCAAGCTTTTCAGTGGTTTATTCTGATGTGAAATTTCTTTAACTCATTTTGGAATGGGTTTTCACATCTACACTAATTCTTAAATTTTTTAGCACTACAGGGAAGATCTATTCTTTGAAACAGGTGTATGAGAATGGCTCAAGTGGGAACATACCACAAGGCATGTATTATCGTAAACTAATTTTCAAATTACCCTTTTTTCCTTTCTATGTTCCCGGTACCTGTGGATCGACTCATTGGTGATTGTATCGACGAACGTTGACTACGGAACCTTCTAAAATATTTACTTAACACACATGGACATCAACTACATATAATGAACTGTTAATTACTGTTCCAATAGCGTACTGAGCGCTTTGGGCAGGGAGGCGCGGGACCTGTGGGTGGACAGGGTCCTAGAGGAATGGGGCCTGGAACTCCAGCAGGATATGGTAGAGGGAGAGAAGAGTATGAAGGCCCAAACAAAAAGCCCCGATTTTAGATGTGATATCTAGGCTCTCATTCTAGTTTGTTTTTGTCTTTTCTTGTTTAGATACCTTATGGATGTTAGCAGTTTATTGACCTAATATTTGTAAATGGTCTGTTTGGGCAGGTAAAATTATGTAATAGTGTTTTGAAACAGGATTTTTTCCTTTTTATTTCCTTTTTTTTTTTTAACTGTATAATGTCCCACAAGTTATGGCAGTGTACCTTGTGCCATCGAATTTCCAAAGTGTACCTTTTTTTTTTACTGTGCTTCAAATAAATAGTTAAAATATTGATCTTCAATTTTGCCATTCATGCTTCCATGCACATTAGGCTAGGTATTCCACTTTGAAAGCATGAGAGTGTTGAGACCTTCAAATGGCATGTGCCATTTCTGGGAAATGTATTTGTAGGCTAAGTATTGCTTTTTACAAATAAGTACCCCTTTGTTTTAAAAAGAAGAAATACATACTGAAGTAGATTCGTGATTTGATTTGTTTGGCATTATAGGAAGCAAGCGGTGCTAAGTACTTTTAAATGGTTATATAAGTAAAACAACTGTAAATCTTCATTCAGGAATATGTATTAAGATTATGGAATTGGGTGTATGACTATTGGTAGGGGGAGAAAGTGGGCATGACTAAATGGATCTTTTATGGCCCTATGAGTTATCCTTTTCTTGAAAGCTTCTGGAGAAAAAGTGGAAAGATCATTTTGTTGCATTCCTCCGTTCTTGTTTTTAAAAGAATAAGTCCCAAGCCCTACAACTGGCTTGTATTGAACTTTCACATTTGAATTAAAGATTATTAAACATGAAGTCTTTTCATGTATTACTTTAAGCGATTTATAAAGATGGGGTTTAGTCTGAAAATTTCAACTTGAAAGTAAGAAGTATAGTAACCATAAACGAGGTATAGCTATATATACATTTGTACTCTGAACCTTTTATGTCTCCTTTTGTTACTTCATTGGGCAAAAACTGTAGGACCATAAATCTACTTGCTCTCTTTTCAAAGAATTAGTGGTGACTGTTGACATGTAGGGTTGCAGATAGCCATTCATTCTTAATTGTAAAATATTTATTAATCTGTTTTTCCATAGTTTCCTTTTGATGCAGCACTAAATCTGGAGAGAGTTGCTTATGCTACACAGTGCAAATATAAATGTCCCTCCCACCATAAAGCTTTGGAGTGTTTCGATGGTGTTGTCAGTTTATTGTCAACTTCATTGAATCTCCTTCCATTAGAATGAGATATTTTGACTTAATATTAAAGCACATCGTTACTGTTGTCTGTTAGTACAACAGTGGGAATCTGTTTTCCCAGTGTATCTATGTTAGCAGAGGGAACAGCTTCCTAAAAGTAGGTAAAATCAATGGCTTGGCTTTGTTCTTAGTTATGGTTCCATTCAAATTTGTACATTATAGAACTCTTTACTATGGAATGTGTCTTCCTCCTTTTCACCTCTGTTCTTGGTGCTAATTGGCAAAAGTAAAATTTTAACAAATGCTGAAGTTTAGTATTGTGCCTGAGTACAAAGGGAAACCTATTGTTGAAATAATTGAGCACCTTCTGCCTGGGAAACTGAATAATACTAAAAGTAAAACACTAGTGGAGTATAAAGGCATGTCACCCAATTCTGGTTGTGTGACTGACAGGTACATGATGTGCTAATTAAGGAAACCTCATTAGAAAATGTTCATTATTTCTATTCACCAAGACACCTGGAAATGGGTGGTAGTTCTACCATAATTATATTAATGAGGAAGTTTTGTCCCCAGTTAAGATATGAATTGGTGCTATATATGAGATTTTTCTGTACGGAAACAAGGATCTTGGTTTGAAAGAAGTCCATTATAATTTGATTGGATTGTGTAGTAGGGACTTGACTAATGATAAAATAAGGGGTGTTCATGGGACACCCGTGGAGGGTGAACTTGTATGTGTGTGGGCGGGGGCTGGTGGGGAAATGGGATAATCTGCCTATAAAATTAATGTTTCAGTTTATTTTTCAGATTACATGCCTTTCTTTATAAGGGATGCTGGCACAGACCCCTAAAATAAGCTTTTGGTAGTACTGTACCTTTGAAGAGTGGTGAAGGATGCTCATGGATAATCTGCTGAAAGTTGTGGTTTTGATAGCCTTACTGAGGGCTGTAGAATTGCTAAATGTTGTTTAGCAAATAATCTTGCTCAGTTTCAACTAAGTTTTTTTACTTTTATCACTGAAATAGCAGTGTACCAAGGGTTGTAAGGTACTCAAATAGACTTTCTGTAAGTCTTGTATATGATAGTTTTTAGCCTAATGGGAATTTAAGTCATCTTAAAAAAAAAACAGTTGCCTAAAAGCTGATATGAAACTTGGGATGGGAGAGGGAAGGTAGTAGTTTCAAAGTACTTAGCCATTTTTCTCATTTGAAGAAATCACCTGCCCCCATTTTCCCCTTCTCCATTCTCATAATTTTGTTTTTAAGAGGAACACTGATCATTTTAAAACTTAGTAGTCCAAATCTTTAAGAACCGCATTCTCTACGAGACCCCAGTATATTTTAATAGGTATCTCATAAGCTTTTAACCCATTGGCTCACATTTAGTGAAATCACAATCCTTCTTTCTTTAGAACACTAATTGAACTCATTAACAAGTTCTATAAACCCTACCACTCTTTATGTAGATATACCACTATTATAAACATTATAATTTGGGAAATTGTAATGTTACGCCTGTGCAATTTTTATAAGTGGCATATTATGGCAGATAAAAACTTAGATACTTGGCTTTTCTTGGGCAAGCCACTAAGTTTTGGTGGAATGTTTTCTGGTGTTCTTGGACTGCAATTATGCACTATTAAAGTAGTGGCCTGCTACATAACTGCATTTAGCCAGCATTTCTGCAGTGCGTAACTGTGAGGAACGTAGTACCGCAAATGGCAATGGACATTAGGACCCGGATGTAGTATTCCTGCTTGCTCCAAGATTCTCATTGCCGACTGCATACAGGTAGGTAACAAGCAATATAATCTAACTTGGTGACTTGCTATGTACTTTTATTCCGTGGGCATTCTGACATCACACTTCTGACAATGAAATAACAGTGCAGCACCTAACACTTGTATGGTAAAGCTAGCTTATCAAAAGTGCGTGGGTTTGGGCTTAGAGCTGTAATTTGTCAGGCAGAATTCAGTGCTGTTGCAGTTCTCAGATAAAAAGTGCAAACTTGATTCCTTGGTATATCTGATTCAGTTGTGTGGTTTCCTTTAGTTGCATTGTAACTGAAGATAACATGGAACATATCAGTGGTGTGGGGGAAAGGGAACCAAACCATACTTGGGAGGTAGAGTGCTTTTTAGCCTCTTGATATGGACTGTATAGCATGTGATAATTAGTCTCTGTTGTAGCAACTGACCTGCCCATAGGTCAGCAATATCAATAATTCAGAATGCAATCTTGGTAATTATTCTGCAGGTTGAGTGAATTAACACTATAAGTACAGGGTGGTTTTTTTTGTAATGTGATTTAATACATTTTTTTAAATGAGCTCCATGGAAACATCTTTGTTACTAACTTGGGCTTAGATGGGAATCTAATGTGAATAGTTCAAATTACATGATTTTACTAAGTATGTCTATATTCTAAACCTGGGGAAAATTGGTGTGGCACATTGACTTGCCTACAGTTGGATACATGGTGGGAATCATTTCCCAAACATAAGACTTCGTCGTATTCTGTAGGATAACTGCAAATATTCAGAGTAGGTTTTTGAATTTGGTTACCTTAGCTTTAGGGATATGATGTTATAATTCAAGATTTTAATTACCAAAAAAAGGTCTTAACCACCTTATTTTGTTGCTTAGTACTTAAGCTTTGCATCAGCTATTATTCCAGACCACAACTCAACTTTGTTCTCTGAACTGGTTTTTAGCTAGTGTGCATGAGAAACATCTTTCATATATAATGCTTTCTGCTCTGTAACTGGAAGGTTTGAGGTTTATTTTGCATAAATGTGTGAAAACTCTTCGTGAATATGAGAATTTTCTTCCATTATATCAAGAAAAATGGCTTGCTCTTTAGCAAGCAATTCACAAGGTGGGGACAAATTTGTATTGTAAATGCATAGACCATTCAAGCAAATAACTTTTGACTCTCCTGCTAGATGAAAGAACAAATGGTGATTAGTGTAGCTCTCTACATGAATAATATAATGCAAAGCAAACACAGTGCTTAGGTATTAGTGACAAGAGTGTCACTAAGTTGGCATATAACCCTGATGGAGTTTTCCTATGGCATGATCCATTAAATCGGTGGCCAGCACTTGCTGCCGTGATTTTAGGGATTGAGTGTTTAGAAGCTCAGGTTTATTTCTTAAACAACCAATAACAATTTTGAGAGAATGTGCTTGTTGTAATAATGGACTTCAGGAACATCATTGGGGTGGGGGGTTAACTTTGCTTCATTCTGCTTCTTTTAAGACGAATAGGTTTTTGCACTTTCAAATGAGAAACTTGTGACTTAAGTCGATTCTTATTAGTTTGGATTTGTACATAGCTATAATTTGTAAATCTTAGTGCAGAGGGTCTTAAAAAAACGACTCAGTCAAAAATCTGGGAATAAATGGGTTTCAGTAATAACACTACTGAGGTGCTTGCATTGTATTTCATAAGCCTTGTTACAAATCAAAATTACTCTTTTTAATCAGAATGGTCTGATGTTCAGAGGTGTGATGCCAGAATGCATTTTCGTACTGTTAGGCCCTTGGAACAGATACAGGTGCTTTCTGAAAGATGAAAGAAATGCAATGGGTGCTTTTCACACAAGGTTGCAAAACCTACAAAGACTGTAATAATAGTCTCACCCCCAATAGAGATAGATGCGTGTGACTAGTTTTGGACTTTTAACCTTAATGGGGGTTGCATGTCTCCTATTGTTAATCATTGTCAGCTGCAGTGACACGATCCCCAGTCCTGCATTTACTGTCCTTCCCTTAATGAATTGTGGACAGGTTTTAGAGAGCCAGGATGTTTGTTCTGGGCCTTTATTTGGTTTGGGCTTTAGCTGATAATGTTTCAGTGCTCTTGTCAGCTAGTGCAGTTTTCAAATGGCCTATTAGGGAAAGAACTCCGAGGATTTGACTGCTCCTAATAATCATCTGTCATTGCTGCTAGATAATGATTGGCAATTTTTAAGACTCAACTGTGGAAATCTCACAGTTGTTGGTAAACCATCAACCATAAAAATGTTGCTTTTGAACACCAGTGCTGAAAAGATTTTATTCAGAGGGTGAAAAGGGCGGGCTGGTTGCAGCATAGGATAATCTGGAGAATGGGAAGAATGCAAAACGATATAGTATCCCTTATGGATGGTAAATGTGCAACAGGGAACTATCAAATGCCCTTGGCAGTAACTGATAATCAGGGAAGAAGAAAAACCTAGAATTTGAATTAAGGCTGATCTGTCCGGTTTTTGTGCAGTGGACCTGCAGGTATATATAATGAAGGTGAATGTCTTCTCCCTCAGAAAAAAAAAAATCTCAGGTTCCTTGCTGTCCCAATAAGGCAAGCTCTTCCCTGCCCTAACTTAAAACTCAGTGAGGACTTAGGGGAAAGAACGAGGCAAATACATAGGATTGCAGGATAACAACTGCATTGTGTACTGTGGAATGGGGAGGGTACTCTTGGAGGACTTCTGCTGAAGGTGGTCAGTCCACCTGAGAATGGAAAACATACTTGAATGGGGAGCAGGGTATGTGCTTTTATGAAAAGAGAACTGATGTTAAAATTAATTTGGTAAGGTAGACGTTGTCACATACCTTCACATAAGGGATAGTATATTTTGGATTGCAGTCAAACTTGTGCTCAGACTGGTGAAAATAAATAGTAGTTAGGCTTTTGTATTTTAAAGAAGACACAGTTTTCATTCTGATTCAGGTGTCTATTTTATTTATGTGAGAATAATTTTAGATTCCCCTTTCTACCCCCCATGAAGTTTCTTCCTATTTTTTTATGCTGTAACTTGCCCCCAATCTTGGTCTCTGGAATTTTACTCTTTAAATTTTGACGTTAACTAGCATTTTCAAACCTTATGCCCTTGTCTTTTATATTAACTTTTTCTTATTATTCTTTAGGTACGAATGATTGATGTTGGCTGATATTGGAGTGCTCATTTGCCTGAAGTAAGTATCCTTAGAAATCTTAACCTTAGCAGTAGAGGTCTTTTGGATTAGATTTAATGGTTAAATTTGATTTAGCCAGATGGGGTTAAACATGTTTGATTTTTATTTTTTTATTGGTTTTTTACAGAGAGGAAGGGAGAGAGATAGAGAGTTAGAAACATCGATGAGAGAGAAACATCGATCAGCTGCCTCCTGCACACTCCCCACTGGGAATGTGCCCGCAACCAAGGTACATGCCCCTGACCGGAATCGAACCCAGGACCCTTCAGTCCGCAGGCCAATGCTCTATCCACTGAGCCAAACCAGTTTCGGCTGATTTTTAAGACGTTTGTCTCACCTAAGATAATATTTCTCTTTCTGTTTTTGAAAATAGGTATGTATGTGAGAGAGTTGAAAGATGGGGAATATTACCAAAGTGTTAAATAGTAGAATTGAGAAGGTACATGGTTATGTAGAGAAAACAATCAAGAGCAGAAAAGAGGGCTTGAATTTAGTGGAGAAATGCTGTATTTTCAATTCACCTTAGGATCCACTTTAAATATCCTTAAGGTTCTTTTTTACTTATCTAGTAAATAGTAGAGTAACAACTGTCTATCTAGTCCTTGATAATAGGCAAAATTTCATATGTACAGGTGAAAAAAATTTATAGAGTATGACCGTGGTGTAGACCAGATCTTTTCTAAGCAATAACATAGCTAAATAAAACAACCATTGATTGGAACCCAAACATAAAAACACGGTTTATATATTAAGAATGTAATATGCTGAGCATGTTACTTTATTTTAATAAAATTACATTTTTAATAATAGGTGGATAATTGTTCTCAAGATGTCAAAGCATAAGCCAACCAAGAGAGAAAGCCAAAACTTGCAAGACAGAGGAAGTATCAAGGTACCTTAAGCAATCTTATTCTGTTAACTGCCTTCAGAAAAAAGGACTCTTGGGTGGTACAAAAATAATTGTGTGAATATGTCATTTTAATTTCTTCTACATTAAAATTTTCTTATAGGAAATACTGTTTTTACAATACTTAAATATTTACTTGTTTAACAGCTTTCTGAGGTTGTAGGCTTTCTTGGTTTGGCTCAAGCCTCAGAAAAATGGACTTCAGTTTTCAATTAAAAAGTATATATATGTATAGTATGTATGTATGTATTTACCTAACTCAACTCTGCTGTCTAGCTAGAAAGCAGTCATAGACAGTGTATAAACAAATGGACATGGCTGTGTCCAATAAAATTATTTTATAAAAATGTGGCTGTGGATAGTAGCTTACTAACTTCTCATCTCATAAATTGCATGTATAGATAGATATCACTCAGTTTTAAAAGGCCCTTATAATCAGTATGAAATCTAAACAATCTACATCTTAAATAAGCTTTATATATTAGATAGACTATTAAATACTATTGATACCACATTCCGTTATTAATATTTCCTTGTTATTAGGAAGTTTACTTGGTTGGTGCTAACAAACTTGATAACTGATTTTTACATCTTTGGGAAGTAATTGTTTCCTTTTATTGGCAGGATTCGGTGAACTGTGTCCAGGAAACCAGTGAAGAAGAGGGCAAAGAGGAATGAACAACCTAATTGTTAATAAAGACATCTTAAAATCAGATTGTCCTTTTATTCTGTTTTTAAGTGGGACTCTTTAATTTTCTAGAATTTTCCTATGTCATCAGCTTGTTTCTGGGTGATGTAAAGAGGTTCCATATTCTAGACCAGTGATGGCAAACCTATGACACGCTTGTCAGAGGTGACACGCGAACTCATTTTTTTGGTTGATTTTTCTTTGTTAAATGGCATTTAAATATATAAAATAAATATCAAAAATATAAGTCTTTGTTTTACTATGGTTGCAAATATCAAAAAAATTTCTATATGTGACATGGCACCAGAGTTAAGTTAGGGTTTTTCAAAATGCTGACACGCCGAGCTCAAAAGGTTCGCCATCACTGTTCTAGACATAGATTATATGTAATTCAGAACTGTTTCTTGAGACTTTTTTGGCAGAAGCTCCTTCAACCTTTTAATTAATCAATTAGATGGTACTTATGTCCTAACCAACTTGATTTGGACATCAGGATATTTTACTTTGTTTTTTTTTTTTTTTAATATATTTTATTGATTTATTACAGAGAGGAAGAGAGAGAGATAGAAAGCCAGAAACATCGATCGATCAGCCGCCTCCTGCACATCTCCCACTGGGGATGTGTCCACAACCCAGGTACATGCCCTTGACCGGAATTGAACCTGGGACCCTTCAGTCCGCAGGCTGAGGCTCTATCCACTGAGCCAAACCGGTTTTGGCAATATTTTACTTTTTAATACTCACCGAAGGACGTGCTGAGAGAGAACATCAATTGGTTGCCCTCTGTGACCAGAATTGAACCGCAGCCTTTTGGTGGACAGGACAACGCTCCAACCAACTACATACTTTAATTTGTGTGTGTGTGTGGTTTTTTTTGCTTTTTGTTTTGTTTTTAGTGAGAAATGATTGATTCTTGAATGTTCCCTGACCCTGGTTCCATCCTGCAACGTTGGTGTACTGGGGAGAGATTAACCACCTATCAGATTTTTTTTTTAATATATTTTATTGATTTTTTACAGAGAGGAAGGGAGAGAGAGAGATAGAAACATCGATGAGAGAGAAACATCGACCAGCTGCCTCCTGCACATCTCCTACTGGGGATGTGCCCGCAACCCAGGTACATGCCCTTGACCGGAATCGAACCAGGGACCTTTTAGTCCGCAGGGCGATGCTCTATCCACTGAGCTAAACCAGTTTCGTCTACCAGATGTTTTTTTGGGCCATATTTTCAAATCAGTCAATCAGGGTTCAAAGTCAACAAAATTGAGAACTCTTCCTAGTTATACCATGTAATTAGAAGATCTGAAAGACAGTTACATATTTCATAGTATAGAGACATGTTCATTTTGGTAAGCTTTTAGACATAAGGAGTCTTAGGAGAAAATTAGTAATAGATCCTTAGTACTGAAGGGATTGGGAGACCATTTAGCTTTAACAAGTTACTTAACCTCAAGTATTAAATCCCTGCTCTAGCAGGGTTATAGTTTGATTAGTAGTTGGTATTTTAAATACTTGGCACAATGTCTGACATAAGTATGAAAACATGGTGGAGGGAAACCAAGATTAAAGCACAGAACTTCTAATATGGTAAAGCCCATAAGATTTTAACACATGATATATGGGGTCATGTATTGCACCAAAATGGGTTGAATTCTAAATGCATGAGGTAAGAGGGAATATGGCAATTAAGAGTGGATGACTTGGAAGAAATTGTGAAGATTAGTGGATTGAAAGAATATGGGCAGTATTCTGAACATTTACAGATTCAACATGATCCTAGCTGACTTCATGAAATTGATAAACTGATCCTAAGATTCGTATGGCCTCTACCACACTGGAAAAAGTGGCTCAGATATCCAAATGTAGCAATGAAAACAGGTACTTGGTGGGGGTGGGTGGGTACATCATGATCCTGAGTTTGGCAAAGGATTCTTAGTTAAGATACCATTTCTGGAGACTTCTATCAGTAAAGAACACAATTAAAACCCCAATTAAAAAATAGGCCAAGGGTTTGAATAGAAGTATTTTAAAAAGATGCTTGATGCCCTGACTGGTTTGGCTCGGGGATAGAGCTGAAGGGTCCCGGGTTCGATTCTGGTCAAGGGCATGTACCTAGGTTGCGTGCACATCCCCAGTGGGGGGTGTGCAGGAGGCAGCTGGTCGATGTTTCTCTCTCATCGATGTTTCTAACTCACCCTCTCCCTTCCTCTCTGTAAGAAATCAATAAAATAAATAAAAAATAAAATAAATGAAAAGATGCTTGACGCCCTAACCGGTTTGGCTCAGCGGATAGAGCGTTGGCCTGCGGACTCAAGGGTCCCAGGTTCGATTCCGGTCAAGGGCATGTACCTTGGTTGCGGGCACATCCCCAGTAGGGAGTGTGCAGGAGGCAGCTGGTCCATGTTTCTCTCTCATCGATGTTTCTAACTCACCCTCTCCCTTCCTCTCTGTAAAAACCAATAAAATATATTTTAAAACTATAAGGTGAAAGGTCAGAGGATCTAACGTAACTACAGTTAATAGTGCATTATAGAATTGAAATTTGCCAAGAGAATTTGAATGTTCTCAGAAGTGAGGTGGTGGAACCTTTCGCAATTTATATATACAGTGGGGCCTTGACTTACGAGTGTCCCGACTAACGAGTTTTTCGAGATATGAGCCCTCTTGGCCAATTTTTTGCTTTGAGTTGCAAGCTAAAATTCGGGTTACAAGCCAGCTTCAGATACCCCACCGCTAGTTGGTGCAGTGAACGCCACAACATCAGCCCAGCATCACGTGTCACTCGTTCACTTTAAGATTTGACATACGAGTAATTTGAGTTACGAGCTCCGAGCTCCATCACGGAACGAATTAAACTCTGTACAGTCATGCGGACTGAGGGGTCCTGGGTTCGATTCCAGTCAAGGGCATGTACCTTGGTTGTGGGCACATTCCCAGTGGGGGGTGTGCAGGAGGCAACTGATAGATGTTTCCAACTTTCTATCCCTCTCCCTCTCTGTAAAAAATCAGTAAAATATATTTAATAAAAAAGATTAATGGAGCTGAAAAATTCCTTATTTAGTGACAAAGGTGTGCCACATATTACCTCTGGTGATGGTGCTACAAGCAAACCTGTGCTGCAATTTGTGTAATAGTATAGCACACACAATTAGGTACATTACATAATACTTGGTAAAAGTATTTACTTTTGTTAGAGTGTACTCTTTCTAAAAAAAAAAAAAAAAAAAGCTTGCTGTCAAATGTGATGTTATACCAGAAGCAACCTCATCTTGTGTTTACTGCATCTTAAATGCATCCTTTTTTTCTTGTGCTTGGTTTAATCTCATTTTGTAGTTATATGCTATGTAAGCTTATAGTACACTGATGTTTGCACAACCATGGAATCACCTAACGACACATTTCTAAGAATGTGTCCCTGTCATTAAACAGCACGGGGCAATCAAATCACAATGTACACTTTTTTTAAAAATATATTTTATTGATTTTTTACAGAGAGGAAGGGAGAGGGATAGAGAGTTAGAAACATCGATGAGAGAGAAACATCGACCAGCTACCTCCTGCACACCCCCTACTGGGGACGTGCCCGCAACCAAGGTACATGCCCTTGACCAGAATCGAACCTGGGACCTTTCAGTCCGCAGTCCGACGCTCCACTGAGCCAAACCAGTTACAGCCACAATGTACACTTTAAACTTAAGTAAATCTGGGTAGGGGGAGAAGATATCCCTTCAACACCCACTATCATGTCTAGAATAAAGTCAAGAGTTGGGAAGGGTGTGGAGAAACGAATTCTCACACTATTGATGGCAATTTAAAATGGTGTCAGCCAGCTTGAAGAACAGTCTGGTAGTTGCTCAAACCATTACCCTATACCCTATGTATGACTCAGCAATTCTAACACCTGAAACAAAAACATGCTCACACAAAAATATGTGAATGTTTAGCATAATAGTGAAAAGGTGGGAACAACTCAAATGTTCATGAACTGATAAATGGGTAAGCAAATTACCGGTACATATCCAAACAATGGAATATTAGCCATAAAAAGGGATGAAATAGTGATATATATACTACAACATAGATGAATCCAGTCACAAAAGATCACATAGATGATTCTACTTATAAAATGGTCAAAATGGGAAAATCTACATAGTAGATTAATGGTTGTTTATGACAGGATCAGAGTTGAGGAAGGGGAGTGTAATGGAGAATAGGGGTGTGATTGCTGAAGGATACAGGTTCTTTCTGAGGTAATGAAAATAAAATTAGTGGTGACAAATACATATCTGAATATACTAAAAACATTGTATATTTTGGATGAATTGTATGTTATGTGAATTTCATTTTTTAAAAAAAGATCTTGGGAGTTGTATAATTATGAGGCCAGAACAGAAGTCAGATCATGGAAACCCTCCTAGGCCATGTTAGGATTCTGATTTTTATCCGAAGAGCTCTTCATTGTTCTCATTAACCGCTTGAACAAGATGTATTGAAATCAACTAGATTAAAATTGCCTCCTAATTTGTCTTATTCCTTGCTCACTGTGATCTATTTTCAGCACAGCCAGTTATCTAATGCTTGCTGGCTCAGGACAACTAAGGGTGTTGACAGGGCTCAGCCAGTCAGATGGAGGCTGGAGCTAGAGACTTTCTGAAGACTGTTGAGGTGGATGGCTATTGTCTAAGATGGCTGTTTTGCTCATATATCTGATGCCTCAACTGAGATGGTTCAAACATCTGTATTGTTTCCATAAAATGATTAGATATGTCTCAGTTCCTAAAAGGAAAAGGGACCAGTGACTCTTTGAGACCAGTGACAAAGAGGGACTTTGGAGAATGACTCAGCCTGTGGTAAGGAGAGGGAGAAGACACCTAAATGACAAATGCTGGAGTAGTAATCTCAACAGATTGGAAAGCAGCCTTGCCTTGAAAAGAGAACAGGGGAAGCCAGTGTGTGTATAAGAAAAGGGTTTTGGACTGAGCAGTAGAAAAAACTTTGCCCTTGGCAGTAAAAGACCTAAGGAGGAATAATTTTTGTATTTAGTAATTTATTGATATTTCATTTTGTGCCTTAGGGAGACTGGCTCTCAATTTACCTATTAGCTTGGAACCAGGGATTTCTTTTCATCAAATATGTGCATGAACTTAACAGAGCAGTGCTGGTATCACAAGGACTGCTATGTAGTGTTCAGTATTTTCCATTGCTTTGGACTTGAGGAGTCATTTTATATAGACTAGAGGCCCTGTGCACAAAAATTTGTGCACTCGGG
>NW_005360425.1:1106901-1118026 GCF_000412655.1 Myotis brandtii | reverse complement strand
TTTATTTACCTTCTATAATAGAAACTTTGTTGCCTTCAGTGGAGCTCAGAGCCCCACAGCAGGTGGGAAGCTTGGCTTCCTGCTCGCTCCAGCTCCGGCTGAAGGCAGGTATCTGGGGTTTATTTATCTTCCATAATTGAAACTTTGTTGCCTTCAGTGGAGTTCAGAGCCAGCCAGGAAACTTGGCTTCCTCCATCACTGGAGCAACCAAGCCCCCTGCTCACTCCAGCTCCGTGGCTGCTGGCCGCCATCTTGGTTGGGTTAATTTGCATATAGTCGCTGATTGGCTGATGGGCGTGGCTTAAGGTGTAGTGAAGGTACGGTCAATTTGCATGTTTTTATTAGATATCCAGGTGTTCTATATTCAGAATAGCTTTGTATTGAATCTTTTTTTTTTTTTTGCTGTATTTTTGTGTATATATTTCAGGTGTACAGTTCTAGAATACATAATCTGTATATTGTATTTTGTGTTCACCACCCCAAGTCTCTTCTTCCATCACTATTTCCCCCATACCCTCATCTACCTTCTCTCACCCCCTTTCCCTCTAGTAATCACCATACCATGTCTTTGAGTTTATTTTGTTCACTAGATTCCACGACTGAAATCATATGCTACTTGCTTTTCTCTGATTGGCTTATTTCACTTAGCATAATGCTTTCCAGGTCCATCTATGCTAACTCAAAAGATAAGATTTCCTTATTTTTTACAGCCAAGGAATATTCTATACAAATCTGATTTAAAACATTTTCATCCCTTCCATCTCTATTTTTCTAGGAATTATCAATTGTTTATTCACTTTTCAGTTCCTTCTAGTTTTCAATTACTTTTCATTCCTAATGCTTCCTGAATTGTCATTTATCTTCTCAAGTCTTTTATCTATTCATCTGAGTCTGATTTACATTGTTTTATAGCTTTTTAAAAAATATATACTTTATTGATTTCAGAGAGGAAGGGAGAGGGAGAGATAGAAACATCAACGATAAGAAAGAACCATTGATTGGCTGCCTCCTGCACACCCCCTACTGGGGGTTGAGCCCACAAGCCAGGTATATGCCCTTGGCTGGAATCGAACCTGGGACCTTTCAGTCCACAGGCCGATGCTCTATCCACTGAGCCAAACCAGCTAGGGTTGTTTTATAGCTTTTTTAGAGAAGGAACATCGATTGGTTGTCTCCACACGAACCCCAACTGGGGACTGAACCTGCAACTCGGGCATGTGCCCCAAATGGGAATAAAGGAGGATGCTCAATCAACTGAGCCACACTGGCCAGGACCGTTTTATAATTTTTATCATTAATTTTTTAAAGAATATACCTTTATTGATTTCACAGGGGGAGATAGAAACATCAATAATGAGAATCATTTTTTGGCTGCCTCCTACACACCTACAGTGGGGATTTGAGCCTGCAACTCGGGCATGGGCCCTGATTGGGAATTGAACCATGACCCAGATCTGAGTTCATAGGTCAATGCTCAACCACTGAGCCACGCCAGTCGGGCAGTCTTTTTTTTTTTTTTTAAACTTTATTATTTTAAAAATATATTTTTATGTCAGAGAGGGATAGAAACATTAATGAGAATCATTGACTGGCTGCCTCCTGCCTGCCCCCTACTGGGGATTGAGCCGTAGCCAGGCATGTGCCCTTGACAGGAATTGAACTGGGACCCTTCAGTCCACAGGCAGATGCTCTATCCAGAGCCAAACTGGTTGGGGCTTTTTTTTTTTTAATGTTTTAGTTGATGTTTTAGAGAGGAAGGGAGAGGGATAGAGAGACAGAAATATTGATTGGCTGCCTCCTGCAAGCCAACCCAGGCATGTGCCCTGACCAGAAATCGAACCATGACCTTCTGGTTCATAGGTCGATGTTTAACCACTGAACCATACTGGCTGGGCCACAATTCTTTTTTTTTTTTTTTAATTTTGTTTTATTACTTAAAGTATTACAAAGAGTATTACATGTCTTTTTTTTTTCCTCCCCTCGACCTTCCCCTGCCTCCCCAGTGTCTTGTGTCCATTTGTTATGCTTATATGCATGCATACAAGTCCTTCGGTTGATCTCTTACCCCCCCTGGGCCACAATTCTTTTTTGTTGTTCACTTTTATGTGAAATCCATTTTCCTTTTAGAAGAGAGGGAAAGGGACAGAATAACTTTTCTAGCTTCAAGCTTCATTAAATCCTATTACTAGTATTTAAAAAAAATTTATTTTTATTGATTTCAGAGAGGAAGAGAGATAGAAACATCACTGATGAGAGATCATTGATTGGTTGCCTCCTGCCTTCCCCCTACTGGGGGTCAAGCCTGAAACCCAGGCATGTGCCCTTGGCCAGAATGGAACCTGGGACCCTTCAGTCCGCAGGCCGACGCTCTACCTGAGCCAAACCAGTAGGGCCTATTACTAGTATTTTTACTGAGATCTGCTTCCTTGTCTTCTCTCCCTCATTTAATATGTACCTTGTCTTTCCTCTGCCCCTATTGTCTGCCTGTCCTGCTCAACTTGGTATTACAGCCAGTAGTTTCTCCTTAAATGGATTTTGTTTTGGAATGAAGCTTAGGTTTATTAGTTTCAAGAGTTCATAAGGACCTAGCCTATTTCAACATCTTCAGTCCCCTTAAATTCACCTGCAAATGGGCATCTTCAGGATCCTTTCCTGTTTTGGCTGTTTTCAAATTGGCCTGCATGCTTTCCAATGGAAAGCTGATTGGGGGGATCTATTCTCAAGGCCATCAGACATCCCACTGCTTTTCCTCCATGACCAATACAGACAGCCAATACCATTCAGGTCTTATACCTGCTTTTGAGTATTTTCACTACCTAGTCTTATTTTGGGACTGTGCAGACTACTTTGTCAGGGTTTCATGCAAAAACACAGCAACATTTTAATATTTAAATATTAAATTTAATATTTAAATATTAATATTTAATATTTAAATGTTAAGTTTTAATATTTAAATGTTAACAGTTCACAGAAAAGGATATACAAATGGCTCAAGCACATACCCAACCTTATTCTTAAGTGACAGTACAAAATTCCACTCATTAAATCTCCAGAGATTAATATACCTTTATTCAACTAATGGATTGGCAAAAATAAAAATATTTGACTCACATATTGTTTGCAGGACTGTAAACTGGCATAATCCTTACAGAAAGCAATGTGCCAATCAAAAATAAAGAATGCACAAATCTTTTGACCTAGTAATTCTAACTTAAAATTTTATCTTACAGTAACTTACTAATATGCAATATGACTTATGTGCAGTTATTAAATGAAGCATTATTTATACTAAAAAAACAATTAAAATGTCTGTTCCCAATATATCATGGTACATTCATACAATTCTGTGCAGCTGTACAAAAAGAATCAGGAAATTCTTTATGTGTTGACATGGAACAATCTCAAAAATACCATGTAAAGTGAAAAAGGCAAGTTGAAAATAGATTTTTCTTAGACAAACATTTGAAATAAAAACTGTTATATTCCAATAGAAATATGAAACTCAGGTAAATTCAGTGAGCAAATACTATATTTTATTCATCTGATGTATAAACTTTTCCACAATTCCATTGAGTCTTTCAGGCTCCAGCAGTTTATTTACTAATTCCTGTTCAACAGCCATTAGGGCCAAGCCACTAAGCTTCTCTTGTCCCATGGAATTACATAAATATGTTTTAAGACGAGGCAGTATAGAAAATGAGTTTTCAATACTTGCTGAAGTGACTGGCCAAGACAAAGCAATATATAATAGCTTTGATAAGCAAGGAATATTGTTATGAAGACCATGCTGAATAAATAAGTAGCCAAGGTTGCTGAAATTGATATGATCATTATCTATGACAAAGTTGAGCTTTGCATATTGCCGATAAAATCGAAGTTCTGGGATGATGTCTGCATCAAGTTTATAAAATTCTTGGACATGTTTGGCTGTTGCTTCATTTAATGGTTCATTCCATTTTAATAATAGTTCTGAAATTTGCTTCACTTTGCAATAATCAAATTCTGAAAAATATATTTTTAAATTCTGTAATATAGTATCTAATCCTTGGTAATAAATGCCAATTTTATATTGTTCTTCTGTGGAGGTAGGAAAAAACATATTGTCTGAATTATTAAGAGCTCTTGTTTCCTGAATTTTTCTTCTTTTATGAAAAGAAGGTCTTTCAACTTCAAAACCTTTACAGGTTATTTTTTGACATATTTCTTCTGCTTCCTCCCAGAAAATTTTGAAACAGACATCATTTCTTTCAGATGATAAACATTCCAAAATTGCTTCTATTTTTGAAGACAAAGAAAAAATGTCTATGGTTTCACTTCGAAGCTCTTTGGAAAGAATTCCTATAACACTTAATACTCGATAAAGAAACTTTAAACAAAAGATAAATTCAAATTTGGAAACCATTGTCAACAAATCACTCAATTCATCAGCCAAACTTGTGTTAGAATGGCTTGATACAACTTCCAATGTTTCAATAATGTCTGGAAGGCCCTCAATCACAGATAGTAATGTATGATCATGGAGTGTCCAACATGATTGTGATATATGTTTCTTGCATGTTTTGTTTTGACTTAGCTTTCGTATCTTTTGAAAATTTGCAGACATTTCCCTAGACATAGGAATAATGTTGAACAAAGAACTCAGCGTATTTAGAGCTCTTCGGAGTTCTTTTACTTCTTTACAAAACCTAATTACTGCTAAATCCAAAAAATGGGCATAACAATGTACGTATAAAGCTCTTGGCTCTTCCTTCTTGAATTGTGCTGCACTTTTATTGAATTTTTCCCTCAAATTAGTAGTACTATCATAGGCCTGGCCTCTTATTTTATTTATATCAACTCCAATTTGCTGCAGGTAAGTTGTGATAGTCCTGTGTAAACTGGTTCCAGTCATCTCTTCAACATCTATGAAACCCAAGAATCTTTCTTTAATTATGATAGCCTTTGATGTTTTTTCTGGGTATCTTACACAAATTGAAAGCTGTTCTTTAGTGGCACTATCAGTTACCTCATCGCATATTATTGAAAAAGCTGAGGAGACATTGATCTCATTCACAATATCTTGTAACATTTCAGTCTTTATTATATCAATAATATCATTTTGAATTTGTGTGCTATTATAGAAATCAACTTGTGAATTCATAAGTCTAAATATTTCTTCTCCTTTATCTTTTGCTCTGATTTCTAACAATTCTAAAAAATGGCCTTTATTCACAGATGAAATAGACTGGTCCTTTCCTCTTAAGGGTAAACACTGCTTTCCAAGAAATAAAATATTTTCGATGATAAGCTTTAGGTACTTTTTATTTCCTTCCATCTGTTTTGAATGAATAGATAAATTGTCACTGACAGCTTCATCACAAAACTGGTATTCCCTCCAAAACTGCAATGACTTCAAATGCATTATACTTTTTTCATGCTTTGTGAAATTTTTCAGAGTTTTTTTCCAATTAGAAATTCCTTGGGTTGCTAATGACTCTCCTCCAAAGCTATATTTTTTCTGGCAGAACAACTGGCATGAATAACAGAATGTTAAATCCTTTTTAATAGTGGTTCCTAACTTCTGAAAATTTGAACACCAAGATTTTTTAATACTTTGGGATTTACTTTTAACTTTTTGTACTTTAGATGTAAATTTTGGGTAACATAGTCTATTACTTATTTTCATAGATTTCTTATTGAGTGTAGCATCTTGGTTGGAGACTTGATCCTTTTGTACTTCTATATGGGATGAATGCTGACTGAGTACTGATGAAGATGGCAAAAGGCTTAGCTGTTGTTCCATACTACTATTAGCGATACCACTGCTTGACTCACTGGGTGAACTCTTAGAAACCTTTAGGAGGAAAATGATAACATTTGTTTTAACTGTTTACAAATAATGCAAATATCAAAAACATCTATGCTAATAACACAATAAGTGAATGAATAAGTTACAGTATGAACTCCACTAAGGGAAAACAATAATTATTTATAACATCTATTTGCAATCTAGAATCAATATCATTTGTTCAAAGGACTTTGGTATGTAATAAAAATTTTTATTGCTTAGGTGAGTAGAATTACTTAATAAATATTAAGAAAATTAATAAAGAACCTAAAGGAAAAACCATGACTAAGAATACTTCTCTTTGCCCCAGCCGGCTTGGCTCAGTGGATAGAGCGTCGGCCGGCGGACTGAAGGATCCCGGGTTCGATTCCCAGTCAAGGGCACATGCCCAGGTTGTGGGCTTGATCCTCAGCGAGGGGCGTGTAGGAGGCAGCCAATTCATGATTCTCTCTCATCATGGATGTTTTTCTCTCCCTCTCCCTTCCTCTGTCTGAAATCAATTAATATATTTAAAAAGAAAAAAAGAATACTTCTCTTTATTCTGGGGCTAGAGCCTCCACCCTTAGCCACTATGCTGAGTTAAGAATACTTCTCTTTAAATATTCTTATTAATAATTTAAATTCAAATTTGAGATTTGGGAAACTGAATATAAATACCAAAAGGTGTTTATTGCTCTACTTTTTTGAGCTCTAGCATCAAAATAGGAATTAAAATGCTCAGATACACACACACACACACACACACACACACACACACACAATGATTTAAAAAGCTTAAGAAAAGACAGTAGCCAAAAAAAAAACAACTCCAACAACTTACATCCAATAGGACATTTCCTCTTACTGAAGAAACTGTACCTGTTAAAGCATAAATTCAAGATCTTATACCATAATCTATAAAACAGCATCATAAACAATAATTGCTTCTTTTATATCAGGCAACATAAAGAAAACTTAGACTATAGAAAAATCATCAAGCAGGGCAAAACTATATTATGTCAAATAGCACATCAATTTTTACCTTGTAAGATATCAGAGTTCATGATGGGCAGGGCAGCATGAGTATCTGCCAATGACATTATATTGCTTATAACTGGAGTTGTATCTTTCTTTGGAGAAAGGTGCTTCTCTGGAGAAAGGAGCTCTGTTGAAGTATTGTGCACCATGGAAACATTTACTGATAAAAATAAAGAGATTTCTTATAAACCAGGCAGAATCAATTAGCATTGTTTAATAACAAGTGTTTCAAAGAACAATGCAAATATCCAATAGCTTTAGGTATTGCTGTGTATTGGGGTAATTTTTAGTAGGCCTTAGGGATAGCCAGGTTCTTTAGGATAATATCAATAACAACATTAATACAATAATTTACATTTCCTATCATTTTATATCTTTTACCTTTGCAAACAATTCCTCAGTCTTTATGCTATTTGTTTGAAATTTCAAAGCAACTTTTTCTGTGAAATTACACATGAAGAACAGAAAAGAGCCCTAGTAAGTTTGGCTCCGTGAATAGAGTGTCGGCCCATGAACTGGGGGTCCCGGGTTCAATTCTGGCCAAAGGGCTTGTACCTTGATTGCAGGCTCCATCCCTGGTCAGGTTCGTGCAGGAGGCAACCAATCGATGTGTCTCTCTTCTGTCACTTCCTCCCTTCTACTCTCTCTAAAAATCAATGGAAAAATATACTTGGGTGAGGATTAAAAAAAAAAAAAAAATGCCCTAACCAGTTTGGCTCAGTGGCTAGAGCATTGGCCTATGGACTGAAGAATCCCGGGTTTGATTCTGGTCAAGGGCACATGCCCAGGTTGTGGGCTAGATCCCCAGGACCATGCAGGAGGCAGCCGGTCAATGATTCTCTCTCTTCATTCATGTTTGTATCTCTCTCTCCCTCTCCCTTCCTATCTGAAATCAATAAAAATATATTTTTTTTTAAAAAAAAAGGAAGAAAGAAGAAGAAAAAAAAAAGAACAGAAAAGAGACTCCTACAGAATCTACTAATGGGTATCACTTCTAACTCTTCTAGGATTCACAAACCTCAGTACGAATGGAGCTGGGTTGCTATCCAAGCTAGTATTTTTTAATTCTCACTTTTTTTTAATCCTCATCCGAAGAAATTTTTCCATTGATTTTTAGGGAGAATAGGGTAGGGAAAGACAGAAACATCCGATGTGAGAGAAACACATCGATTGGTTGCCTCCTGCACGCACCCTGACCAGGGCATGGGCTGGGGAGGAGCCTGCAACCGAGGTACATGCCCTTGACCAGGATCAAACCCGGGGCCCTTTGGTCTGCAGGCCGACGTTCTATCCACTGAGCAAAACTGGCTAGGGCTAAGCTAGTATTGTAGATATTTCAATAATAAGCCATTTTGCAAGATGTACAAGCCCCAGGAGCATCATTCACTCCACTGACTATGTAAATAGCACCACTGGTGCTATATGTGGCTCTTTGATGGTATTACATAGTTGGCCCTGGATTATCTGTGCTTTTCTCTTAGTGAAGTTCAAAGTAGTTCCAATTGGCTCCACTTTCATGTGAAAATTCTAATAGCCTTGTTTTTACAAAGCAGGGCTAAGTACAGGATTCTATTCTAACACAACAATCTTTACAAATATTAAATCTCTGGTGGTAGTCTTCCTTTTATACAAAAATACTGGAAACCATTTCTTTGCAACAAGTTTTGAATGGTTCCGACTTTTAAATCTAATTTGGAAATGAATCAAGGTGATAAATTAAATGAAGCAGTAATATTCTTCAGTAATTACTAAACCTCTGATTACTAAGCAAATATTACCTGTAGAAGATTCCATCTTAGCTTTACTGTAAGCAGAAAAACAATTAACAGAGCAGAAAAGCTCTGTCTTCCCCAAGTCATTGGTAATCTCAATCATTTCATCTGAGGGCTTCAATGATTTGCAAAGACCAGATATAAGTGTTCGGGCTGGTTTCTGTTAAGAGATTAAAATAATATATTCCTGGTATATGACAAATTTTTAACATACTATCATAAAAATGTACCCAATACCACTGCTCTACAAATTAATGACAGTGAACCCACATTTTCACCTTATTAAAGACCAGAAAAGGCATCATAAGTTACAATGATTAAAATGCAGGAAATTGATCAATCTATTAGATAACTATTTGTATTTTTTGTCCGATATGTTAATAGCAATTATAATACATGTGCAAGCAATGAAAAAAGTGATCATAGAAGATGTTCACCATCCCAGGCAATCAAAGCCAATTTTATGAATAAAAAAAAAAGTCTTACAACTATAGCTTTTTCCTCAAAACCTGTTTGAGCATCAATTCAGGAAAACCTATGGTGCTAAAGCATATGTTTCATATTCAGGAGCTAGAAAAGGTCTTAACACACTTTACAAGATGTTGTGGGAAGTCACTTTTTCTAGGCCAACTTACATGGTAAAAATTGCAAGCATATTCGAAGAAAGCATTGAAGCAGTAAGAGGTATAGAATAAAGTGTGTTCAATAAGCAGTACGTGTGCAAAGGAAAAAGAGAGAAGCTGTGACGTTCATCACCTAATAGTATTCTTTTTAGTGAAACAGGAACCATCATTCTTGAGTTTAAGAAGTTAATACTAGATGGCAATGATGAAACAGAACTGCTTTTGTGGGCACAAAGTACAAAGACAAATTAAAATACCTTGTACAATTTTTTTTCTGTGAAAGAATATTGGCAAAGAAACAATGAAACAAAAAGCAGAGTATAATTTTGAAAATTTGTATTTTTATCCTTTATTAGTATGATTATATTTTCAGAAACTCCTAAAAATCCACTGGTATTTAACATTAACCAACAATAGTGGTATAATTTATTATTAATCATTCATATGGGAAAGATAATACTTATAATAATATACTCTACTGAGATGTAGCCAAAATAATTACATTTCTACCAAACAACCCACTTTTTAAGTCATTCCATTTTTAGACAGATATGAACACTTTCTAATTCTTGATTATAGTTCACTAATAATTTAGATTTTCTCCATTAGCACTGTCACACAATATCCTGAATGCTTTACAGTGTTAGGTGGTGCTTTAAGAAACAAAACAAATATGTTTTTATTGATTTTTTTATTTTTTAAAAATATATTTTGTTGATTTTTTTTTTTTTTTTTTTTAGAGAGAGAGAGAGAGAGGAAGGGAGAGGGAGAGAGAGAAACATCAATGATGAGAAACATCATCAATCGGCTGCCTCCTGCACACCCCCCACAGGGGATCGAGCCCACAAGCGGGGCATGTGCCCTGATGAGGAATCGAACCAGTGGCCTCTTGGTTCCTGGCTCGATGCTCAATCGCTGAGCTACACCAGCTGGGCTGTTTATATTGATTTTTTAGAGAGAGAGGAAGAGAGAGGGAAAGAGAAACATTAATGATATAGAAACGATAGTCTGCCTCCTGCATGCCCCATTACTGGGGATCAAGCCTGCAACCTGGGCATGTGTTCTGACCGGGAATTGAACCAGTGACCTCTTGGTGAATAGGTGATGCTCAAACCACTGAGCAACACTGGCCGGGCTAGGTGGTGCTTTTAAACTCCTTTACCCAAATCAGCCCTACCCCATCACATAGGTTGGATAAGTAAGTACTCAATATAGGTTCTTAAAACCAGGACAAGGCCTATTTATTAAGTGTGAGGGATAAAGAAGGAAAATAAGGAATGGCATTTCTTGCCTTTGGAAGATTTCCCTGACTTTCATTGTCCCATTTCTGTTCCCAAGACATTATATTCTCTGGTGTGGGCAGTCTGCCATAAAAAAAGATGTGGCTTGCCCTAGCTGGTTTGGCTCAATGGATAGAGCGTTGGCCTGTGGACTGAAGGCTCCCGGGTTCAATTCCTGTCAAGGGCACTTGCCGGGGTTGCAGCCTCGATTCCCAATGTGGGGCGTGCAGGAGGCAGCCAATGATTCTCTCTCACCATTGATGTTTCTATCTCTCTCTCCCTCTCCCTTCCTCTCTGAAATCAATACAAAAAAAATACCTATATGTATATGTATATCTATCTATACCTATCTATATCTATATATATATAAAAAGAGATGTGGCTTACAAATGACCTATTTGAATTGTGGTTTGTTAAGATTCCCATCTTCAGTAACTTTTTTTTTAAAAAATACATTCCATTGAGTTTTTACAGAGAGGAAGGGAGAGAGATAGTTAGAAACATCAATGAGAGAGAAACATCGATCAGCTGCCTCCTGCACATCCCCCACTGGGGATGTGCCCGCAACCCAGGTACATGCCCTTGACCGGAATCGAACCTGGGACC
>NW_005360425.1:1092361-1106547 GCF_000412655.1 Myotis brandtii | reverse complement strand
TCAGCCGCCTCCTGCACACCCCCCACTGGGGATGTGCCCGCAACCAAGGTACATGCCCTTGACCGGAATCGAACCTGGGACCCTTCAGTCCGCAGGCTGACACTTTATCCACTGAGCCAAACCGGTTAGGGCCAATAACTTTTTTTAAAGAAAGAATTATATAAGGATAGAGTTGGGTCTCAAAGCATCATATAAACAAGATATGTGATAATCCCACGTCATGAAAGGGGCTCAGACTGTGTTCATTGCATCTACCAAAGCTTCTCTGCTCAGACCACCCACCCAAGACTCTCCTATCAACAGTAGGGGGGTATTTTTCATTGGTTTATTTCCTCCTATGATTCACTCAGAAAAAGCATGACATTCTTGATTCACCTTAACCTTGCTTAGGTGTAAAGAAACACATGGGCCCTAGCTGGTTTGGCTCAGTGGATAGAGTGTTGGCCTGCAGACTGAAAGGTCCTAGGTTGGATTCCGGTCAAGGACACATGCTCAGGTTGCAGGCTCGATCCCCAGTAGGGGGTGATTCTCTCTCATCATTGATGTTTCTATTTCTCTCTCCCTCTCCTTTCCTCTCTGAAATCAAAAAAAATGTGTTAAAAAAAAAAAAAAAAGAAATACATGGAACTAAAAACAAAAACACTTTTTTGGCTGAGTCTTACCAGTAGACTGTTATTTGTGTTAGCTTTATTTGTAGTTTATAAACGAGCTTCCATCTGCTTGCCTTTCCTCAAGGTAAGATGATCACCTGAGGTTCTTTAGGAAAATCTCCACCTAGCACTTACCATGAATTATTTTCAAGAAGGAATTACCAGAAGCCTTTTATTTCATCTCCATCATTTTACCAACTGAAACTATTCCCAATGGTATTAAAATCTATTACCCACACATTTTCCTAAAGTGAAACCATTCACAAGCCAACTAATAGAAGGGACTCAATTTTCAATTTTTCATTGAGTCCTATGCAGTCAAATTCAAATGGAGTAGTCCTCCCTTTAGGCAACACATCTTTATTCATACCTGCTGGCATGCTGTAATATTCTTTGAACTGTTTAAGTAATGGGACTGTCCTTCCACCTGAAGTATATGGAACAGATCAGAACTAGTGTAACAGTAAACTCCACAGTTCTCACAACAGTTTATGGTGAGGTTGTTAGCAGAGTGAAACTTTGAAAAACAGGCATTACTGCAAAGCATATGTTTCATATTCTGATATTCTACTTCATACTGAATCTAGGGTAAAAAAAAAAAAATTCGGTAAAAATTCTAGTATTTAAGCGGATCAATCAGAGTCCCTAAAGATGAAAAAATTGCAACTTACGAGAGTAGTCTTCTGACACATGCTGCATTTGGTTGAAATCCTGTCAGTATATAGCTTAACAGATAGTTTTCTTAGACAAGATTGGCTGCAAAAAATTTTGCTAAAGGTAGTATCTTTCGGCTGGACACTGATGACATCCTTTAGATTTGAAATGTCTCTGAAAATAAATAACAAGGGCATCATTAAACAGTTTTGTCATAATTATAATTTTTCTCTATAAGCTAAATCACTGCCTTAAACAACCTTCTCCCTTGTTTCTTTTTCAAAAATATTTTTATTGATTTCAGAGAGGAAAGGAGAGTGAGAGAAAGAAACATCAATAATGAGAGAGAATCATTGATCAACTGCCTCCTGCACGCCCCTTACTGGGGATCGAGTCCACAACCCGGGCATGTGCCCTTGACTGGAATCGAACCTGGGACCCTTCAGTCCGCAGGCCGATGCTCTATCCACTGAGCCAAACCAGCTAGGGCATCCCTTATTGTTTCATTTACCTGAAGAATAGGGCATCATTAAACAGTTTTACCATATTATAATTTCTCTCTATAAGCTAAATCACACCCTCAAACAACCTTCTCCCTTGTTTCATTTACCTGTAGAACTGTGAAACAGTAAGAATATCAGCTTTGATATAAGAAAACCCAAATTTAGTATCTAGTTCTTTTACTTATAGGTCATTTTTATTCCCTACATGTTAATTTACTCATCTATAAAGTAGGGATTATAAAACACATCTGACAGTGCAGTTTTAAGGATTACCTAACCTGTGTCAGCTGGTGCTAGAAATAATAAATGATGTCACATATTCATACCTGACCAACTTTGGAATCTACAGGACAGAAGATTTCAAAGTATGGTCTGTAAATCCCTGGGGATCCCCCAGATGCTGAGGGAATCCACAAAATCAAAACTATTTCCACATTAAGATATTATTTGCTGCCCTAGCCCAGTGGTCGGCAAACTGCGGCTCGTGAGCCACATGCAGCTCTTTGGCCCCTTGAGTGTGGCCACGAAGTTTCAATCGCACTGTACGTGCGCGCCCGCACGTGGTATTTTGTGGAAGAGCCACACTCAAGGGGCTGCAGTTTGCCGATCACTGCCGTAGCCGGTTTGGCTCAGTGGATAGAGTGCTGGCCTGCAGACTGAAGGGTCCCAGGTTCGATTCTGGTCAAGGGCATATGCCCGGGTTGTGGGCTTGATCCCCAGTAGGGGGCATACAGGAGGCAGCCAATCAATGATTCTCGCTCATCATTGATGTTTCTATCTCTCTCTTCCTCTCCCTTCCTCTCTGAAATTAATAAAGAAATATATATGTATATATATATATATATGTATTTTAAAAAGATGTTATTTGCTTTTTTAACTGTACATCTGAAAAGCAATGGTGGCCCCTTTAATTCTACGCCTAGGTTTACACCCCAAAGAATTGAAAATAAGTACTTAAAAAAGAACATGTACATGCATGTTCATAACAGCACTATTCACAATAGTTAAAACAGCCTAAATGCTCATCAATGAATGAAAGGATAAAGAAATTGTGGTATATTCATGCAGTGGAGTATTATTCAGCTATAAAAAAGAATGAAGTACTGATATACAAGCTACAACATGGATGAAGCTCAAACACATGCTAAGGGAAAGAAGCCAGGAACAAAAGATCACCTGTAGGATTCCATTTATATGAAATATCCAGAATAGATAAATACATAGAACACAGGCTGGTGGTTGCCAGGGGCTGAGGGGACAGGAGAGGGAAATGTGGAGAAACTAAATAAAGCATTTTACTTTGGAGTGACAGAAATGTTTTAGAACTAGATAGAGGTGGTAGTTGTACAACACTGCCAATGTATGAATGTTACTGAAATGGTTTTTTGTTATGTGGATTTCACCTCGATAAGTTGTGAGGGGAAAAAAAAAAGCAATGGTTGGGTAAAACTGCCAGAACCTTACCATAAATCAAGGTAGTAGCACCAAAATGTACCAATACTAGTGTTATTCACAGCCAAGCATTCGCTGTAAAAATTACTCACTTTATTAAACTTAATCCTTGAGTACATCACATCTTTTCTGTGTGGTAAAATAGGATATAGGCATAAAGAATTACCCATGTACACTCAAGAACGATGGTAGTCTCAAGGAAAACCACGTGTGGGAATGTTAAGACTTATAACCTAGGTTAGCCACTTTTTCTATGAAATACATTTTTACCTGAAAGAACAACTATTACCCAGAAGTAGATACCTGGAAGATATTTTTTCTCAAAAATGAATTAAGTAAGACTGTTACTTCAAAGAACACAATTGGCAGTATTCATTGCCAATGATAAAATTTGAGTTTCATTGAAAATAAGAATTTTTGAATTCTTGTATCTGCTACTTCCAGCTTAATCGCTCCCTATCACTTAGACATTCCTGATGACATTAGTGATTTAAAAAAAAACAAGTTATTTTAAAAATATTGCGTAATGAAATACATCAACATCTGCATAATTCACTGAACCAATATTTTCGATTGATTGCACGTAACAGAAATCATTTATGGGGAAAATAACCAAAGTACAAATAGACCAATGAATTTTAATTTAGCAGTACAAAAAGTTCATTGATATGGTTTCAGATTACATATTACAACCAACCTTTAAAAACCTACCACTTGCCCTAACCGGTTTGGCTCAGTGGATAGAGCATCAGCCTGCGGACTCAAGGGTCCCAGGTTCGATTCCGGTCAAGGGCATGTACCTTGGTTGCAGGCACATCCCCAGTGGGGAGTGTGCAGGAGGCAGCTAATTGATGTTTCTCTCTCATCGATGTTTCTAACTCTCTATCCCTTTCCCTTCCTCTCTGTAAAAAATCAATAAAATATATTAAAAAAAAAAAACAAAAAAAACCCCTACCACTTGTTTTCTGATGTTGTATCAAAGAGCATCCACAATGATCTAAATGCTAGTAGAACACTCCTCCCTTTTTCAATTACACATTTTGTAAGGCCAGATTTCTTTAGACTTCTGCCAAAACAGAATTTTGCAAGAAACTGGATACAGAAGCAGATATGCAAACCCAGCCTGCCATTAAAGTAAAACTGATAAAAACAATGCCCACTAAAATTTTCTTCTCACGAAATTTTTAAAAAAAGGCTATTTTTCATGATATTCATGTCAACATGCACTGAGTGTATTATTTTAAATCAGCTAATAGTTTTTAAATTCCTCAGTTTTAACTTCTAAAACAGTATATATTGGTAGACATAACCTATCTAAAACTAAAACTCTTCGGGTCTTCAATAATTTTCAAGAGTGTAAAGGGGCCGGAGAACAGAAAATTTGTGAGCTGCCACTACAGGAAATGACCAACATACCTGGCTACCTAGAACCTTCAGAATATCAGTATTTCAGAATAATAGTTTTTCAGATTAAATACTCTTTTTTTTTCTTGATTAAGGTATTACATATGTGTCCTTATCCCCCATTGCTCCCCTACCCCGGGATTAAATACTCTTGAAATGAGCACTATTTTAACAGTTCAACATTTACAAAGTTTTAGTGTATTATGCATGATTTTTCTACCCTTTTAAACAGATGATAGCCAAAATAACATGTTCATTTCATTATCATATCATCAATCATTTCATTGGTTTAAATCACAGCTCTAAATGCAGTCTGAGTTGTGTTATCCTTGTACTTCATGACAAAAATTCTAGGATCCACTGGTGCCAGGCAGTGTTTACATGATGGGGATATAAAGATGACTGTAATCTAGTTTCTAATGTTAAGAAGTTCATTGTAGCCCGGCAGGTGTGGCTCAGAGGTTGAGCACTGACCCATGAACCAGGAGGTCACAGTTAGATTCCAGGTCATGACACATGCCCAGGTTGGGTGCTTGATCCCCAGTAAGGGTCGTGCAGGAGGCAGTCTATCAATGACTCTCTCTCATCATTGATGTTTCTATCTCTCTCTCCCTCTTCCTTCCTCTCTGAAATTAATAAAAACATTAAAAAAAAAAGAAGAAGATGAAGCTCATTATCTAAACTGGGCAATATCAATTCTTTAAAACATTAATTTTATGATCAATGTTTTGGGAGTTGTGAACACTATAAAAACAGAGCATGGACAATAAATATGGGTGGGTGGATGGTAGTAAAAGAGGAAGGAATAGTGTGGGAATAGATAAGAGGTAAAGATATTGGAGGCAGACCTTTAAGACACAAAATTAGCCAGTTGGGAAGACAGGCAGAAGATATTGCATTGACAGAAGCATGGAACTCTGAAAATGCTTATTGGCTTATATTGTTAGTATATTAGATTGCTGCTTCTAATCTACTAAAGCCTTATAAATAAAAACTCAAAAGGGGAATTTTGTTACAAGTGCCTAAAATTAGCTTAAACAAACTCTCAGCATAGATCTGAACAACTTTCCTACAAATAAATGTTCAACATTAGTACATGGGCCTATTTTGAACTCTACTGATTGCTCTCAGGATCTCCAGTTGGTTCCAACTGGGATACTAAAGGACAGAAATGATACTTCTTAAATACATAGCTCTCAAAAAAAAGTCATCTAACCTGATTTAAAACGTCATTTTTCCAAGCTATTTTTTATCTCATTCATGAAATATATTAAGAATTTCATTAACTAAAAACAGATTAAAAATCATTGCTATAAAACCTCAACAGTGACCAGGAGGTGTGGCTCAGTGGTTAAGCATCAACCTATGAACCAGGAGGTCACAGTTGGATTCTTGGTGAGGGCACATGCCCAGGTTGTGGGCTCAATCCCCAGTGTGGGGTGTGCAGGAGGCAGCTGATCAATGATTCTCTCTCATCATTGATGTTTCCTTCTCTCTTTCCCTCTCTGAAATCAATAAAAATATATTTTAAAAAACATAAAATAAATAAAAAATCAATTTAAAAAAAGAAGATTCAAATTATGGTAATCTGATTCCCAAATAAGACATCATTTGAAAGGAATTTGTGTTCTGAAACAAAGACATTTAAAACTTAGCATTGCCCTGACCGGTTTGGCTCAGTGGATAGAGCGTCGGCCTGCGGACTGAAGGGTCCCGGGTTCGATTCCGGTCAAGGGCATGTACCTTGGTTGCGGGCACACCCCCAGTAGGGGGTGTGCAGGAGGCAGCTGGTCGATGTTCCTCTCTCATCAATGTTTCTAACTCTCTATCCCTTTCCCTTCCTCTCTGTAAAAAATCAATAAAATATATATTAAAAATAAATAAATAAATAAAACTTAGCATTATCATTTAATGAGTATTAATAAACCAGGACTATACTAGATACAGTAAGACTCTCAAAGCACTGATGCTTTACACATCTCAGGGCATAGTTCAAAGTTCTGGACATTTTTCATGAATTTATTACAAAATGACTACTACCTTCTTTCTCTATATCAGAAATGACTTACATATGTAAAAAAGTAAACTAAGACCAAAACAATAGCTCACAGGAATCTTGAAAAGATTATATCCATCCATGTATGTTTACCTATGGCTATTCAATTTTTCAAGAAAATTAAATAACTTCATTTATACCTTGGAAGATTCAAAATAACTGTTATATGATTAATTTTTTTTTGAAAGGTTGCTCCCGACACAGTTAATCGAATAAAATGGGCATACCATAAAAGCTTTGGAAATCACATTGTTTAAAGTTAAAGAGAAACAGAACTCACATTTTAAATTCTGCAAATCTCTCAATAAATAACATAAAAAGATTTAAAAATATATATATATTTTTATTTATTTCAGAGAGGAAGGGAGAGGGAGAGAGAGATAGAAACATCAATGATGAGAATCATTGATCAGCTGCCTCCTGCATACCCCCTACTGGGTGGTGGGATTGAGCCCGAAACCCAGGCATGTGCCCTTGACTGGAATCGAACCCAGAACCCTCCAGTCCATAGGCCGATGCTATCCACTGAGCCAAACCGGCTAGGGCTAAAAAGATTTCTAAAGACTCTATTAGAGGAACTGAAAACAGAAGCAGCTTTTCCCTAAACCACTGGTCGGCAAACTGCGGCTCGCGAGCCACATGTAGCTCTTTGGCCCCTTGAGTGTGGCTCTTCCACAAAATACCATGTGCGGGCGCGCATGTACAGTGCGATTGAAACTTCGTGGCCTATGTGCAGAAGTCGGTATTTTGTGGAAGAGCCACACTCAAGGGGCCAAAGAGCTGCATGTGGCTTGCAAGCAGCAGTTTGCCGACCACTGCCCTAAACCAAGGTGATATTTCTTCAGAAAAAATGAAAATGTAGAAAACTACAGCCAAGACTCTAATCAAGATCTTGGTAGAGAAGTAAAAAGTGGCATAATTTAGAATTATATACCTTGAGCAGTTTGCACAAGTTTTCTTGGGAAGAGCTGATGAACTGCCAGATGAAATGTATTCAGTGATGCACGGTGTGGAGCAGAAAAGCTGAGTAGATCCTTTTCTGTGATAAGCAGTTTGCCCCTTCAGAAGGACTTTTTTACAACCAGAACAGGAAACCTGAATAGCTGCGGTTGAAAGTGAAGGAAGCATTTTATTCACGCCAGATGATGCCAGAGGAGGCTGAATGTTTGTAATCGTCTGTGAAGCTATAAACACAAAACAGGAAAGAACACATTCAGTATTTAAATAAATTAAGTATGCTCCCTCCCCCCCCCCTCCAATTTATTTTAGAAGCTACTTCTGGATTTAAAACTCAAAAAATGCACTATTCAATGACATTCTAAAAAAGAATAAATTGGCTATCATATTGGTCAGAATAAATAGGATTAATTTAAATAATTCCATTACCACTGTCTGTAAATGTAGTGCTTATTTTCTGTTCATTCTCCTCAGTTTTGGACTGTTGGGCTTGACAATACTCCTAAAGAAAATAATGAACACAATGTATTTTAAACAACCACTTAATTGAACAAAATGATAAATTATGCTAAAGTCTATTCAGTAAATTTGTACAACTGAATTGAACCATGGCACATAGATAAACACTCCCCTCTTGGTGACCTTTGGCTAATAACACCAATCAAATACTACATTATTTTCTACTAGAGGCCTGGTGTATGAAAATTCATGCACTGGGTGTGGGTGGTGGTGGTGGGGGGAGTGTGTGTGTGTGTGTGTGTGTGTCCCTCAGCCTGTCCGGGACTCTTTGGGGGATGTCCACCTACCAGCTTAGGCCCACTCCCCAGGGGATCGGGCCTAAGCTGGCAGTCGGACATCGCTCTGGCAGCCCAGGAGCCCTCAGAGGACATCCTTAGCTCTGCCACAGAGGCAGGACACTGGCCAGCCATGAGCCAGTTCTGGCTGAGTGGTGCTCCCCCTGTGGAGGTGCAATGACCACTAGGGGGTAGCTCCTGCATTGAGCGTCTGCCCCCTGGTGGTCAGTGTGCATCATAGCGACCGGTCGTTCCACTGTTAGGGCCAATTTGCATATTACCCTTTTATTATATAGGATTGTACCTAAATGTGACTTCACCTAATCTATACTATTAAAAGCCTAGGTGGTCCTCGCGCCCTCACATGACGCCCTCACGTCACTGCAAGATGGCCACAAGATGGCCACCAGGGGAGGGCAGTTGTGGGTGACCAGGCTGGCAGGGGAGGGCAGTTGTGGGTGACCAGGCCGGCAGGGAAGGGCAGTTAGGGGCGACTGGGCCAGCAGGGGAGGGCAGTTGGGGGTGACCAGGCCGGCAGGGGAAGGCAGTTGGGGGCCATTAGGCCGGCAGGGGAGGTCAGTTGGGGGTGATTGGGCCAGCAGGGGAGGGCAGTTGGGGGTGATTGGGCCACCAGGGGAGGATGGTTGGGGGCGATCGGCCGGTAGGGGAGCAGTTAGGCATCAATCAGGCTGGCAGGGAAGCGGTTAGGGGGCGATCAGGCTGGCAGGCAGAAGTGGTTAGGGGCAATCAGGCAGGCGAGTGGTTAGAAGCCAGCAGTCCCGGATTGTGAGAGGGATGTCCCAGATTGGAGAGGGTGCTGACCGGGCTGAGGGACACCCTACCCCACCCCCGTGCATGATTTTTGTGCACCGGGCCTCTAGTTGTCTTTATAAAGACCTTGAACACAAAAACTGTTAGATTGGGTTGAATGAGTTTTACAAAGGAGGTTTTGAGTGTGTGTTTTTTCACAGCAACAGGCAATCTGTCTAAACTTGATCTATTCTTTAATGTGTATGGGTTAAAAAAGCAACAGACACTTCCTAGGTGGACAACATTCTGTTCTGTCACCAACCCAATGGGAGTCCTATCCTTACTTGACACTGATTTACTTTAGGGCCTCTCTAAGCAAAATACAAGAAATAAATTAAAACTGAATTTACTTTTTGCTTCATTAGAAATTTCACCTAGATCATATGCAAATATTCCAAGGAAAGTTGGTCCTACTTAAAGAATAATCATAGCCTGAACCAGTTAATCCTTTATAAGTTCTATAGCATGCAATATCTTAAAAAGTTTAGGAATAAAAACACAAAACTGTGGTTGAGTGTCAACCTATGAACCAGAAGGTCATGGTTCGATTCAAGGTTAGGGCTCAACACCCAGTGGGGGGCATGCAGGAGGCAGCTGATCAATGATTCTCATCTTTGATGTTTCTATCTCTCTCTCCCTCTTTATATATGTAAAAATATATTAAAAAACAAAAAAACAAAAACCCCCAAAATTATAAAGATTAAAAAATTATAAAGAAAATAAGTCTAAGAATTTAAAATGTATTCTACAACTTGATATAGGCAGTAGCATCAAAACATAATAGTTATTTGAATTGTTTCAAGTTAAGAAAAACAAAAACAGCCCTAACTGGTTTGGCTCAGTGGATAGAGCGTCAGCCTGTGGACTGAAGGGTCCCAGGTTCAATTCCAGTCAAGGGCATGTACCTTGGTTGCGGGCACATCCCCAGTAGGGGCTGTGCAAGAGGCAGCTTATCGATGTTTCTCTCTCATTGATGTTTCTAACTCTCTATCCCTCTCCCCTCTCTGTAAAAAAAAAATCAAAAAAAAAAATTTTTTTATTTTTTTTAAAAAAAAAAAAAAAAAAAAATATATATATATTTTTAAAAAAAGAAAGAAAAACAAAAACAAAAATGTGTTAACCTTAGGCCCATAATATCATCCTTTTATCAATCCAAACACCCAGTTCGAAACAGCTCATTCTACTCTCAAATCACATTCTTGTACATACTTGTTTTCGCACTGAACACCACATACCTTATATTATTTGATCCACTGCTTTGGATTTAAAAATTTCAACCAATAAACCAGCATCTAAATAACTAAAATTTGTAATTTGAGGCTGCTCTAGAAAAAAGAAAACAAGTACCATTTTACCTGAGCATTGTCGGGTTCTGTCTTAATTTCATCCAGCTGCAGTAGTGGTGGTGCCACTGCCTTGTCACCACCCTCTGTTGGTGATTCTTTCATTTGAGTATCTGATGTAAAGGAATTCTCCACTTCCTTTCTTCTTGGGGAACAGTTTCCGGATACCTAAAATGCAAAATGAGTTGATGAAGAGTTCTGAGATAAGAACTCCCCCAACTCGCTATAGCCCACTTCTACCTCTGTGACTTTCTAAATAAACTTTCTTTTATAATTTGAGACTTGGCTCTGAATTCTTCCCTTAGCCAGAACTCAAGAACTGAGTTTGCTGAACCAAGGTTCACACCGGGTGCCATTTTCCTGCTGCTAATACAAGCAACAAAAGGGTCTTCAGATAGCTTGGTCTTGAGGTTCTCACAATACCAACACTTACTTTCCTCCCTTCATCCACTTTTCCCCAATACAGCTTTGCTTTCCACTTCTCAACTTTCTTCTGGGACTAGTCTTCTCCACTTCTATTCTCCTTGGTCTGAGGAGAGCATAATGCCACCAAATCCAAAAATAATCTGATTATTTAATTTATCAGATAGTCTTAGAAAACGTAAATCTTTCTGACATTAATCCAATCACCTGTACGCACTACCTCTCCCCACCACTGCCCTCCTATTGAGCCAGTTATCATCTGAATCAACCCCTCTTCCCCTCCTTGATTCCTCTCATATATAAGCATTTAAACACATTCAAGGATCCAACCTCTAAACCTATTGCCCCTCTCAGAACTACTTTCCCTTCTTGAAATTCTCTCCTTCCCTGAGTCCTATGATTCCAAGACCTATTTATTCTCCTATGTCTTTTTTTTTCATTTTTATTGAATTTATACCCCTCCCGTTTTTTTTTTTTCTCCTATGTCTTTTCAAACATTTCCCCCACCTGCTTCTAAAATACTTGTGTTCCCCCAATGCATAATTCCCCATGTGGACAATAGAAGGGGTTCTATGGAAAGTAACCTCACAGGGTGATCAGATCATAAATTCCTAACTGGGCAGATCATGGTGGGTAGTCATGCCCCTGGCCTTTTTTTTTTAAAGCCTCACCAGAAGATATTTTTTCCATTGATTTTCAGAAAGAGTGGAAGTGGGGAGGAGAGAAATACGACTGAGCCATGCCAGCTGGGCCTGAGCCAGGTTTTAAAGTAGGTTTCTAAGCCCTAACCGGTTTGGCTCAGTGGATAGAGCGTAGGCCTGCAGACTGAAAGGTCCCAGGTTCGATTCTGATCAAGGGCATGTACCTTGGTTGCAGGCACATCCCCAGTAGGAGGTGTGCAGGAGGCAGCTGATCGATGTTTCTCTCTCATTGATGTTTCTAACTCTCTATCCCTCTCCCTTCCTCTCTGTAAAAAAATCAATAAAATATATTAAAGTAGGTTTCTATGAAGCAATAATAAGGGATATTTCAGTTATAGGGGCAGCATGTGCAAAAGCATATTGGAACTATACCAGTAAGGAGTGGAGTTACCATTAAAGATAAAATACAAGAGTGATAGTGGAAGGAAATGAAGTTGGAAAAGCAGAAAGGGATCATATCAGGAAGGTCTTTGAAAACCAAAAACTTTGAAATTAATCCTATAAATAAGTAGCCTTTGAGGTTCAGCAAACATTTCATTCACATCTCTTTTTAAAATTCTTACCCGAGGATATTTTTCCCCAATGATTTTTAGAGAGAGTGGAAGGTAGTGGGGGGTTGGGGGAGAAAGAGAGAGAAAAGAGGAGGAGGGAGGGAGGGAGGGAGAAAACATGAATGGGAGATACACATCCATTTGTTGTCTCCCCCCCGCCCCCCCCCACACACACATGCCCTGACCCAGGGTGGGATCAAACCTACAACCCAGGTACATACCCTTGACCATGAATTGAACCTGTGACCCTCCAGTGTGCCGCCAAAGCTCTAACCACTGAATAATGCTGGCCAGGGCTGCATCTCATTTTAAAAATAAAAATTTACTTCAGATCTTCAGAAAATAGCTTTTCCTGCCATTTGGGTAAATGTAGTTCAATTCCTTGTAGCTATGTCACTGATGAGGAAGGTTACAATTTACACCTATCCTTTTTCATGCACAGAAAACCCTAGAAGCAAATTCACTAATTTAGCAAGGGCATCCACTCCTCTAATATTCTTTTTAAAAAAATACATTTTATTGATTTTTTAGAGAGGAAGGGAGATAGAGAGTCAGAAAACATCGATCAGCTGCCTCCTGCACACCTCCTACTGGGGAGGTGCCCTTGACCAGAATGGAACCTGGGACCCTTCAGTCCGCAGGCCAGCGCTCTACCCACTGAGCCAAACCGGTCAGGGCTCTAATATTCTTGCCAAAACCTAGGAGTTAAATGGGCAAGGTGTTGTAATTTAGTTCTTGTTATGTTAAGGGCTTCTTGTCTTACAAAATTTGGGATGAGATGTTATTATTTGGGATGAGATGTTATATGACAAGTAATTGTCAGATGTTACTGGGGAATTCAACTCCTGAGAAGAAATTCTCCACTCATCTACTTTCAAGCTTTTAGTTGAGTTTAACTGAAAAGTTTGCCGATATGGCATCCTGAGAAAGCTGAAAAAATATCCGTTTGCAAACACTAGTCCATGCAATCCACGATACTCTCCATCCTGCATACTAAAGCAAAACACACATAAAGTGATAAAAATTGCCCCTTCATCTGATCCCAGATCAAATCCTAATTCATCAAAGGTCAAACCTTTAAACCCAGCCGGTGTACGGGCTCAGTGACTGAGCGTGGACCCAGGAACTAAGGGGTCGGTAGGGCTCCCGTCAGGGCACCTGCCCCGAAAGCGGGCTTGATCCCCAGGTGGGGGCGTGCAGCCCAGGGGTGATGTTCCTCTCTCACTGATGTTTCTTTCTATCCCTCTCCCTTATCTCTCTAAAAATAAAAACATATTTAAAAAAAAGAAAAATTCTACTACCTTTACCTAAAAACGATTTTTTTAAAAAAGTCAAACTCTTAAATAATTACTTCATCTTTTTTAGCTGAGATCCCGTGTACAATTCAACTTGCAAAAGGAGTTCCAGGTTTCCAAGGTTGAAACCAATGACCACTTAATGAAGGCGACGCCGCGAATGTTATCAGACGAACGTTTTAGAAACGGAAGCCGCAGAGAAACCAAAGGCTGGAAGCCCGCGTGCGACACGGAAGCCGCAGACGACGAGAAACGCCGCAAGTAACCCTCCGGCTCAGTGAGCATCGGTTTACAGGAGACCGCGAACGCAAACCGGGGGCCTCCTCTCCGAATTCCCGACGCCCCTACGGCGGAAACCGCACGCACGGCCGTGTCTCCAGAAACTCTACCCAACAAGACGCTTCCTCCTCCCGTCCACACGCGAAACTCTCTGCCCATCCGCCAGGCACAGACGTAAAGACCGGCACCGGGGCCACGTACGGAGGCTTACGAGCTCCTCTCCAGGCCGCTCGCCAGGGGAGGATTCTCACGGCCACTTCCCAGGCACCGAAAGGTCGCGTAGGCCCAGCCCTCTTCCCGCGGTGCTTTGCGGC
>NW_005360425.1:1078970-1092256 GCF_000412655.1 Myotis brandtii | reverse complement strand
GGGACCTTAACCCTTGCGGCCTCATCGAGATGGCAGCCAAGTCTGGACCCCGAAAGGCTCAGGCAGCGTGTGTTGACCCAGACAAGAGCTCAGGCGGGGCCATTAGATTTCCTGAGTTTGAGAGACGACTCTATTGGCGACTTTTTTTTAAATCCCCATTTCTTCATCTTTGAAATGAGGATAATTATACTGCCTACCTCATGGGCTTGTGAAGATTAGGAAGGAATGTTAGTCAAGTGCCGGGTGCAGACTAAATTCCCAGTAAAAGGAATTATTCGCAGAGAGAGAGGGGGCGGTTCAGGCTTCTTTTGTTTTGGGGAGCTCTGAGTATTTTAAAAATTAAAATAATTCCAAAACAGCGTGGCAAAAATTATGGTAGATTTTACTTTTTAAAAATGTATCTTTATTGTTGAAAGTATTATAAATGTGCCCCGTTTTCCTCTATTGACCCCCTTCACTGCACTGTTGTCTGTGTCCAGGGATTATGCATATACTAGAGGCCCAGTGCACCACATTCTGGCACAGGTAGGGTCCCTAGCGGCTGCCAGCTGCCTGCTGGGGCCTGCCTGCCTTCCTTCCTTCCTTCCTTCCTTCCTTCCTTCCTTCCTTCCGTGTCGCCCCCTGGTGGTCAGAGCCTGTCATAGTGAGCAATTGAACTCCGGTTGGTCTAACTCCCGAGGGGACACTTTGTATATTAGGCTTTTATATATATATAGATGCCAAAAGTTCTCCCCCCTTCCCTCTGAGATGCCTCATTATTTGCCGTGCTTCCATGTCTCTCTATTTTGTTCGTCAGTTTATTTTGTTGATTAGATTCCACACATAAGTGAGATTATGGTAGATTTTAAATGCTATTTAAGGAGTTAAACACCATCAATACATAAAAAAAGTATAGGATCAAAAAATGTGCTATTCCTTAAGTCATAATAGGACTATACAATATATAAAGTTGAGTGGATTTATTGCAATCCTGTCTTTGACCATACTATTTGAGTTATTATGAAGTCTAAATATGAGGCCCCTTGTGAATGGGATGTCCACGCCAAAAGGGCCTCCTGATCCCTGCTGCTGTAGTCCCTAAACATCTTCTGCAGTTAATTAACCTCAAATTCAGACCCTTTGGTGATGTTGAATACAGTTAGTCCTCAATATCATTGATAGGTTCAGCAACTTTAAGTGAAATGAAGTATAATGAACTCAATTTTACCTTAGGCTAATTGGCACAAACAAGTGTTAAGTTCCTAAGGCCTCATCAACTTTTAATTAAATGTTATTCAAGGACCTGCTGTATTAGACTGGTAACTGAAGTTAATTTCTCCAACAGCTATTCTTACCTTCATAATATGTTATATAGAAATTAGGTATAACATTTTGTTATCTGTTCTCTGTTCTCTTTTCTTGTCCTCTTTTGGCTAATTTGAACACCTTTTTAGTATTTGGTTTTAATTTATTGTGTTTATGACCATATCTCTTTGTATATTATTTTTAGTGGTTGTTCTAGGGATTACAATAAACATAAGTAACTTTTCATAGTTCCCTTAGAATCAAAATTTGGCCACTTCAAGTGGAATTTTTACCCTCATATAAGTCCCTTTTTCTTCCCTACCTTTTATGTTATAGTTGTCATATATATTAGAACCATAAAATTCTAACAGTTTTTGCTATAAACTATCAAATATTTTAAAAAGAACTCAAGAGGAGCCTTAGCTGGTTTGGCTCAGTGGATAGAGCATCGGCCTGCGGACTGAAGGGTCCCAGGTTTGATTCCGGTCAAGGGCACATGCCCCGGTTGTGGGCTAGATCCCCAGTAGGGGATAATTCTCTCTCATCATTGATGTTTCTATCTCTCTCTCCCTCTCCCTCTAAAATTAATACAATATTTTTTTAAAAAGAACTCAAGAGGAGAATAGTTTATTATGTTTACCCAGATATTTACCATTTCTGCCCTTGATGCTCCAGGTTCCTTCAGGTATCATTTGCCTTCTATCTGATGAACTTCATTTAGTAAATCTTTTAGAGCAGGTCTTTTGGCAAAAAATTATTTTGGTTTTCCTCTTCTAACAATGTCTTTATTTTACCTCCATTCCTGAAGGATATTTTTACTGGATGTAGAAGTATATTTCCTGGTGTTTTTTGGGTGGGAAATCCCAGCAAGGTGCTGACTCCATCAAATGACCTTCACTGACCTAACCACAATACCTGGGAGATCGAGTAGTGCCTTCCAACTCTGAAGTCTAAGATTGTGGGAGAGCATGAGGCTGGTCCCAGAAAGGTACAGCACACAGGAAACTGCCTATCTAAATGTCTTGTCATGGTCAAGGTTGCCCAAGGCCACTCAGGATAATGTCCCAATCTAATTAACCCCCAATTCCTTCTATCCCTTCCATGTACATGGACACCTATATTTAGTTATTTAAGTCACAAACAAAATCAATGATTCTCTCTCATCATTGATGTTTCTATCTCTCTCTCCCTTTCTGAAACCAATAAAAAACAAAAAGTCCTAGCTGGTTTGGCTCAGTTGGATAGAGCATTGGACTGTGGACTGAAGGGTCCCAGATTCAATTCTGGTCAAGGGCACATGCCCAGGTTGCGGGCTTGATCCCCAGCAGGGGGCATGCAGGAGGCAGCTATTTATGATTCTCATCATTAATGTATCTCTCTCCCTCTCCCTTCCTCTCTGAAATCAATTTTAAAAAAAAGTTACAAATAACAGAAACACCTGCCTGTATATACATGCTGCTATGAATGTTTATCTTCATATATTCTTTGCAGATAAACATGTTAAAACATAAATGCATCATTAAATAAATACTCACTAGCCCCAATTTATAAATACTGCTTCACTCTAATTAAAACTTCTTCCATTACCCCCAGGCCCAGGTAAAAGCTATGGAGTTCCTTCTTCTTGGGATTGGCCAGGTAGTCCCAAGACAGCAAAAGGTATAGAGAAGGTTGGGCCTGTCTGTGATGGATGGAGAAACTAAATAATTAAATTCATAATCACTCCCAAGTCAGCCAGGCCAATACAGCTGGAGGGGACTCTGAAGCCCAGACCGATATCTAGAGGTAGAGGTGGTGATGCTTGGGCAGGGAAGCACAGTCAGAACCCTCTGGACCAGGGATGAACACTGATAGGCACTCAGGCAGGTAAACAGAGAGAGAGAGAGGCAGACAGACAGACATGCCTTTCCAGTACTACAGACTCTCTCTTTCCAAAAGAATTGGAACAGCTTTGGAAAGAAAGTCAAAGGGTGAGAAGAGGACCTGGGGTCCTCCCACCCTCCCCAGAGCCCTTCTTGCTCCCCCATGGAAAATGTCCTGGGCATATGTGAGTGGTAAAAAGGACTCACAGACTGCCTGGAACCTTGGCTTTCTTCAGCCATAGGATGAACCTTGGCCTCCTGGAATCTCCACTACTTCTCACTCATGACAGCCCATTTCCTGGCATGGGACAGAATGGCAGGACATGATCCCTTCACACATGTCCCTGTGCTTCCTTCAAAGAGCAAAACAATGAAAAATATTTGGGAGTAGTATTAACAGAACTAAATCCTGATTAAAAATATTTTCTTCCTAAAACTCAATTGAACTGACAATAAAGGAATAAAAAGGATATATACGAAAGACAAAAAGAATGGGAAAGGAGATAATTAAAGAACTGAAGAGTTCACCACATGTTAGAGGACTGGAAACTTATGGAAGAGTGGTAACTTACATGAGGAGGAAACTACTGTGTACCTGCAGAGGTGAGGTATCCCTAGAATGAAGTCAACCCACTCCATTGAACTCCAGAAAGGCTCAGGATGCAGAAGCATCAGGTTATCTCAGATGGTATGTGGTGGCATACGAATTGGTAGAAACTCTTAACTTAGAACAGTTAGATTCCCCAGAACCTTCCCCAGCATCTATTGCAGCCAGCCAATTACCCACCATGTTTCTCCTGCTCATAGTAATTCACTACCTGGGCATCTGTTGTTAGATTCTCAAACTCCAAAGACAGGGATGTTTTTTGTTTTGTTCTATGGGAATGATTTAATAATCCATTTAAATTTTAAAAAATTTATTGATTTTAGAAAGAGAGAGGTAGGGGGAGGGACAGAAAGATAGATTTGTTTTCCCTCTTATTTATGCATTCATTGGTTGATTCTTGTATGTGCCCTGACTACGGATTGAAGCCACAACCTTGGCATGTTGGGATGACACTCTAACCAACTGAGCTAACCAGCCAGGGACAAATGTCACATTTTAAGTTTTTGTTATGGCAATACTCCACTTTTAGATAACAATTCTATAAGTTATATATTGCTAAGTAACAAAGCACTCCAAAATTACTGGCTTACAACAAGAACCATTTATTTATTCATTCTTCTACAATTTGGGCTCAGTTGGGCAATTCTGTTGATCTTGTGTGGGCTCACTCATGAGGCTGGAGTCATCTAACAACCTGGAGGGTCTAAGATGGTTCCACTTGTGTGAATGGGGCCTTGGTGTTGGCCATGGGGTTTACTTTCTGTATGTAATTTTTCATCACTCAGCAGTTTAACCCATTTAACCTTGACATGGTGGTGGGAATGTTTCATGAAAGTAAAAAGAGAAGCTGCAAGGACTATTGAGGCCTTTGCTTGGGAATTCACATGATATCACATCTGTCACATTCTAGTAGTTAAAATAATTCAAAGGCCAACCCAGAAACAATGGGTAGAGAAATAGAATTTCTCATTTGATGGGTGGAGTTACAAAGAAATGACCATATGTAATCCTCGACAGGTAATTGCAAAAATTCTAAAGCAAATAAAGGGGTGGGCAATAGCAGGTTTACAGTGTGAGTACATAAAATAGAGTTTATTCTTGTATTATTATTTATTTATTTATCTTTGTATTATTATTAACCTAATTTTGCCCACCCCTGTACAGTGAGGCCTTGACTTACAAGTTTAATTCGTTCCGAGACCGAGCTCGTTCAGGAGCTCGTTAACTCAAATTACTCTGTCAACTCAATGCAAAAAATTGGCTGAAAGACAGCTGGTATCTCAAAAAACTCGTTAGTCAGGACACTTGTAAGTCAAGGCTCCACTGTATAATATTTAATGATTTTATGTTGAAAACAATAACCTAAAGAAGATATAGTTGCCAAATCACCATTTCCATTTAACATATTACTAGAAGTTTAAGCCAATGCAATAAGATAAGAAAATGAAATAAAAGTTACATGCTTGGAAAGGAAGGGATAAATTTGTTATTATTCTCTATATACTTGAAACCTTTAAAAATTATAAAATATATGGATAAAATTTTATATATATATATATATATATACACACACATACACACACACACACACACACACGCACACTAGAGGTCTGGCGCACAAATTCATGCATGGGTGGAGTCCCTCAGCCTGGTTGGTGACCAAGGCCGTTTAGGGCTGCCGGCCAGGGGGAGGAACTGCTGGAGGTTGGTTGGCTGTGGGAGGTTGGCTGTGGAAATGCACTGACTACCAGGGGGATGCTCCTGCATTGAGCATCTGCCCCCGGGTGGTCAGTGCATGTCATAGCGACTGGTCGTTTGGTTGACTGGTCTTAACGGTTGCTTATGCTTTTATATATATAGATATCTATAATAATAAAAAGGTAATATGCTAATTAGACCGGATGGCTTCTGGACATTATTCTGGACATCCTTCCTGACGAAGCCGGGGCTGGAGGGAAGCCAGCCTGGGTCCCGGGTGCCGGAGGGAAGCCGGTGCCGGCAGCCAGGGGAAGAAAGGCCTACTCTTGCACGGATTTTTATGCATATGGCTAAACTATTAGTATTAATAAGTGAACTTAGCAAGAGTGCTAGGTTCAAGCCCAGCCGGCATGGCTCAGTGGTTGGGTGTTGACCTATGAACCATGAGATCATGGTTCGATTTCCAGTCAGGGCACATGCCCAGGTGCGGGCTCAATCCCCAGTAGGGGATATGTTGAAGGCAGCTGATCAATGATTCTCTCTCATCAATGATGTTTCTCATCGTTGATCTCTCTCTCCTCCCTTCCTCTCTGAAATCAATAAAAAAATATATTTTTTAAAAAGAGTTCTGGCTTTAAGACCAATATACAAAGGATAATTGTAATTCTATATTTATACTGAAAATAACTAATAAAAATTAAATTTTACCATTTAAAAATACCATAAAATATCAAAGATCTAAAATAAGCCTAAAAAAGATGTGCGATCCCTACACTTAAAAAATTATAAAACATTAAGAGAAATTACAGACACATTAAATGGAGAGGTATACTCTATATAATGCTATCTTAGTTTCCTAGGCCTGCTGTAACAAAGTGCTACAAACAGAAATTTATTGTCTCACAGTTCTGGAGGCTAGACGTTCACAATCAAGGTATCAGTGGAGCCTTAGTCTTTCTGAAATCTGTATGGGAGAATCCTTCCTTGCCTCTTTTAGCTTCTGGTGTTTATTACCAATCCTTGGAATTCCTTGGCTTGAGGCTGCAGCACTTCAATCTGTGCCTCGATTGTCGCCTGGTGTTCTCCCACCATATGTCTGTCTCTATATCTCCTCTTTTTATAAGGACATGTCATATTGCATTAAGGGCCAACCTTACACCCATATGACCTCATCTTAACTAATTACACCTGCAACAACCCTATCCTATATAATAAAAGCCTAATATGCAAATTGTCCCCTTGGGTGGTTGTTCGACCAGGAGACGGGAGGAAAGTTCGACCGCTTGCTATGATGTGTGCTGACCACCAGGAAACAGGCCCGGAACATGGCGGGTGTCAGCAATGCGTTGCAACCTCTTGCTGGCTACCTGGGGGCGGGGGTGACGGGGACGGAGGTGCAGTGAGAATGCGGGATGTCTCCCGAGCTTGCTCTCACTCCTCCTGCTACCCTCCCCTGGGATTCGAGGGCTCGCTCACTGGGGAAGGTGAGAATGCGGGGTGTCTGCCAAACTCACTCTCACTCACCCTGCTACCCTCCCCCGGGATGCCAGGGCTTGCGCACCGGGGAAGCCCCCACGCTCAGGTGCTGGGCACCTGTGAGGAGCCTGCCCCGTGCCCATGTGGCCTCTTCCGGGTGAGCTGGGCTGTGGCCGCTGGGACCGCAGGAGCCGATCGGGTGCCCCGTGTGTTTGTGTAGGACCCGGTCTATGAGGCCGGCTAGGAGAGAGTGTGCTGCCCACCCAGCGTCCCTGTGGTGCCACTGGGTGGCCCAGAGGCCCACGCTATGCCCCAGCCTGTGGCATCTGGCTGCGTTCACCACATCTCCACATGGGGACTCTGGCGCTGTGACTCAGGCATATGGGGGTACGGGGGGGCCTGGGGGCCCAGGTGCTGCCCAGGGCCCAAAGGTCAGCTGGGACCTGCCCTTCCACGCCAGACACTCATGCTTCAATCACTGGCCAGGCCTAGGGACCACACCGTGCACAGATATTGTGCACCAGGCCTCCAGTTTCCAAATAAAGCCACATTCTCAGGATTAGGACTGCAACATATCTTTTTGGAGGACATGATTCAACACAATGAATAACAAATGCTAATTCTCCAAAACATGTCTACAGCTTTAGTGCATACTAAACAAAATCCTAGCTGCTTCTGAAGTTTATAAGGAAAGTTTTGTTGCATTTGGCAAGTTGATGCTAAAATTTATATGAATATTCAAAGAACCAAGAAAAGCCAAGATAATCTTGAAGAACATAATGGGAAGGAAAACTTTTTCTATCAGATAACAAGATTTATTATAAAGCTGTCATAGAAATGAAGACAGTGTAATATTTCTGCAAAGAGAGACAAAAGGAATAGATGACACAGTCCTGAAACAAATCCACACCTTTATAGACAACTATATATGCAAAGGCGACAATACAAAGCAGTAGGGAAAAGATAGACTTTTCAAAAATAGCACTAAGTCAGATTAACATTCATATGGAAAAAATGAAATTTGACTTACCTCACACCATACACAAAAACCAACTTTAGGTTGTAGATCTAAATAAGAAAGACAAAGTAATAACAGTTCCAGAAATTAGTAAGAACCTTTGGTAGGAAAATATTTTTGAACAGATACAAGAAGCACTGAGCATAAAGGTCTTTTATGTTCATCAAAAGACACCAATAGCCATGGCCTATGTTGCTCAGTGGTTGGAGCGTCAGCCTGAGCACCGGTTCCCGTCAAGGGCATGTACCTGGGTTGCAGGTTCAATCCCTAGTGGGGGGCACATGCGGGCAGCAGGCAAGCAATTGATGTGCCTCTCTCACATGGATGTTTAGCTCTCTCTCTCTCTCCCCCTTCCCCCTCCATCCCTTCCATTCTCTCTGAAAATCAATGGGAAAAAATATCCTCAGGTGAGGATTAACAACAACAACAAATGACACCAATAATAGACCCTGGCCAGGTAGTTCAGTTGGTTAGAGCATTGCTCAGATAAGGTTGTAGGTTCCATGCCCAGTCAGGGAACAATGAATGCATAAATAAGTGAAACAATAAATTGATGTTTCTTTCTCTCTCCCTCTCTCTCTAAAATCAACAAATAAAATTTAAAAAGACACAAATAATAAAGTGGAAAGGCTGTCCACTGAGTGGGAGAAGATAATGGCAATACATATGTATATTCAACAAAGGACTCATATGCAGAATACATATCGTAAGAAATTGGCAGATAATCCAATACAAAAATAGGTCTGAGACTTGAATAGGCACTTCATAAAAGAAGATATCCAGATATTAAAAAAACATGAAAATGTCCCTAGCTGGTTTGGCTCAGTGGAGAGAGCATTGGCCTGTGGACTGAAGGGTCCCAGGTTCGATTCCAATCAAGGGCACATGCCCGGGTTGCGGGCTGGATCCCCAGTACAGGGCATGTAGGAGGCAGCCAATCAAGGATTCTCCTTCATCATTGATGTTTCTCTCTCTCTCTTTCTCTCCCTTTCTCTCTGAAATAAATAAAAATATATTTAAAAAGCAACAACATGAAAATGGACTCAACCTCATTTGTAATCTGGAAAATTCAAATTAAACCCATAATCAAATACCACTATACCCCCACCAGAATGATTAAAATTAAAAAGATGTACTGGTACAGTAGTAGTGATTGGCCAGGATGTGGGGCAACTGGAACTCTCATACATGGCTGGTGAAGTGCAAACTGAAACCACTACTTTCTTTTTCTCTTTTTTGTTTTTAATTGTTTTATTGATTAAGTTATTACATATGTGTCCTTATCCCCACATTACCCCCCATCCCCCCCATTCATGCCCTCACCCCCCTGTTGTCTGTGTCCATTGGTTAGGCTTATATGCATGCATACAAGTCCTTATCCCCACCCTCCCCTACCTTCCCTCTGAGGTTTGATGGTCTGATTGATGCTTCTCTGTCTCTGGATCTGTTTTTTGTTCATCAGTTTATGTTGTTCATTGTATTCCACAAATGAGTGAGATCATGTGATATTTATCTTTGTCTGACTGGCTTATTTCACTTAGCATAATGCTCTCCAGTTCCATCCAGGCTGTTGCAAATGGCAAGAACTTCTTTTTTACTGCCATGTAGTAGAGCAGCTAGGTTGGGCTTCTAGTGCACCAAAGCGTTGCAGGCTTGACCCCGCTAGGGGGCGTGTGGGAGGCGGCCCATCACATGAGTGTTTATCTCCTGCTCCCTTCCTCTCTAAAAAATCAATAAAAGCCGAAACCGGTTTGGCTCAGTGGATAGAGCCTCAGCCTGCGGACTGAAAGGTCCCAGGTTCGATTCTGGTCAAGGGCATGTCCTGGGTTGCGGTTGTGGGCACATCCCCAGTAGGAGATGTGCAGGAGGCAGCTAATCGATGTTTCTCTCTCATCGATGTTTCTAACTCTCTATCTCTCTCCCTTCCTCTCTGTAAAAAATCAATAAAATATATTTTAATAAATCAATGAAAGATCTTTTAAAAAAACTGTTTGACATTATCCAGTTAAGTTATACAAATACATAACAAGCAATTTCGCTGCTAAGTATAAAATTACCATATGTGCATATGTGCCACAAAATACAGGAATATTCACAGCAACATTATTCCTAATAGCCAAAAATTGGAGACTCGTCAAATGTCCATCAATAGGAGGTTAAATTGTAGCATATTTCTAAAATGGAATACAACACAGCAGTCCAAATGAACGAACGAGACAGCCTCACAAATCATAGATGTATCTCCAAAACAATGTTGAATTAAAACATACCAAATCTTGACTTTGTACAACTTAATTTCTTCATTTACACCTCCCAGATAAAAATTTGTACCTCTTGGGGTTGTGGTGAGGACTAAGGAATGACGCATGTCCAGCAAGCTCTTGGCTTAACAAATATTAGTTATTATTTATTATTATGTTCTCCTAAGAGGCCGTTTCTGGAAATGAGCGTCAGAGAATGGTGCAGCGCACTTACTGCGTCCTCTAACGCCCCCTAACCCTCTCCCCCCAGTCCCTTCCTCTACCTTTTCACAATTGGGTCTCGGTCTCTTTAAGAAGACAGCCATCCCTGAGGTAAGAGGAATGCTGGGAAGAGCCTCTAAGCTCAGGACTAGAGCATGATGGGAAAAGGGCGTGCCGAGACCAGGGAAGCACACGCCCGCTAGTCCGCCTGTGGGATCGCCTTGGGTCACGCGGAAGAATTCCTGTAAGAGAAAATAATTCTCGTCCTGGCGCGGGTTTCTCGGGTCCTATTCCTGCTTCTCCGGCCGGTGCTCCCCGGCAGTAGAGTGGCGCCCCGAAAGTGAGCGCGTCTGGTGGTGGCTGGAGGGACTGCGCGGGGAGGGGTCACACCATGTGATGGGGCGGGAACCGAGCGGGGGCGGTGCCGGCGGGCTGCGCGGCTGACGCGGGGCGGGCTTCGCCGCGGGGAATGACACGCTCCTGCGGGACGCGTTCGCTCCCGCCGATTCCGAGTTGGGACTCGCGTGGGAAGTACTGGTGGGGACGAGAGTTTCGGAGCGAGTACGATGCTCGGAGGAGAGACGAGCGCGCTTAGATGGGTAATATTGTGGCAAGGAGACCGAAGTTCTCACTTGTTCTTGAGCTCGGGCTTTTAAACCAGTGGCCCATTGCAAGCCTGGCTTGACCACCAGGAGAAAGACACGTTGTGGAGGTACCTTTTGCTGCAGGCTTGCTGCATCCTGTTTAGTACATTTCCTAATAGGTCTAGGAGAAGTAAAGGCGCTGCATGGTTAATAAAATTTTTTGTTTGCGGGCTGGGGAAGGGGAATCAGAGCTCAGAGGGTCTCACTCCTAGGCATCGCAACCCTGGAGACCTTGAAAAGTGCATCGTAGTCCAAGGAGTGGGGCCCTTATGGAGGCCTCGAGTAAAGGCTGAGTTAGCGGCGGGGGAGGGGAGCTCAAGGGGCCCCACTTTCAGACATAAAAGCTGAGGTGGGTCTCCAAGTCCTAATTCTCATGGAGCTAGAAACTGTTTGAGCCCTTTCCCTTCGTCACTTCTTCCCATGTCTTGGTCTGCAGGTCTAATACCCTCTGTAACTTTCAAAATATAAAAGACCAGAGTGCTTGTCTTTAAAGATATGAGGGAAGTGGGAGCTATTGCCAGAAGATTGTTGTCTCACGGGAAGGTAGCAACTAAAGGAGAAGGCAGGAAGAAAGGAGAATAGAGTTAGTCATGGCCCCAGGAAAGTTTGTTTTTCAGATGCTCAAATCTAAAGCCTTGTGATCAACACAAAACGTTTAATATAAACATGAAAAAAAAAAAAAAGATTAACCTGAGTACCAATCCTTTATGTTGTGTTTTAGGAGCAAAACTATCTATTACCAAGAAGAAATATATTAGTTTAAACTGGAGAATTCCTTTACATAAATAATTAGAATGAAAGAACCTTTGGATGGTGTATGTGGCAGAGCAATGGCTCCACAGCAGGGACTTCCAGACACAATTAAAGAGGAACCTGACAATGTTCAAGTAAGCATTTAATTTCACTTAATTTTTTTTTAAAATTCCTTCTTTTCTATCTGGTGAATTCAAATTTTTAGTTAGGCAATTTCTAGCTTGTACATTAAAATGACCCAAACTGATTTTTTTCTCCTCATTGGATGAGTAAATCAGTTTTTCTGATCTTTGAATGAAAAAAGACCTTGGTATCCATATGATGTTTCGTTTTGTAAAAAGAAAGTAGTATGTGTTACCATTTTTCCATGCTTGGAGTACCTTTTTTAAAAAAATTCTCTTGTATCTGATAAAAGTTTGCTTTTATTCTCTAACTATTGTGGTCTATTCTATGCTAGGGGATCCAGGAAGTGATCAAAGTCACCGTAGCCCCTTCCCTCATAGAGCTTATAGGTTAGTAGGGGAGACAGACATTACACAAATAATTGCTCAAATAACATCTATAATTGTAAACTATGACAAGTGCTCTGGAAGAAAAGCATAAAATAGGGAATCTGACCTAGATTTGGTTGGGGGCAGAGGCTGACTAGGAAAGGCTGCCCAGAGGGAAGGATTTGTGAGCTGAATTATGAAGAATGAATAGACTACGCAAAAGCATGGAGAGTGTTCCAGACAGAGGGATCTGCATATAGGAAAACCCTGAGTTGGAAAGAGGCATGGTTCTTTTGAAGAACTACAAGACATTCCAGAAACGAGGTTTAACTATAGAGTAAAAGAATGACCCCTCTTCCGTCCTCCCACCGGTGTGGCTCAGTGGTTGAGTGGTGACCCATGAACCAGGAGGTCACAGTTTGATTCCTGGTCAGGGCACACACCTGGGTTGTGGGCTCAATCCCCAATAGGGGGCGTGCAGTGTAGTGATGACATTGTACTCTATAGATCTGATGACATTAGTCCCTTTAAAGACCGTCTCGTATGATAAAGCATAAACTTTTTAGTGTGACATGCAAACTATCAGTATTTAGGCCTTTGTTTCCCTCTTCAGTATCATCACTCATTCTCATTTTTCTAATCTCTGCTCCTGCACACTATTTGCATTTCACTCAAAGTATATTCTGTTGAGTTTTGTTTCCTTGACTGCACAGTTCATTTCTTCTGCCTGCGGTATCCTAAACTAGATAGCTTGGCAAAAATTTTCTCCACTTTTAAGACATAGTTTAACTGTCACTTAGGGGTGAAATTAATCTTTTTTTTCTTTCTATTGCATAGTGCTTTTTATTTTCTTGTTAGTCCTCACCAGAGGATATTTTTTCCATTAACTTTTAGAGAGAGTGGAAGGGAGGGGGAGAGAGAGGGAGAAACATCCATGTGAGAGAGAGATATTGTCGATGTGAGAGAGGTATATGCCTTTTTTTTTTTTTTT
>NW_005360425.1:1061377-1078923 GCF_000412655.1 Myotis brandtii | reverse complement strand
AGAAACATCGATGAGAGAGAAACATCGATCAGCTGCCTCCCGCACATCTCCTACTGGGGATATGCCCGCAACCAAGGCACATGCCCCTGACCGGAATCAAACCTGGGACCCTTTAGTCCGCAGGCCGACGCTCTATCCACTGAGCCAAACCGGCTTCGGCGGTATATGCCTTTAACTGGAACCAAACCTGCAACCCTTCAGTCCGTGGGCCAATGCTCTAACCACTGAGTCAAACTGGGTAGGGCTATTTTATTTTATTATTTTTTAAAATATATTTTATTGATTTTTTACAGAGAGGAAGGGAGAGGGATAGAGAGTTAGAAATATCAATGAGAGAGAAGCATCGATCAGCTGCCTCCTGCACACCCCCTACTGGGGATGTGCCTGCAACCAAGGTACATGCCCTTGACCGGAATCGAACCCGGGACTCTTCAGTCCCCAGGCCGACGCTCTATCCAGTGAGCCAAACTGGCGAGGGCTTATTTTATTTTTTAAAATCCTCACCCAAGGATATGCTTATTGATTTTAGAGAATGAAGAGAAGGGGGAGAGAGAGAAAGAGAAAGAGAGAAACATCCATGTGAGAGAGAACATGGATTGGTTGCCTTCTGTATGCACCCTGACTGGGGGTTAAACCTACAACTTAGGTATGTGTCCTGACCAGGAATCAAACTCTCAACCTTTTGGTGTACAGGATGACACTCCAACCAACAGAGCCTCCTGGCCAGGGCAAGTATTCTTTTTAGTAAGTTAAAGGACGTGTATATAGGTACTTTTAACTTCTCTCTTTGCAAGTGTCAATAAATAACTGTTGTTATTTAAGTACTAGAGGCCCGGTGCACAAACATTTGTGCACTCAGGGGGGTCCTTCAGCCCGGCCTGCGCCCTCTTCCAGTCTGGGAGCCCTTGGGGGATGTCCAACTGACGGCTTAGGCCCGCTCCCCGGGGGGACATCCTTAGCGCTGCTGTGGAGGTGGGAGAGGCTCCCGCCACCGCCGCTGTGCTTGCCAGCTGTCAGCCTGGCTCATGGCTGAGTGGCGCTCCCCCTGTGGGAGTGCACTGACCACCAGGGGGCAGCTCCGGCTCTGCCCCCCATTGCCCTGCTGGTCGCCGCCCCCACCCCCATCTCCGTCCCCTCCCTCTGTTCGCTGGCACCCGCCTTGGCTGGCTGCTGCTGCCTGCTCGCCGGCCCTGCCCCCCTCCACCTGCTCATTCCGCTGCTTGGTCGATTTGCATATTAGGCTTTTATTATATAGGATAATAAAGAACATCCACTTAGGATTGAGTGGAGTTGAATTCATTCATTCAACAAATATTTATTAAATGCTGTAATTATCTTATACAGGCAGTCCTCAGGTTATGTCAGACTCAACGTATGTCATTTCGTGGTTACATTGCAATCTCCCATTTACAGTTTTTAAAAAAAATATATATTTTATTGATTTTTTACAGAGAGGAAGGGAGAGGGATAGAGAGTTAGAAACATCGATGAGAGAGAAGCATCGATCAGCTGCCTCCTGCACAACCCCTACTGGGGATGTTCCTGCAACCAAGGTACATGCCCTTGACTGGAATCGAACCTGGGACCCTTCAGTCCCCAGGTTGACGCTCTATCCAGTGAGCCAAACCGGCTAGGGCCTATTTACAGTATTTATATATAAAAAAAAAGTTTCATCATTTTGACGTATGTACATATGTGGTTTATGTTTTTTATTATTTATTTACCACAAGTAAAGGTCAGGAATTGTTATCTTTCTTTCAATTTTTTTTTACTGTTTCACTTCATTATTGCTGTGTATGTCCTCCCATGTGAGTGACGTAGGTGCTTATGTAGGTGGGTTCCGACTTATAGCGAAAATCGTGTTATGTCGTGCTGTAGGAACAGATCTCCGACATAACCCGAGGACCTACTGTATAATAAACGCCTAATATGCTAAGTGTCTGGTTGTCCAGTTGGCCGTTCAACCAATCAAAGCGTAATATGCTAATGAATGCTAAGGCCGCTCAACCGCTCGCTATGATGTGCACTGACCACTAGGGGGCAGACAGTCGACCAGTTGCTATGACATGCACTGACCACCAGGAGGCAGATGCTCTGACTGGTAGGTTAGCTTGCTGCTGGGGTCCGGCTGATCGGGATTGAGCAAGACGGGCCGGATATGCCCTGGAGCCATCCTGCGGTCCCTCCCCAGCTGGCCAACCTCCTGCGTCCCTCCCCAGCCCCGATCGTGCACCGGTGGGGTTCCTCGGCCTGGCCTGCACCCTCTCACAATCCAAGACCCCTCAATCGGGATGTCGGAGAGCTGGTTTTGGCCTGATCCCTCAGGCCAGGCCGAGGGACCTCACTGGTGCACGAATTTGTGCACCGGGCCTCTAGTGAAAATAATAATTATAGCTAGTATTTTTATGTGTAAATCATGCTTAACTTTTGGCTAACTGTAAGGCATCATGCTACATACTTTGTTGGTATTAAATCATTTATCCTTCATAATGGGCCTACAGGTTAGATAATATATTTTATAGATAAGAAAGTTGAAACTAAAGAAGATTAAATAACTTGTCTGAGCCAGGATCACATCTGTCTGTCTACTGTCAGAACCCAGAGTCTCCTCTGTTGTGCTATGTTGACTGTGCTGGCTGTTGAGTATATAGATGTGGAAAAACAAATATGGTCCCTGTCTATAGTGGACATGGTCCTTTCAGTCTTGTGTGTGTGTGTGTGTGTGTGTGTGTAGGGGAGAAGGAAGGGTGTTGGTTGGGCGTTGTTCAGTGCACTGAAAGGTTGCCGATTTCATTTCTGTTCAGGGCACGTGCCCAGGTTGTGGGCTCGATCCCTGGTAGGGGAGTGTGCATGAGGCAACTGATGGATGTTTCACTCTCACATTGATCATTTTCTCCTTCCCTCTCCCTTCCTTTCTTTGTTTCTGGGGGGAAAAAAAGAATAAAGACAGTCTTACAAAGATAGGTATATATATTTTTATTTATTTATTTATTTATTTATTTAATTTATTTTTTTTAGAGAGAGAAGAAAGGTGAGAAACATTGATTTGTTGTTCTACTTATTTATGCATTCATTGGTTGATTCTTGTATGTGCCTTGACCAGAGATGGAACCCAAACCTTGGTCGAACCCGGGACCCTTCAGTCCCCAGGCCGATGCTCTATCCACTGAGCCAAACCGGCTTCGGCGGTATATATATTTTTAAATTTTTGTTTCATGATTATATTTTATTTTTAAGCATTTAAAAATATTTTAAGGATAAATCTGATTTGGACTGTGATGATTTTTAAAAAAAATATATTTTTATTGATTTCAGAGAGGAAGGGGGAGGTAGAGAGAGATAGAAACATCAATGATGAGAGAGAATCATTGATTGGCTGCCTCCTGCATGTCCCCTACTGGGAATCAAGCCCGAAACCCAGGCATGTGCCCTTGACTGGAATCAAACCCGGGCCCCTTCAGTCCGCAGCTGACGCTCTATCCACTGAGCCAAACCAGCTAGGGCTGGACTGTGATGATTTTATGCCTAATGAGCAGAAACTCTTGTGTCTTTTCTGCTAACAGATATGACAGCATGTAAATGTCTTGGCTAAAATTACTAATTTTACAAACTCTAAATTATTCAGATTAATTTAATTTATTGTTCCCTTATAAACACAGCCTAAGAGAAGAGTAGTGCTCAGCATGGAAATGTTGTGTATTACTCCTGTATATGAAGGTTACATTTGAAAAGTAGATATAACCATTATGAAAGATTTTCCAGTTCTGAAAGATCCTTTTTGTAAAGATTAACTCTGTTTTAATAACTTGTAAATTTTGACTTTTGAGGTAGTTGTGAAGGTCATTACAATTAGAATATAGAAAAGATGAATATGACAGAATTAGGCTTTTCTTGTACTTCTAGTTTAGTTAGATACTAACATTATATTCATTTCTCTCTCTCTCTCTCTATTTTCTCCTTTAAGGAGTATGGACATGCCCCAAAGCCAAAAATTCAAGGAAGTGAATTGAAAATTAATGCTGTGTTTTCAATCAGTGGAATTCCTCTTGGTAAGCAACAGAACTGCAAAAGTTAATTATAATGAATGTTTGTTATATTCTGACTAGTAGAATTTAGGGAAAGCACCTCATATAAGTTTTTTCTTCCTTTAGACAAAGCAATGCTTTCACACTGAGTAGCTGGTCTTGACCAGCATTTAAAAAATATATATATTTTTATTGATTTCAGAGAGGAAGGGAGAGGGAGAGAGAGATGGAAACACCAATGATGAGAGATAATCATTGATTGGCTGCCCCTTGCATGCCCCACACTGGGGATCAAGCTCAAACCCGGGCATATGCCCTGACCGGGAATCAAACCATGACTTCCTGGTTCATGGGTCAATGCCAGCCACTGAGCCAAACCAGCTGGGCTTGACCAGCATTTTAAAAGTGGAATAGAATAAGATTACTAGTGTATCAGATAATGCATGTAGTAAGGAAACATTATTTCATGAAACTACTATGTCAGTTATTAAATTATATTACATGTATGTACATGTATTCTGGGTAATAATGTGAAACATGGTTTTTACTAGGGGTTCTGGTTTTAGAAAGCTTGAAATCTGCTGGAGTGCTTATTGCCTCATTTATATTGGAATTTAAGACAGGGAATTGTCCTAAAAATAGAGAGTGTTATGTGTTTATATTGATACTAAAACTTTTCTTTTTGTTTTTTTGTTTTTAATAGCCCAACAGTTGACCCCAGGCTTTCAGTTTCCTCTTGCATCAACTGGCCCAAATAGATTGCTTCCTTCAGTTCCAGCTATAGCTTTGCAAGCTGTTTGTTCTGGTTGTAAAAAAATGCTTTTTAAGGGGCAAAATGCATATCATAAGACAGGATCTACTCAGCTCTTTTGCTCCACGCGGTGCATTGCCAGATATTCTTCACCTGTCTGCCTACCACCTCCTCCCAAGAAAACCTGCACAAACTGCTCGAAGTATAAAATTTTTAATTACATCTTTTTACCTTTTTAGTGTGTATACTTGAGGCTCGGTGCATGGATTTGTGCACCGGTAGGGTCCCTCAGCCTGGCCTGTGCCTTCTTGCAATCTGGGATCCCTTGGGGGATGTAGCTGTGCGCAAAGCAGCAGGTGGTCAGGGAGGAGCCAGAGTTGGGGCTGGGTGCCGCGCTACTCCCTCTCATCTGGGCCCCCCTGCGCCTGCTGCCACTGCCGCTGCTCGGTGGCACTGCCAGGGAGGTGGGAGAGGCTCCCTCCACCGCTGCTGCGCTCACCAGCCATGAGCCTGGCTTTTGGCTGAGTGGCACTCCCACTGTGGGAGCTCACTGACCACCAGGGGGCAGCTCCTGCATTGAGCATCTGCCCCCTGGTGTCCAGTGCTCATCATAGTGACTGGTCGTTTGGTTGACCGGTCATAACAGTCGCCTAAGCTTTTGTATATATAGATAGATAGTTTAGTTCAAACATGCTTTTGCTACTTTAAATCTCTTTAGCTCATTTCTGTGGAAATAACTTTTTAGCTATTGAGAATTTGCAGATTATAAAGTTTTTGTAACATTAAAGAAATGATTTGGTGTTAAAAGTATTGCCTAAACCAGTTTTTTAAAATCTCTTTCAGTTTAAATTTTACTATGGAAAGAAATAAACAATTTGTGGGAATTGTAGGATCATTCATATATCCTGTAATCAGACAACAGCCATTCAAAATTATTTATCTTGAATGTTATTGAAGTATAAGATAAAATAATAACACTCAAAATAAAATAGTATGTGAAAATTATTTAATTCATTAAAAGGTTAAAAACTCAATGGCCACAAATATAATGTGTTTATTTCTAAAAAAAATTCTAGTTTTGTTGGGGATCATTGTTGCTTCAAATAATGCATAGATTCAGAAAGAGAAAGGAAAGTCACATAAACTTCTTCTACCTTAGTACCTTTGAAGAATTTGGCATGTTTTGCCTATTTCTGTGGTAATATAATTCTAGGAATACAGTGTATTGTCAGTAGTCTCTAAGAGCAAGAAAAGTTAAGAGCTTGGTTTTAGATCATGGCTCTATTACTTATTAACTGTATGACCTTGGGCTAGATATTTTCTTTTTTTTTTTAATTTAAATTCTTTATTGTTTAAAGTATTATTTTCCCCATTGACCTCTCCCCAACCGCTCCCACCCTCCAGCACATGCCTTCACCCCCCTACTGTCTGTGTCCATAGGTTATGCTCATATGCATGCATACAAGTCCTTTGGTTGATCTTTTACCCCTTCACTCTCCCGCCTTCCCTCATAGGTTGGACAGTCTATTAAATCTTTTCTTTCTTTTAAAAAAGTATTTTTATTGATTTCAGAGAGGAAGGGAAGAGGGAGAGAGAGATAGAAACATAAATGATGAGAGAATCATTGATCGGCTGCCACCTGCATATCCCCTACTAGGGATTGAGCCCGCAACCTGGGCATGTGCCCTTGACCAGAATCGAACCTGGGACCCTTCAGTCTGCAGGCCGATGCTCTGTCCACGGAGCCAAACTGGTTAGGGTTCACTGTCATATTTTTAACGGTAGGTGAGTTTTAGAAAATTAATCAAATTGTTATTGTTCTTTCATAATTTACCATGGAATAGTTCTGTATAATAAAGGTGTACAGGATGTATAAGGCAGGATAGTGGAATGATTAATTCCATGGACTGTAGAATCTGACTGCTGGGATTTGTATTCTGGCTTTACTGCTTCCCAGCTATGTGACTTGGACATTTTTGATTTAGTCTCCTCATCTATCAAATGGCAATTATAATAATACTTACATTATAGAGTTTTTGCAACAATTAAATTGGATAATTTGAGTAAAGAGAAGAATGCTGGCACATAGTTATTATTCAATACACATTATTATAGTATATAATATTATTGCCATTATTTTTTTACTTTGTGGCCTGCACTAGGGTTTCTGATTAATGACTATTTCCTTCAGTTTTTATGCTTGTCAGAAGAATGGCAATATTTAGCCTCTGTTTTTACTGTCAGTGCTTATTGCAGATGAACTCTTATAATAAAACATCTCAGTTATTTGTGTTCTTTTGTCTTATTCTTGGTTCTGTCCTCTGATACCAAGCCTTAATAATCCTTTTGTCATCTGTTTCTTTGCTCTTTTGAGTTATAGCTAAACTTTGTATATCATGCTAATATTTTTTTAACATACTTTTTTTTTGAGTTTTTTTTTAGAGAGGAAGGGAGAGGGATAGAGAGATAGAGACATCGATGAGAGAGAAACATCATTGATCGGCTGCCTCCTGCATGCCCCCTACTGGGGGTTGCACCCGAAACCTGGCATGTGCCCTGACCGGGAATTGAACCAGTGACCTCTTGGTTCGTGAGTTGATGCTCAACCACTGAGCAACACCGGTTGGGCCATGGTAATATTATTATATTTATCTTTAGTAGTTTGCTGTTTCTAAAATCTTGCATTTAACTTTATTTTTTGTAAATGTATTTTTTGTCTCATTCATTTTTTTATTCTTGGCAGCTATTGGCTAGTAAGAAGACAAGTGTTTCATAGACTGGAATTGTGGGGTGGCCACTTACTTTATTGGCTCCAGTGGAAGAAACTTAGTTGGAGCTGTAAGCCTCACTATTTTTGTCATGGGCATCTGCCTGGATATATTTTAAATATAATTCTCTTTTACACATCTATAAATTTGGTATTATGAACTCCATTTTATACAGGGGGAAATTAAGATAGTAATTGTCTTATTCATTGTTACTTAGCTGATAAGTAACAGAACTAATCATTAAACCCAGGTTTCTAGATGCCATATGCAGGGTCGGCCATTTTCTACTATACAATACTACCCTTAGTAAATGTAGTTATTTTAGCTCAGAACGAGGAAGAAATTACAGTTTTGAAGAACACATTTCATTTTGCCGTTGTTATTTATTTTTAGAGACATTTTAAATCCAAAGAATGTGATCACAGCCCGATTTGGAAATTCCTCTCCTAGCAAAGATTTCTGCAGCCAATCATGCCTTTCTTCTTATGAACTAAAGAAAAAACCTGTTGTTACCATATATACCAATAACATTACAACTAAGTGCAGTATGTGTCAGAAGAACGCTGATGTAAGTTACATTTTACCTTTATTGGGATTCTGCTCAAAGATCAGAGATTTTTAACTGGCTCTTATTTTGTATGCATATGTGTTTTTTTTCTCCTAGATTCGATTTGAAGTTAAGTATCAAAATGTGGTACATGGTCTTTGTAGTGATGCCTGTTTTTCAAAATTTCATTCTACCAACAACCTCACTATGAAATGTTGTGAGAACTGTGGGAGCTATTGCTATAGTAGCTCTGGTTCTTCCCAGTCCCAGAAGGTTTTTACTTCAACAAGTGTCACAGCATATAAGCAGGTATGAATATCAGTCTGTTGCATATAGTTGGGCTCTCTCCTCCTGAGATGGCTGTGCAGGGTTGAAGTGCACAAGAAAAGAGTGAGCTCTTCCTCTGGCCAGTGTGGCACAGTTGGTTGGGCATTGTCTCGTGCATCAAGAGGTTGCTGGTTCGATTCTCTGTCACGGCACATGTCCAGGTTGTAGGCTCAATCCCCAGTAGGGGGTGTGCAGGAAGCAGCGGATCAATATTATGCTCTCAAATCGATGTTTCTCTCTTCTCCCTCTCTAAAAATCAGTAAATTATTCTTTTTTTAAAAAATATTTGTATTGATTTCAGAGAGGGAGAGAGAGAGAGAGAGAGAGAGAGAGAAACATCAATGATGAGAGAGAATCATTGATTGGCTACCTCCTGCATGCCCCCCACTGGGGATCGAGACCACAACACAGGCATGTGCCCCTGATCGGAATCAAACCCGGGACCTTTTGTCTGCAGGCTGACACTCTATCCACTGAGACACACCAGATAGGGCTTCTTTTCTTTTTTTTTTCTTTTTTAAAGAATGAAGATTAACAACAAAAAACCAAACAAAAAAGAAAATATATTTTTTTAATGTGTTTTGGAATGAATTATAATTATTTTGGCAACATTACCTAATTAGAATACTTTAGCTGATTTTTCTTTATATTTTTGAATAATGCATTCATTTGGTTACTAAGTATATCAGTTTGTGTCAATTTAATTCTTGCTGAATGACTTGGGTCTTTAAAAAGTTCCATTTTTACAAAAGGATGTTAAGTAATAATTAAAACATTTTTTAGTTAGCAAGTTTGATTTCTATTTAATTCCTCTAAGCAGTTGGTAATGGACATTCATCTTGTGAAAAGTATTACTTTTCTAGGAATTGCAGCTTTTGGCAGTCTGGTTACTACTGTCACAGGAATAGAATCCATTTTATTGATATACTAGAGGCCTGGTGCACGAAATTCGTGCACTGGTGGTGGTGGGGATTCCCCTCAGCCCGGCCTGTGCCCTCACAGAGGAAGGTACCTCTCACTCCTTACTACCTGCCTGCTTGCTGCTCCTTAGCACTACCACGGAGGTGGGAGAGGCTCCCGCCACTGCCGCTGCACTTGCCAGCCATGAGCCTGGCTGCTGGCTGAGCGGCGCTCCCCCTGTGGGAGTGCACTGACCACCAGGGGGCAGCTCTTGCGTTGAGCGTCTGCGTGCATCATAGCGACTGGTTATTCCACCAGTCATTCCACTGTTTGGTCGATTTGCATATTAGGGTTTTATTATATAGTATATATAACAAAACAAACAAAAAAAACATTGTTTCTATCTCCTCCTCCTAAAGAGTCTTACTAGTTAAATAACATTAAAGGTAGTAGATTCTCTCCTAGATTGATGTCTAAGTCTGCACTGAGGATGAGCCTTTGGTTCATTCATTACCTCGTCTTCTCTGATCATTTGTGATGAGAAAAGTATGTTATGACTGTCTAATTCATTACTTTTAATGTATTTTGTTGTTGCTAATCTATCTGAGTAGTTATTAATTTTCTTCAATTTACATTTTACTATTATCTGAAAAAACTTACTTTTCCCACATCCCAACTTTCAGAGAAGTCTATGTTTGGTGTGGCCTGTCACGCTCATCTATTTCAACCAAAGGCAGTGGTTGTAGGTAGCTTTTCTTTTTCTTAAACAGTATGTGTATACGTACTGTATGATTAGGGGTGTGAATGTTATTTCTTTTTTTTTTTAATTTTATTTCTTAACAGATGTATTTTCTTAACAGAATTCAGCCCAGACACCTCCGTATGCCTTGGGGAAATCATTGAGGCCCTCAGCTGAAATGATTGAGACTACCAACGACTCAGGAAAAACAGAGCTTTTCTGCTCTATTAATTGCTTATCTGCTTACAGAGTTAAGACAGTTACTTCTTCAGGTAATGTTTAAATTTGATAAATTTATAGATTTACTAGTAGTAAATACTGAAGAAGAATGTAACTGCTTTTCTTTCATTTTGTTGGAAACTAAATTTGCCTATATGAAAGACGCAATATTGGTTTAGTTTTAAAGAACTGATTTTTAAATGAAAATAGTTTTTCTACAGATTTCCTTGGTTGAGGTGTTTGTGTGTGCATGTGTGTGTGTAGTCTCATGTGTGAAAAAAAACACCCACATAAGTTCCAAGTTAGTTTTTGTGTAAATGGAACTTAATTGAGGAAGTTGTAGTTAGCTTGACAGGTTATTATAAAGTTCCTTGATTTTTATTTTGGATATTATTATTTGTGTATTTATTCTAACACATTTTTTTGGATTATTTGTTCATCTGTGTAACTTATTCATTGGTTTTTATTTTTTGTTACTAAGGTGTCCAGGTTTCGTGTCATAGTTGTAAAACCTCGGCAATCCCTCAGTATCACCTAGCTATGTCCAATGGAAGTATATACAGCTTCTGCAGCTCCAGTTGTGTTGTGGCTTTCCAGGTATGAGCTAAGATAGTATTTTACCCCTGCAGTTCGCGTAGGCATTGATCTATGGCAAAGTGTTAGCTGCTGAAGGTCCATACTTATAAAAGATTAAATTTCAGTTAGAAAAAAATTCTGTTCAACTATGGTGATGTGTTCATGTATTCCTTCCTCTCATCCTGGGCCAGATGCATAATGACTCCTGGCATGGACTTGTGAGCCTTCACTTGTCACATTTTGTCTTCACTCTCAGAGAAACTAGAGTTTAGAGATCCTGCAGGGTGGGAAGATGCCTGATGCAATGGCCCTGGCACTAGAAAGAAGACACCACTGGTGACCACTGTGCTCTTTTTTTCTTTTTCACGTTTCTATTGATTTCAGAGAGGAAGGGAGAGGGAGAGAGAGAGAAACATCAATTATGACAGAGAATCATTGGTCAGCTGCCTCCTGCACACCCCCTACTGGGGATCAAGCCTGCAACCCAGGCATGTGCCCTGACTGGGGATCGAACCGTGACCTCCTGGTTCATAGGTCAATGCTCAACCATTAAGCCATGCCAGTCGGGCACCACTGTGCTCTTAATAGCCATCAGAGGCTGGTTTGTGACGAGAGACCTGCTTTAATTTATTAGGGTCATATATACTAGGGGTCTTTGTCTGGAAAGCCTGTATTTGTCAGTCCTTCTATTCTGGAAGTATGCCATTTAAACTCTTTCTGTGTACTACTTTATAAATTTTAAAGCAGTTTATTAAAATGAGAAAATGAAAATTATCAAGTTCTGTTACTTCTTAATTGTTAGTCTTTGCCTTATTTGTGTTCATTCAGGATGTATTTGACAAGCCTAAAGGAACAAACTCTTCAGCAGTGCCCCTGTCTCAGGGCCAAATATGCCCGCCCTCTGGGTCAACAGTGTCAGCAAGAGGAGGTAACAGCACCTCTGCGGTTCCCCCCAGCACCATCAGTGGCTCTGCTGCAGCCAGTCTCCATTCTCTTGCTGCACAATCCCAGCAAGTTGCTTCAATCCATCCAGTTGTTAAACTCAAGTGTCAGAACTGTTACCATCTATTTGCCAAAAAACCAGAACTTCTTTTCTACAAGGTAAAGAGAGATCATGAGAGAGATTGAGTTTAAACTTATCTAAGAAGCATTTTTGTCTCTTCATCTGTGAATTCATTTAATTTGCTTTGAAATGAGAAGGAAAAATATTTTTTAAAGATAAAGCAACTGCTTAATTAGGTCTTAATGACTGTTCTTTCTTTACAGGGTAAAATGTTTCTGTTTTGTGGCAAGACTTGCTGTGATGACTACAAAAAGAAATATAAAGTTATAGCAATGTGTGACTACTGTAAACTACAGAAAATTATAAAGGAGACTGTACGATTTTCAGGGGTTGATAAGCCTTTCTGTAGTGAAGGTAAAGGGAAAAGTTCAGTTTTATCCACAGATCATGTGGTTGTTGTGAAGTATTTATTATGGGCTGGGCTATTCATCCACAATCAATTTTCAAGTAATTTTTGTTTTAATAGGTATAATTTGAAGCTTTTTAATTGAATTTATGTTTAACTCATTTAAAAATTTCTTTTTATTTTTTCTGTTCTGCTTGTTCATTTTGATTTTTAGATTCAATTGTTGATAGATATGTATTTATTGCCATTTTATTCATATTTTTAATCTTTTTTTACCCTTCTTTTTCTTCAAGAAGACCCTTTACCATTTCTTTTTTTAAAATATATATATTTTATATTGATTTCAGAGAGGAAGAGAGAGGGAAAGAGAGATAGAAACATCAATGGTGAGAGAGAATCATTGATCGGCTGCCTCCTGCATGCCCCACACTGGGCACCGAGCCCACAACCCAGGCATGTGCCTTTGACTGGTTTCTTCTTCTTCCTCTTCTTACAGGATACCTTTCAGCATTTCATATAATACTGGTTTGGTGGTGATAAACTCCTTTAGCTTTTTCTTTTTTTCTAAGGTTTATTTATTTTTTAAAATATATTTTTATTGATTTCAGAGAGGAAGAGAGAGGGAGAGAGAGATAGAAACATCAATGACACGAGAGATTCATTGATCAACTGCCTGCTGCACACCCCACACTGGGGATCGAGGCTACAATCCGGGCATGTGCCCTGACCGGAAATCAAACCGTGACCTGGTTCATAGGTTGATGCTCAACCACTGAGCTATACTGGCCGGCCAAGCTCCTTTAGCTTTTTCTTGTCTGGGAAGCTCTTTATTTGTCCTTTGATTCTAAGTGTTAGCTTTGCTGGGTAGAGTATTCTTGGTTATAGGTCCTTGCTTTTCATCACTTTGAATATTTTTTGCCACTCCTTTCTGGTCTGCACAGTTTCTGTTGAGAAATCAGCTGACAAAAGTCTATCTTTTTGTCCCCCCCCCCCATAACCCCCTCTAACCCTCACCCACAAAAGTCTATCTTTTAAAACGTTACTATAACCTCGGCAAAGAAAAAACTTCTGAAAAATAATTAGATCAATGGTATTAGATCTCTTCATAAGTTTAGCTCTGACTTCAGAGATCTTTCCTTGCACCTGTTTGTGAAGCAGGTGCTTAAGCAATTATGGCTTCTTGGCTTAAGAAACTGATGTTTCTGAATATAGATGGCCTTATATTTAGAGTACATGTAAAAGGTAATATAAGTTTGTTTTATGAATATAGAGACTATCCTTTAACCTAGAGACAAATAATTGTGTCCAGTATTTAGAAATTAACAATTGTGGGCATCTAAGACTGTAGAAACTCACTTTACTTCCTTTAAGTTAATGTAAATTTGATGTTTCTTCCTTTCATCCTTTCTGGATCTCAGTTTGCAAATACCTCTCTGCCCGTGACTTTGGAGAACGATGGGGAAACTACTGTAGGATGTGCAGTTATTGCTCCCAGACATCCCCTAATTTGGTAGAAAACCGATTGGAGGGCAAGTTAGAAGAGTTTTGTTGTGAAGATTGCATGTCAAAATTTACAGTTCTGTTTTATCAGGTAATTATACCTCTTTGGCTTCCTGAAGTTTATAAAAATTATTTTCTGTCTAAATATGTTCAGATTATATGAATAAAGTTTTGTGTTTAGAACTGGATAAAATAAACTATGGCTCCTAAAGCAAAATTCAATTGATTATAAATTTGAAATCTTTGGGGTAAAGAGTACAGAATTTCTGGAGACTTTATTATTTGAGGATATGTTCCTTTTAAATTTTGCTTTCTTATAAGGTACATTGACCTTGTTATAACTGAGTTAGAACTTTATGTAGGTAAGTTGCCTTATGCCTTTCTTATACAGAAAGTTCCTCTGAGAAATTTGAAGTCAGGCCTTGTTCTCATTTCATAGATCAAATGACTATTGACTGACCTCCTTACCCACCTCCTTTTAAAAAAATTACTTTTTTTGTAAGGTTAACAATGAAAGCTGGAATTAATTGAACCACTAATACATGTCCAGTGCTTCATAAGTGTTCATTTAATCCTCACCAGAATCCCAAGAAGTAGGTATGTTATTGCCAGTGTATAAATAAGGAAAAGGAGTAAGTAAGATGTCCTTAACGAAGCTGGTAGATGACAATTAGACAGCACCTATACCACTCAAGTGGAATCACCTGTTTACTTGTTTCCTGAGCCCTCAAAATATAATTTTCTTGAGGGGAAGTATGTCTTTTTCATAATTATATGCTTTGGACCTATCTCAGTACTCAAGACAAAGGCGACCTCATTAGATATTGAATGAATCAAAGTCTTTATGACTCCAAAGTCCATATTCTTCCTACTGTAACATGTTGCCTCTTAAACTCTTAAAAATAGAATCTATCTTTAGATTTCTCATTGGTAATTTTGAAAACAGATCAACTTTTATATTCTCTCAATTGAGGGTATCTATATGAAATAATATATATTTTTAACCACAATACATGTATTTTATTTAATTTATTTTAATAATATTTTTTATTGATTTCAGAGAGGAAGTGGCAGGGAGGGATAGGGAGAAACATCAATGATGAGAGAGAATCATTGATCTGCCTCCTGCATGCCCCACACTGAGGATACAGCCTGCAACCTGGGCATGTGCCCTGACCAGGAATCAAACCATTACGTCTTGGTTCATAGGTTGATGTTCAACTGCTGAGCCATGCCAGCTGGGCTATTTTTAATTTTATTTTTACATTTAATATTATTTTGTATTAGTTTTTGGTGTATAGCTTAGTGGTTAGACAACCATATACTTTACAAAAGTGTTTCCCTGATATTTCAAGTATCCACCAGGCACCATACCTAGTTATTACAATATTATTGATTATATTCCCTATGCTGTACTTTACATACCCATGACTATTTTGTAACTACCATTTTGTACTTCTTAATCCCTTTGCCTTTTTTACTCTTTCCCCCAACTCCCCTCCCCTCTGGCTACCATCAGTCTGATTTATCTATGCATCAGTCTGTTCTATCAATTTTGTTTGTTTATTTTGTTCTCTAGATTCCACATATAAGTGAAATCATATGGTATTTGTCTTTCTTTGACTGACTTATTTCACTTAGCATAATATTCTCTAGGTCAGCGGTTCTCAACCTGTGGGTTGCGACCCCTTTGGGGGTCGAACGACCCTTTCACAGGGGTCACCTAAGACCATCGGAAAACACATATATAATTACATATTGTTTTTGTGATTAATCACTATGCTTTAATTATGTTCAATTTGTAAGAATGAAATTGGGGGTCATCACAACATGAGGAACTGTATTAAAGGGTCACAGCATTAGGAAGGTTGAGAACCACTGCTCTAGGTCCATCCATGCTGTCACAAATGGTAAGATTTTGTTCTTTTGTATGGCTGAGTAATACTATTCTATTGTCTATATGTACTACAGCTTTTTTATCCAGTCGTCTGTTGATGGGTACTTGGGTTGCTTTCATATCTTGGCTATTGTAAATAATGCTGCAATGAAGATAGGGGTGCACATATTCTTTTGAATTAGTATTTTGGGTTTCTTTGGATAAATGTCCAGAAGTGGAATCTCTGGGTCATAAGGCAGTTCTGTTTTTAATTTTTTGAGGAACCTCTATACTGTTTGCCATAGTGGCTGCACCAGTCTGCATTCCCACCAACAGTGCACAAGGGTTCCCTTTTCTCCACATCCTCACCAACACTTGTTATTTTTTTTAATTTATTGATAATAGCCATTCTGACATGTGTAAGGTGATACTTCATTGTGATTTTTAAAAAATATTTTTTTATTGATTTTAGAGAGGGAGAGAGAGATGGAAACTTCAGTGATGAGAGAGAATCATCAGTTGGCTGCCTCTTGCATGCCCCCTACTGGGGATCAAGCCCACAACCCCGGCATGTGCCCTGACAGGGAATCGAGCCATAACCTCCTGGTTCATAGGTTGACAACCACTGAGCCATGCTGACTGGGCCACTCGGAGGGGGGGAGGTGTCCCTCAGCCTGGATTGTGAGAGGGCCGAGGGACCCCACCGGTGCACCATCAGGGCCAGGGAGAGACGCGGGAGGTTGGCCAGCCGGGGAGAGACCGTGGGAGGGCTTCAGAGTGTGTCCGGCCTGTCTCACTCAGTCCTGATTGGCTGGACCCCAGCAGCAAGCTAACCTACCAGTCGGAGCATCTGCCCCCTGGTGGTTAGTGCATGTCATAGCGAATGGTTGAGCGGCCTTAGCATATCATTAGCATATTATGCTTTGATTGGTTGAATGGCCGATCGGATGACTGGACACTTAGCATATTAGGCTTTTATTATATAGGACTAGGGGCCCAGTGCACAAATTCATGCACCTTGATAGGAACTCTGGGCTGTGAGGCTGCAGTGGGCACAGGGGTGGGTCTCGGCCCATCCTCTGCGCCCCTGCCCGGCCCCTCCAGCCACGGCCCCTATCCCCCTATCTGCCAGCAGCCCCGCTCCCGCCACCACTGCTCCCACGTGCTGACGGTGCCGGCCCTGCTTGCACCCACTGACGGCGCCAGCAGCTGGTGCGAGTGGTGGCTCCGGCACCAGCAGGGGGTGCAAGAGGTGGCTGCCGTCCCTGATTGTCCCTCAGGAGCAGGTGGAGGTGGAGAAGCCCTCAGGGGTGATCAGGGCTGGCATCTGCCGCTTGCACCTGCTGATGGCGCTGCGTGATCAGGGCTGGCGCTGGGTGCCGACAGTAGGTGCAAGCAGAGGCTCCTGCGTTGGCAGTAGGTGCGAGCGCCATGTGGGACCGCGGCATGCAGGAGCAAAGAATTTTCAGTAACCACCAGAGGCTAGCCCTGATGACAGCGACCAGTGCCCTGCCATGGTCTGGCGCCCCCATTCACCTGCTCCACCATCCCGCTGCAGCCAATGCCCACCATGTTCCGTGCTCTGCTGCCTGCTGCCAACACCTGCCATGGTCTGCATGTGCCCCCTGGTGGTCAGCGCAAGTCATAGCAACCGGTTGTTCGGTTGTTTGGTTGTTCCACTGTTTGGTCTATTTGCATATTAGGGTTTTATATATATAGATAGGCCATCTGTATGTCCTCTTTGGAGAAGTATCTGCTTAGGTCCTCTGCCCATATTTTAATTGGATTGTTTTTTTGGTGTTGAGTTGTTTGAGTTTTTTAAAAAAATATATTTATATTGATTTCAGAGAGGAAGAGAGAGATAGAAACATCAATGATGAGAGAGAATCATTGATTGGTTGCCTCCTGC
>NW_005360425.1:1053224-1061337 GCF_000412655.1 Myotis brandtii | reverse complement strand
TTTGAGTTCTTTATAAATTGTGGATATTAACTCTGTATTGGATGTATCATTGGAGAATAACCACAACATTTTAAGGTAGAAATCTTATATTTTGTGATCTCAACTGATTCATATATCATGTTTTCATAGTGCCTTCTGATTTTATAATAATTTTATCTTTTCATTATTTTATAGTTTTAAGCATATCCTGTTTTTTTTCTCAGATGGCCAAGTGTGATGCTTGTAAACGACAGGGTAAGCTAAGCGAGTCCATAAAATGGCGAGGAAACATCAAACATTTCTGTAATCTATTTTGTGTCTTGGCGTTCTGTCATCATCAAATTACAAATGACCTTGTTTCACAAAGAAAAGGTAAAATTAAACTTGGCTAATGGGATTTTTATGTCAATGCTAGGATAATACTATCAGTATATACAATTGTAAATAATATAATAAGAACAAAATTTCACTGGATTCAGATAGCCTTAATTTCCTTAAATTTTCCTGTAAGAATCCTTAAGGATTGCCTTTGTGGGAAATTAATCCTGATACTTTTTGCTCTCATAATCAAACACACCAAGAATAATAAATGTAGAAGCACTAATTTTATAGGAAAATTAGATTTGATTGCTTTTTATTGCATTTATCTGTACATAAATAACTTACACTAAGCGATACATGCTATTCAGTTAATAAACTAGAAATAAAAGTAGGAAATTGGGGCAAATAAAGAGAAAGACTATAAATATGTTTATATAGTTGCTGTGTCTGGCCTAAGATTTTATCCAGTGCTTGCTTGTAGCCAAGGAAAAAAGAACAACACATTAATTATATAAAAAAAATAAAATAGATCACTTCTTCATGGGTAGCCAAGTTTTTCTTCGCTAAGAATAAAATAATTTTGCAAGTAGGACAGCTAATGTGATCAAAATATCCAGATGAATAGGTAGTTACGTAGCATGTTTTTAAAATAGTTCCCTGAAGTAGGACTTGTCTGACTTAGATTAAAAACATTTGATATTATGTTCTCTGATCAAAGCCTGGAGTGCTATTGAATTGACAGAATCCATGTGCTTTGACTCCTTACAGTGTGGCTCTTGTCCACCATTGTAGTCTTATTAGTCATCACCTTAATCAAGATATGCCTTGTGCTAATCTTTTGTGTTATAGCATCCATTCCCTGAGATTTGCCAGGTGGGTGGTAGAATTTTCATTCTATGATGTGGGTTAACGAAACCACTGTTTTTTTATGGATGGACAGCTACATCGCCAACTTATTTATAAAAATTGTCATGTTAAATTTTTATTTGAAGCAACATAAATGTAGGAGTTTTAATACTCACTAATAGAAAAGCCCAGCTAACCCTGAAGCAAATACCTATATTTTAAAGTCTCTTGAAAAAGTTCAGTATAGTGTTATGTATCTTTGAATTATGTCAGACAGAAAATAGTGCAAAGTAAAAAATATTTAAATTCCCACTGTTAAATATAATTTGAAGCTTATAATTTTAGAGAATCAGCTTTTCTTTAAGTCCTAATGAACACTAATCTGACCAGAATCACCCAACCCAACATTATACAGAGGTAGATATTTGCATTGCATCTTGAAAATTAAGTTGTTAAACAGGGTTTTTGTGTGTGACCCTTTTGTTTATACTAGGTCTTACCTTTTTGTTTTAATCAGTACGTATTGCTAAGGCACCAACTGCTTCAATGGTGTTCCCTTCTGCGAGGACAATTACAACACCAGTTATAACCAATGTGGTGTCATTAGCAAAAGTATCTCCTGCCCAGCCCACAGGGAACACTAACAGTGTTTTAAAAGGTATGACTTGGTGTAAAGGCATTTGTTCAAACTGTGGGAATCAGTGTTGTCTAGTGTGCATAGCTGTTATTGGTAATATTTACATTTATATGAGGAAACATACTCCTCTGTCTTGGAGTGAAGAGGGTAGCAAGCGGGGTGGAATTGATAGGGAAGGAAGTGGCATGCATAGTTTATTTTTTAATAACCCAATTATGTCAGACAGAAAATAGTGCAAAGTAAAAAATATTTAAATTCCCACTGTTAAATATAATTTGAAGCTTATAATTTTAGAGAATCAGCTTTTCTTTAAGTCCTAATGAACACTAATCTGACCAGAATCACCCAACCCAACATTATACAGAGGTAGATATTTGCATTGCATCTTGAAAATTAAGTTATTAACTATAAATTATTTTATAGTTTTAAGCATATCCTGTCTGGAGGCTGATGCTCTATCCACTGAACCAAACCAGCTAGGGCAATAACCCAAATTATTTTAATATAGTTGCCTTTACCAAAAGAGATTCTCCGGTCAAGGGCATGTACCTTGGTTGTGGGCACATCCCCAGTGGGGGGTGTGCAGGAGGAGCTGATAGATGTTTCTCTCTCATCGATGTTTCTGGTTCTCTAGCCCTCTCTCTTCCTCTCTGTAAAAAATCAATAAAATATTTTTAAAAAAAAAGAGATTCTAATACAATAGGTGGGATTGTGGCCCAGGAATCCTCACCTTAACCAAGGACCCTAAGTGATACTGAGGCCAAGTTTTCTTGGTCTTTTTTTGAGAAATTTTGATCTAGACTCTAGATCACCTTAGTGAGAGGAGAGTAACTTCTTGGTTTTAATGTTTACTTCTGTATATTCTGGGGATCATAATGCATGTTTTCATTTTATAACAGGTGCAGTTACTAAAGAGGCAGCAAAGATCATTGAAGATGTAAGTTTTATTGTTAGTATTTGCCTAATAATGCCACTTTATTTTCATTTTGGATATAACCTTCTAATATATATCTGAGTACATTTCTATTTGCAGCTTAATCTTTAAAAAATTAGAGTAATATATTATGCATTAACTTTTGTTTTCGAATCTTAAAATTACATTATTAATAACAATGCATTCCTAATTTATTTTTATTATTTGTATCTCTTTAATTTCTTTAAATATTTAAATACTTGTTAATTTCATCTGGTTGCTTATTTTTCTCTTTTGCTACATTCAAGTAATTTTCTTTTAGACAAAAAAGTCTCTTAAAAGTTGAGTATTATGTCATTTTATGTATCTTTGAATTATGTCAGGCAGAAAATAGTGCAAAGTAAAAATATTTAAATTCCCACTTTCTCAAATTTGAAACATTGTAAAACTTCCCAAAATTAAAACAGTTTTTGAAGAAATGCATAATTGCATTTGGCAAGCTGAAAGGATTATAGACTATGTCATTATTGTCCTGTATCAGCATCACTTTAGCAGGAAAACAAAATTCCCATCATTCTTTATCAATATCACATGAACCTTAGGCCTTAGGTTAATGTATTGGTGACTCTTGTGCTAGTCTCTTAACATTTGCTCTTGATATAGTGAAAAATCATTTTTTATATCAAATAACAATGTCATTCAGATGCATTATGTGGTGGGGCTAGTGCTAAAAAGTATGCCCAGAATTTAATAAATTTGGAACAGAAATTAAATGTGACAAAATTGTGTGAAGAAAGCCAGAGGCTAGACTACTGTTGTGATATGTCATTGTAGTAACTTAGGAGAGTGCATCCTGCAGAATATTAGAGATAATGCTCAAGAAAACAAAGCATCATTAAAGCAGGTGCCCCCTTTAGTTCACAAAATTACCTTAGAACTAGACAAGGATAATGGAATAAATGGATAAATTCCTGGCAACATGACTATAAGGTCAGGGCTGACAAAAGCGCTCCAAAGGCCAAGCTATTGTCTGTGCTAAGGCATGAAGTATTTTGATGATTTGAAAGGAGGTGACAGTGAGACAAAAAGGTTTACTATAAGTCATAACTGGCTTTCCAGTTTTAAAGCCTGTCAAGGTATTAAGAATATAAACATGAGCAGGCAAGCTATATCTGATAACTCCAAAGCTATCAAAACATTTCAGCTTTACCGTAATTTAAAGAGGCTTTAACTTGGAAGACAACATGCTAATAAAGAATCTGTGAAAGTGGTAAAGAAGGTAAATTTGTGCAAGGTTGATGAAGGGGATGTTGAAATTTTGCTTGGGTTGTTCCCCATGAATTAATAGAAGAAGACTTGCTAGAATTAGAAAAATAAAAGTCTCGTGGATTTGGATCTCTGGTGGAGGGCAGAGACCGTAGAATTGGGGTGGGCAGCAAGTGAGTGAGTGGCCATGTTTCAGCAATAGTTGCTATTTTTAAAAAGATGATCCAAATGTGAATTGCTGTTCCATGGTGGAAAGACAAAAGATAGACAGTGTGTCTGCATATCAAGAAAACCACAATGAAAGGTGTTGGGTGAGGTAGAAGAGGGTATAGGGGGGATAATCTGGATGGAAGGAGACTTGACTTGGGGTAGTGAACACACCATACAATGTACACATGATGTTTTATAGCATTGTACACCTGGTACCTATATAATTTTATTAACCAGTGTCACACCAATCCTATATAATAAAACGCTAAGATGCAAATTGACTGAATGGCAGAACGACTGGTTGCTATGATGTGCACTGACCACCAGGGGGCAGATGCTCAATGCAGGAGCTGCCCCCTGGTGGTCAGTGTGCTCCCACAGGGAGAGCGCCGCTCAGCCAGAAGCTGGGCTCATGGCTAGTGAGTGCAGCGGCAGTGGTGAGAACCTCTCCCACCTCTGCTGCAGGTGGGCGGTAAGGAGCAAGGGGTCCCGGACTTCAAGAGCCCTAGACTGTGAGAGGGATATCTGGCTACCAGCTTAGGCCCAATCCCCTGGAAAATACAAACCATATTAGATTCATTTTTTAGCAGAAGTCTTTCAGGGAATCAGACCAGCCTTCACCACAATGTAGAGAGATAGCTTGTCCTACTTTGAAACCTCTTAACTCTTAACTCTCCCATTATTTGTGTTGTTGGAAGATGATAATGATAACTTCTAGTTAATTACTTTCAGGCATGATACTGCATTAGAACTGTCATTAAGTTAACTTTGCAGTTGTATATTATACTAGAGACCCCATGCACTCGGTGGGGGGTCCCTCAGCCCGGCCTGCACCCTCTTGCAGTCTGGGAGTCCTCAGGGGATGTCCTACTGATGACTTAGGCCCACTCGCGGGCCTAAGTCACAGTTTGGCCTCCCTCTGTGGGAGGTGACCAGGCGGGCCAATCCTGCGAGTGGCCAGCCCCACCCCCCCCATCGGCCATCTGCTGCAGCTGGTTGCTGCCACCCCTCCAGCTCCCCATTGCCATTCCCTTCCTCTGCCTGCTGGCACATACCTTGGCTGGCCTGGCACCACCTGCTCGCCAGCCCTGCCCCCTGCTGACCAGTCGTTCCACTGTTCAGTCGATTTGCATATCATGCTTTTATTATATAGGATACTGTACATTAAATTATATCTTGAAATCACATAATAAATCACTGTGTTATAGAATTAATTTTATTATTAGCTACACTAGAGGCCCGGTGCATGAATTTGTGCATGGGTGTGGTCCCTCTGCCTGGCTGCCCCAATTGGGGCTGGCTGGCCGAGGAGAGGGACTGTGGGAGGTTGGCTGGCTGCAGGAGGTTGGCTGTGGGAGCACACTGACCACCAGGGGGCAGCACCTGCGTTGAGCGTCTGCCCCTTGGTGGTCAGTGCATGTCATAGTGACTGGTCATAACGGTCACTTAGGCTTTTATATATATATAGATCATTATATAAAGTACCTTATATTAATAAGCATTATTAATATGTATTATGAAAATATTCTATATTGGTTGAAAATTTGTGTACTCTGAGAATGCGTTCCTCCTCTGTATGGGACAATTAGTTTTGAATTGTGTTAGTTTTGAATTATTCAGGATTTTCAGAAACATATTCCTCATATTATATGCGACTGTCATATACAGGGTGGGGCAAAAGTAGGTTTACAATTGTTTGTATGGGAAATAATACAATAATTAATTAATAATACAAGAATAAACTGTGTTTTGTTACAACTGTAAGCTTACTTTTGCCCCACACTGTATATGTTTTACCTATGTGGAGTCCTTCTATAATTCACTCTAACCAGTCATTTAAACTGTGCTACAGAATAGCTCTAATATTTTCAGTTTAGTCTTAAAACGTATAATAATAATAATTAGTGTAGTACTCTGATTTTTTAAATAAATTGACAGTTTTAGAATTTTTTCTTTGTTCCTCTGGGACTTTAGTGTATATTTCTTTCAAGTTATTTAAGTGGTTTTAAATTTGGGGTAACAGTTAGATACAGAAACATACAAAGAAGAAAGTCTGCAAAGGTCAGCAAACTTTGTATAAAGGTCTAGATCAGTGATGGCGAACCTGACACGTGTGTCAGAGGTGACACACAAACTCATTTTTTTGGTTGATTTTTCTTTGTTAAATGGCATTTAAATATATAAAATAAATATCAAAAATATAAATCTTTGTTTTACTATGGTTGCAAATATCAAAAAATTTCTATATGTGACATGGCACCAGAGTTAAGTTAGGGTTTTTCAAAATGCTGACACGCGGAGCTCAAAGGTTCGCCATCACTGGTCTAGATAGTAAATATTTTAAACTTTGCAGGTCATATGGTCTGTGTTTCAACTCTTCACCTGTGCCATTGCAGCACAGTAAGAGGCTGGGTTCTAATACAATTTTATTTACAAAAACAGTGGTGGGCTGGACTTGGCCCAGAGCCATACTTCACCATCCAGAATTAACCATTGTTAGATTTGGCTTATTTGCTCAGCTTTTTTTCCCTCTTATCCTTTTATTTGCAAGAGGCCCGGTGCATGAAATTCGTGCATGGGTAGGGTCCCTAGGCCCAGTGAGCGATCAGGGCCAAACGGGGCCTTCCGGCTGCCAGCTGGTGCCTTCCTTCCCCTGGCTGCCGGATGCCAGCTGCCAGCCAGGGCCTTCCTTCCCTTCCCCCGGCTGCTGAACGAGCCTTCCTTTGTTCTGCACTGCCCCCTGGTGGTCAGCACATGTCGTAGCAAGCGGTTGAACTCCTGGTCGGTCGAACTCCTGAGGGGACAATTTGCATATTAGCCTTTTATTATATAGGATTTTTTAAGTTATCATTTTTCATATTTCTAGATGTAACTGCTATTAGGAGTTTGGTGTGTGTCCTTTCAGACCATTTTTATTCTTTCACATTCTTACATGCAAATCCATAGAAAATATTTAATATTGCTTTTCAAGTATCCATGTGAGACCTAATAGATTCGGTACATTCCTATTGACTGCTATATGGTATTATACTGTATATAGGAACCACATTTTTTTTGTCCATTGCCCTATTGATGAACATTAGGTTGCTTCCATTTTTTCACTATTAAACATCTCTGCTACAGTGAACATCCTTATAGATGTCTCCTTGTGCACGCGTGCAGGTATTTGTCTAGTGTCGATATGGAAGAGTGGAATTTTGGGGTCAAAGCAATATTTGCAGTTTTAGTTTTTTAATTGCCCTGCAGAGAGGCTCTTCCAATTTTTATTCCACCAGCAGTTTATGATTGTATTTATTTTCCACAGCCTATCATTTAATGTTGTCAGATGTAAACATTTTTTTTGCCAATCTGTTTTGTAATATCTTATTGTTGTCTTCTTTTTCCTGTCATTGATTACTAATGAGTTTAATTTCTGTTTTTGAACATTTTAATTTTCTTTAAATTTTCTGTTTTTAATTTTTTCCATTTTTGTGTTGAATTGTTGGTTTATAGGATTTCTTCTTTTTTTTTTTCCTCACTCAATATTTTTTCCATTGATTTTTAGAGAGAGTGGAAGGGAGGGGGAGAGACAGAGAGAAACACTGATGTGAGAGAGATGCATCGATTGGTTGACTCCCACATGCCACCCACCAGGGCTGGGAGCCTACAACTGAGGTACATGCCCTTGACCGGAATCAAACCCTTCAGTCCATAGGCCGACGCTCTACCCCTTAACCAAACTGGTTAGGGCAATAGGATTTTTAAAATATATTTTGGATTTTTCCCCCTTCCAACTCATCATTTTAATCAACACAAAAATATGCAGTAATGCTTCTTGAAAAAAAATTCTTCATTAACACCATGGCCCTCTATCTACTGTCCCATTTCTCTGCTCTCCATTTTGGAAAAACTCCTCTAAAGGTGGCCTTCTACTTGCTGCCTCCATTTTTTATTATTATTAA
>NW_005360425.1:1052809-1053165 GCF_000412655.1 Myotis brandtii | reverse complement strand
ATGAGAGAGAAACATCGATCAGCTGCCTCCTGCACACTCCCTACTGGGGATGTGCCCACAACCAAGGTACATGCCCTTGACTGGAATCGAACCTGGGACCCTTCAGTCCGCAGGCTGGCACTCTATCCACTGAGCCAAACCAGTTAGGGCCATTTTTTAAAATGTGATCTTTCCTTAGCTCACTCTAGTCAGGCTTTAGTCTGCACCTCTTCACTGAAAAAACTGCTTGTCAAGGTTGCTATCACTTTTTATTTTGCCAAATCCAATGTCAGTTTTCAGTTTTCATTCTCCACATCTTTTCTGTAACATTTGATACAATTGATCTTCCCTTTTTTTTTTTTTTTTTAGTTTTTTTT
>NW_005360425.1:1045075-1052616 GCF_000412655.1 Myotis brandtii | reverse complement strand
CCCCCCCCCCCCCGCTTTCTTCTTGAAATACGTTCTTCAGTTTCTAGGTCATCATATTTGTACCTTTTCTTAACCTACATTGCTTCCTAGGTAACTCATATAGTCCTGTGGTTTTATTTATTTATTTATTCATTTTTATTAAATATATTTTTATTGATTTCAAAGAGAAAGGGAGAGGGAGATAGAAACATCAATGATGAGAATCATTGGTTGGCTGCCTCCTGCACGCCCCCCACGGGGGATTGAGCCCACAACCCGGGCACGTGCCCTTGACCAGAATTGAACCTGGGACCTTTCAGTCCACAGGCCGATGCTCTTATCTGCTGAGCCAAACCAGCCAGGGCAGTCCTGTGGTTTTAAATAGCACCCAGATGGTGGCTGATTCCCAGTTTATTTCTTTTGCCCTAATCTCTGAGTTCCAGATTCATATATCCAACTGTCTACTTGACATTTATATGATTAATTACATTTAGATGGTTAATAGGTATCTCAATCAATATGTCTAAAACAGGACCCTTTTATTCCTTCCAGACTTCTTCTCTAGTGTTCTTGTTACCTCCTTAGTTTGAGCCGCCATCATCTTTCTTCTGGATTATTGCAATGACCTCCTACCTGTTTTCCTGCTTCCCTTTTTCCCCTTTGCAGTTTTTTCTTCATACTGTTGCCAAAATGATCTTCTTAAAACAAAATCAGATTGTGTGACTTCACTGCTTAAACACTTTCAATGAGATTCTGAAAAAGAAGAATAAAGAAGAGGGAAGAGCTAGTTTTTTTTTTTTTAATATATTTTTATTGATTTCAAAGAGAAAGGGAGAGGGAGATAGAAACATCAATGATGAGAAAGAATCATCAATTGGCTGCCTCCTGCACGCCCCCTACTGGGGATCGAGCCCACAATCCGGGCATGTGCCCTTGACCAGAATCGAACCTGGGACCCTTTAGTCTGTAGGCCAACGCTCTATCCACTGAGCCAAATCGGCTAGGGCAGGAAGAGCTAGTTTTAAAAATTATGGGAAAGTTGCAAATTTTATAAATCTCTACATAGTTGAAACAACTGATACTGAAGCCATGAACAGATGGACAAACTCAACAGAAAGGAGGTCCAGAAATAGATCTAAATATATATGGGAATTTAGAAATAATAAAATTGGCATTTTAGATTAGTAGAAGAAATCTAGATTATTCAATAAATAGTATTGTGAGAACTGAATAAACATGGAAAAAAAGTACAGTTGGATTTCTACCGCACAAGTTAAACCAAAATGAAGACCATGGGTAGAGCCTGAAATGCACCCCTCTCCAACTTCACACTTAGTCATGTGGCCTGGCAAGTGGAATCCCCTGCACAAGCATACACAGTGGCTGTGTTGGGACTGTTATATAAATACTAGAGGCCCGGTGCACAAAAATTTGTGCCCTGAGGGGGGGGGGAAGGGGGTCCCTCAGCCTGGCCTGTGCCCTCTCGCAGTCTGGGACCCCTGGGGGATGACCACCTGCTGGCTGAGGCCTGCTCCCCGGGGGATTGGGCCTAAGATGGCAATCAGACATCCCTCTGGCAGCCCGGCAGCCCTCGGGGGATGTCCACTTGCCAGCGGGGAGCAGGCCTAAACATAGAACAGTCTTACATATAAGTGAAAAAGACACAAAACAGTATAGCACGCTGCCATTTCTGTTTTAAAAACAGACAAAACACATGCCTGTACACATATATAGAGTATCTCTGGAAGGCAGCCAATAAATAGATAATAGTGGTGCCTCTGTGGAGAACTCAATAACTGAGGGAGAATTTTAAGAGAGGCAATTATAGTTTTATTGTTTACTATTTGAATTTTTGAAATTTATGTCACATGTTACCCATTCAAAAATATGCATAGAATTTTTTTTAAAAGACAAAGGAAAACTGAGCAAAGGCTATGAATAGAAAGTTCACAGAAGAGGAAATACAAATAATGCTTAACCATGAAAAATACCTAATGACACTACTATTAGATAATTTTTCATTTATTGAGAAATAGCAGAGTCTGATAATGTGTTGATTAGAGCAGCGATTTTCAATTGTATTGTGGTACACTGGTGTGCTGCAAGAATTCTTAAAACATGCAATACTGGACTATTTAGCCAGGGACACCGATCTCTTTTTCCTTAGATTGTCCAATAAGAGAATGACAATAGTAAACACAATAATAGCCACCTGGTGTGAATGAATAAAAATTATGCCAATTTCTTTCTTTGTAGATGGGCAAAAAATATATTTTTCGGTGTGCTGCAGAATTTTAGTAATTAGTTTATGTGTATCATGAGATGAAAAAGTGGGAAACAGTGCTAGGAAACAGGCTCACATACATTGCTGAAGGTCATTTAATTATTTTTATACTAGAGGCCTGGTGCACGGGTGGGGGCCGGCTGGTTTGCCCTGAAGGGTGTCCCGGATCGGGGTGGGGGTCCCGCTTGGGTGCCTGGCCAGCCTGGATGAGGGGCTGAGGGCTGTTTTCAGGCTGCTCGCACCCCCTTTAGGGTGGGGGTCCCCACTGGGGTGCCTGGCCAGCCTGGATGAGGGGCTGAGGGCTGTTTTCAGGCTGCTCGCACCCCCTTTAGGGTGGGGGTCCCCACTGGGGTGCCTGGCCAGCCTGGATGAGGGGCTGAGGGCTGTTTTCAGGCTGCTCGCACCCCCTTTAGGGTGGGGGTCCCCACTGGGGTGCCTGGCCAGCCTGGATGAGGGGCTGAGGGCTGTTTTCAGGCTGCTCGCACCCCCTTTAGGGTGGGGGTCCCCACTGGGGTGCCTGGCCAGCCTGGATGAGGGGCTGAGGGCTGTTTTCAGGCTGCTCGCACCCCCTTTAGGGTGGGGGTCCCCACTGGGGTGCCTGGCCAGCCTGGATGAGGGGCTGAGGGCTGTTTTCAGGCTGCTCGCACCCCCTTTAGGGTGGGGGTCCCCACTGGGGTGCCTGGCCAGCCTGGATGAGGAGCTGATGTCTGTTTTCAGGCTGCCCACACCCCCTTCCGGGTGGGAGTCCCCACAGGGGGCATGGCCAGCCTGGATGAGGGGCTGAGGGCTGTTTTCAGGCTGGCCACACCCCCTTTATGTTGGGCGTCCCCACTGGGGTTCCTGGCCAGTCTGGATGAGGGGCTGAGGGCTGTTTTCAGGCGGGCCAAGCCTGCAACTAAAGCTCTCAGTCTCTCCTTTTTTTCTTCTTTTTTTTTTCTTCTTGGATTTATTTACCTTCTGTAATTGAAACTTTGTTGTGGCTCCAGCTCCGAGGCCGGCTGGATGAAAGCAGGTATCTGGGGTTTGTTTAGCTTCTATAATTGCAACATTGTTGCTTAGACTGGAGCTCAGAGCCTGGCTGGGGCAGGCGGGGAACCTTGGCTTCCTCCATCACCGGGGCAACCAAGCCTCATGTTCGCTTCAGCTGCCTGGCTGCCGGCCGCAATCTTTGTTGGCAGTTAATTTGCATATCGCCCTGATTAGCCAATGGGAAGCGTAGCGGAGGTATGGTTAATTACCATGTTTGTCTATTATTAGATAGGATATTTTTAAAATTGATTTCAGAGAGGGAGAGGGAGAGAGAAATAGAAACATCAACGATGAGAGAATCATTGGTTAGCTGCCTCTTGCTTGCTCCCCACTGGGGATCGAGCCCACAACTTGGGCATGTGCCCTGACTGGGAATTGAACCAATGATCTCTTGGTGCACCGAACAATGCTCAATCCACTGACCAGCCAGAGGAAGGTCATTTAATTTGATATGACTTCTATGGAAAGCAATTTGGCAATACCATCATAATTAAAGTCTGTCACATACAGATTTTAATATATTTTGACCCACCAAACAGCATTTGTAAGACCTTTTTATATAGATACTAGAGGCCCAGTGCACGGAATTCATGCACCGGGCGGGGGGGTGCCTCAAATTGGCCTGTGCCCTCTCGCAGTCCAGGACCCTTTGGGGGATGTCTGCCTGCCGGCTTAGGCCCGCTCTCCGCAGCAGTCGGACATCTCTCTCGCAGTACAGGACTCCTCGCTCCTTAACGCCCGCCTGCTTGCTGCACCTTACCGCTCAGCTTGCTGCTCCTTAGCACTGCTGCTGCTGGGCTCGCCAGCTGTGAGCCCAGCTTCTGGCTGAGTGGTGCTCCCCCTGTGAGCGCACTGACCACCAGGGGGCAGCTCCTGCGTTGAGTGTCTGCCCCCTGGTGGTCAGTGTGCGTCATAGTGACGGGTCATTCCACTGGTTGTTCTGCCATTCAGTCGATTTGCATATTAGGCTTTTATTATATAGGATAATAGCACATGTAGAATTAATTTATGTGTAAGGATATTTATTGCAACATTGTTTATAAAAGCAAAAGATTTGTGATATTTAAATGTTCAGAAGCAGATGCCCTAGCCAGTTTAGCTCGGTGGATAGAGCTTTGGCCCGAAGACTGAAGGGTCCTGTGTTTGATTCCATCGATGTTTTTCCCCCTCCCTTCGATTTTCTCTAAAAATCAGTGGAAAAATATCCTTGGGTGAGGATCAGCAACAACAAAAAAAGTTAGCCGAGACATTTCACATTCCCTGAGGTACATTCAGTGTATAAAGCCCCTAGGAGGCAGCTTCATACAAAGTTATGTAAATATACGTCCAAGATAGCTTGCTAAGTGACAATGCAGAACCTTACTAATAATATGATCATTTATAGTCAGAAGCAACTTATTTAATTACATAAACTAGCGATTTTCAACCTTTCTCATCTCATGACACACAAAAACTAATTAGTAAAATTCTGCAGCACACCAAAAAAAATATTTTTTGCCCATCCGATAATAGGTATAATAGGTATAATTCTGATTCATTCACTCATTCATATTGTGTTGGCTGTTGTCATTTTTTAATTAAGTCTAAGGTAAAAGAGATCAGTGCCCCTGACTAGTCATGTATTGCATGTTTTAAAAATTCTTGCGACACACCAGTATGCCATGGCACACCAGTTGAAAATCATTGACATAGCCCAGCTGGCGTGGCTCAGTGATTGAGTGTCGACCTGTGAACCAGGAGATCACAGTTTGATTCCCGGTCAGGGCACATGCCCGGGTTGTGGGCTTGCTCCCCAGTGTGGGGCGTGCAGGAGGCAGTTGATCAATGACTCTCATCATTGATATTTCTATCCTTCTCCCTTCTCTGAAATCAATAAAATATATTTTTTAAAAAATCATTGACATAGGCCATCTTTGGAAGAATGTATAAGAAATTGGGAAGAGTGGTTGTATTCAAGGTAGAGTCTGGCTAGATGGCAGACAAGCATAGAAAACTTTTTATGTATACACTTTTATATCTTTTGAGTTATTATATAACTCAAAATTATTGCATATATTATCTATTTTAAAAATTTAAAACACAGTCCTTCCAGACCCTATACAGTTTGGGTTCTGCCTACCTCTCCAAATGTATCATTCTCACCCCTGCTTACTTAGCCTTTTTCTTGTTGATAATCCTAATGCAGGCCAAGCTCTTTCCCACTTCACAGATTTGCACTTACCATCCCTCTGCCTGGAATCCTCTGACTTCATGGCTTGCTCTTTTGAATATTCAGAAGGTCTCTGCTCAAATGTTTACTCCTTCCTCCACACCATCATTCTCCACTCTCTTACTCTACTTTATTTCTTTCATAGCACTTATTCCCTAAAATTATACATTATATATTTGTTTTACTTGTTTATCTTCTGTGCCTCCCTCGTCTAGAATGTAAATCGCATGAGAGTAGGACTTTGTTTTGTTTTTTTGCTGTATCCCCAGGGCTTAGAACAGTGCCTGGCTTATACTGAACATTCAGTAAATATTAATTGAATGAAAAAACATGTTTTAAATACATTCTCCCACTCTTTTGCTTATTCTTCAATTTTTTTTTAGAAATCCTTTCCCAAGGATGTGTTTTTATTGATTTGAGAAAGGGAGAGGGAGAAAGAGAGAGGAGAGAGACATCAATCAGTTGCCTCCAGCACACACCCAAACCAGGGATGGAACCTGCATCCTGGGTATGTGCCCTGACTGGGAATTGTACCTGAAACCTTTCAGTATGCAGGATGACATTCCAACCAGTTGAGCCACACCAGCCAGGGTTCAACTTTGTTTTATAAAGACCTTTGTTTGCAAAAAAAATTCAAGGTAGTCAAATATGTCCATCTTTTCTGCTTTGTTTTTAACTCTCATGTTTTATTTAAGAATACTTGTTTCTTGTTCTGTTCATTTAAAAGTTTTCCAGTTAACATTTTTCATTTTGAGATTGTTGATTGATATGGAATATATTTTTGCATATAGTCTGACATTGGCTCCAATTTTTCTAAATATTTGTCCTAATTAACAAAGATCGCTTTCATTGTTTTGATTATACTTACTATGGGCAGAGTATTTTCAGTAAATGGAACTAATACTGATTAGAATTAGGAATTAGTGTATATTTTCCATAGTGACTTCTTTATTACAATCACTCTTTCAGAGGAATTATATTTCTCTGATTTATGCCACCTTTCAATTGATAGCAATTATTGTCAGTGATGAGATACTAAAAAAATCTCTCTTTGGTTTCTTAATTTGTTTTTAACTAGGGAAATACACAGACAGATGCCATGAAACTTCTTTCTTCCCAGTCTTCCCGGCTTTTAAAGAACAAAGCATTATTGTGCAAGCCCGCCACACAGACCAAGGCCATCTCTTGCAAACCACATATACAACACAAGGAATGTCAGACAGGTATGTGTCCTTGTGCTTTCCACATGTGGAAAGTTTGTCCCCTGTTTTTTTGTAAAGAAAGGAAAAGAAAGTCATTGACAATTTCTTAAATGTGAAAACATTTAATCCTTTGAACATCTAATTTATTTCTTTAATAATTATTGTCATTTACACTAATAACTACTAAATTGAATCCATATGCACACAAAGCATTACATGTAGACAAACATCTGTTTTTCAGATGTATAGATAAGCTATTACAATTACTAAATACAAAATTTTTAAAAGCATTAGTGATTTAATCTTAGTGTTTTTTTTTTTAAACACTAAGTTGATTTGTCAGTTACTAAAGGTATGTCTGAGGTATTGTTGATAAGGAAAATTATTTGAATTCATACTTGAAAAGGTTGTAAACTGTTGCTCCAATCCATGTTATAGCTTTTAACCCCACCTACCCTTATAGTTTCAGTTATTTTCATAGCTCTGCCCAAAGCATTTTTTAATTTAAAAAAATTTTTGTATTGATTTTTAATTTTTTTTGTTTTGTGTTTTAAATATATTTTTACTGATTTCAGAGAGGAAAGGAGAGGGAGAGAGATACAGAAACATTAGTGATGAGAGAGAATCATTGATTGGCTGCCTCCTGCACGTCCCACATTGGGGATTGAGCCTGCAACCCGGGCATGTGCCCTTGATCGGAATCGAACCCAGGACCCTTCAGTCCACAGGCTGACACTCTATCCAGTGAGCCAAACCAGATAGGGCTTGATTTTTTCTTTTTCTGTTTCTTTTTTTAAAATATATTTTATTGATTTTTTTTTTTTTTTTTTTTTTTGGA
>NW_005360425.1:1037213-1045031 GCF_000412655.1 Myotis brandtii | reverse complement strand
AGAGTTAGAAACATCGATGAGAGAGAAACATCGATCAGCTGCCTCCTGCACACTCCCTACTGGGTTTGTGCCGGCAACCAAGGTACATGCCCTTGACCGGAATCGAACCTGGGACCCTTGAGTCCTCAGGCCGACGCTCTATCCATTGAGCTAAACCGGTTAGGGCTTGATTTTTTCTTTTTAGAGAGAAAGGAAAGAAGAGGGAACGAGAGAGAGAGAGAGAGAGAGAGAGAGAGAGAGAGAAAGAAAGAGAGAAAGAAAGAGAAACATTAATATGAGAACTAGACATCAGATGGCTGCCTCCTGCATACCCCCTACCTGGGATCAAGCCTACAACCTGGGCATGTGCCCCGACTGGGAACTGAACTGGCAACTTCCTGGTGCACAGGATGACGCCTAACCAACTGAGCCACACTAGCCAGGGCTGATTTTTGTTCTTAATTGTACTTCATTGAATATACTGTATTTAAAAGCTTAGTCTGTCAAAAAAATAATCATGAGCTAGGCCAGTGAAGTTCAGTTGGTTGGGTATCATCCCAGGAACCAGGAGGTCACAGTTTGATTCCCAGTCAGGGCACATGTCTGCGTTGCTGGCTCAATCCCCAGTAGAGGACATGTAGGAGGCAGCCGATCGATGTTTCTCTCTCATTCATGTTTCTATCTCTCTCTCCCTCTCCTTTCTCTCTGAAATCAATAAAAAAAATATAAAAAATGATCAGGAGTTTTTATGAAGGATGCCTTTCTTTTGGTAGGGGTCAAGGAGAACCCCATTTTCCTTCCTCAGTAAGTTTGATTGCTTTGTATTCCCATTAAAATGATACACTCTTTGTGTACATGAATTAATATTATATGCACATTCATATGTGGACATCTAAATGTATAGGTATGTGTGCTTATGCGTTAAAAAATTTTCTATGTTAAATATTGGATTGTTTCCTATATGCTGTTATAAGCTACATTTTTATTTGAATTGCATCAGAAACCATTCCATGTGAATATAAATGTAAATATACATTGAGATTCTTAAAAGATGTGCATAGATTCCAGTGTATATAACATACCCATTCCTCTAAGGTTGGACAATTAGATTACTTCATTTTTTAATATTATAAAATAGTTGAGTTAAGCTATGTAAATGGATCTTTGTACACTTGTCTAATTTTATTCTTAGGGTAAATTCTAAGTAGTGGAATTATAGTTTCAAAAGCTATCATAGACTTTTTTTTTGCCAACCCTCACCTGAGGATATTTTTTCCATTGATTTTTAGAGAGAGTGGAAAAGAGAGAGAGAGGGAAAGAGAAACATTGATGTGATAGATACACATCATTTGGTTACCTGCCTCCTACACATACCCCAGGGCGCCAGGAATTGAGCCTGCAACCCAGGTATATGCCCCTGACTGGGGCTAATGCTCTAACCACTGAGAAATACCAGCCAGGACAAAAGCTATCATAGTTTTTTTTTTTATATATGTTGCAAAATTGCCCTTCTGAAAAGCACATCAATTTATGCTCCAACTATCAGTGTTTTGAGAGCATTAATTTCTCTGCACCCTCACTAACATTGAGTATTAAAACTACTAATTAACCCTTTTCCCCCCAACTTTAATTTGGAAAAATTTCAAAATTCAGGAAGATTGAAAATATAGCGCAACAAACACCAATATACCCTTCATTTAGATTTTTTAAAAATATATATTTTATTGATGTTTTACAGAGAGGAAGGGAGAGGGATAAAGAGTTAGAAACATCGATGAGAGAGAAACATCGATCAGCTGCCTCTTGCACACCCCCCACTGGGTATGTGCCCGCAACCAAGGTACATGCCCTTGACTGGAATCGAACCCGGGACCCTTCAGTCCGCAAGCCGACGCTCTATCCACTGAGTCAAACCTGTCAGGGCCCTTCATTTAGATTTACCAAATGTTAACTTTTTGCAACATTTCTTTTCTCTTTTTTCCTGAACTTTTAAAAAGTGAAGTAATTTATTCTTAATATGATGTATTCTGTGGACTTCAACCCTGATTCCAGTTATCTATTGAGTAGACAGAATTTCTTGTTCATGTACCACAGCTTACAGTTTCACTTTAGTCAGTGACCAAGCTTTGGACAAAGGAGAAATTCTGTTTTCAATGGCATCGTGGAAGTATTATGGTTTGTGTTTAAGCTTTAGTATATTCCTTTGATAAATAGTAAAAAAAGTATAAATTTTAAATATTTATGAGGAAAACATCAATAACATAGCTTATTCTTAAAAATAACAGAGATTCAAATATTTCATTCAGATTTACCTATGCCTAATGGGAAGAATGATGTGGAACTTGATTCGCCACCTGCAAAGAAAAAAAAAATAGGTTTTTTCCAGACTTATGATGTAGAATATTTAAAAGTTGGTTTTATTATCTATCCTGGATCAAAAGAAAGTTCACCAAGGCCTCAGTGTGTCATTTGTGGAGAAATCTTATCTGCTGAACACATGAAGCTAGCACATCTTTCTCATCACTTAAAGACAAAACATTCAGAATTGGAAAACAAACCAGTAGATTTTTTTGAACAAAAATCTCTTGAAATGGAATGTCAAAATAGTTCTTTTAAAAAGTGTTTACTAGTTGAAAAGTCACTCGTGAAAGCTTCTTATTTAATTGCTTTCCAAATTGCTGCCAGCAAGAAGCCATTCTCCATTGCTGAAGAGTTAATTAAACCACACTTAGTAGAAATGTGTTCAGAAGTTTGGGGTTCAAGTGCTGGAGACAAAATGAAAACCATTCCTCTTTCTAATAATATGATTGGACACAGGATTGATGAACTGTCTGCAGACATTGAAGACCAGCTGATTCAAAAAGTCAGAGAGTCAAAGTGGTTTGCCCTTCAGATAGATGAGTCTTCAGAAATCTCAAATACTACCCTTCTTTTGTGCTATATTCGTTTCATTGATAATGATTGTAGTGATATAAAAGAAGAATTATTATGTTGTATTGAAATGCCTTCACCAATAACTGGTGTTGAACTATTTGAACTAATAAATAAATATATTCATAGTAAATCTCTGAATTGGAAATATTGTGTTGGTCTCTGTACAGATGGGGCTGCAAGCATGACTGGCAGGTATTCTGGTTTAAGGGGAAAAATTCAAGAAGTTGCCATGAATACACTGGCATTTACACATTGTTTTATTCACCGTGAACGTTTAGCAGCAGAAAAGTTGTCTCCATGCTTACATAAAATTCTTTTGCAGTCAGCACAAATTTTAAGTTTTATAAAGAGCAATGCCTTGAATTCACGTATGTTAACAATTTTGTATGAAGAGATGGGTTCTGAGCATGTGAATTTACCACTTCCTGCTGAAGTACGGTGGATATCGAGAGGGAGAATTTTAACAAGATTATTTGAATTACGACATGAAATTGAAATTTTTTTAAATCAGCAGCATTCCGATTTGGCCAAGTATTTTCTTGATGAGGAATGGGTGGCAAGGCTGGCCTATTTATCAGACATTTTTTCACTTATAAATGAACTAAGTTTAAGTCTCCAAGGAAGTATGACTACGCTCTTCAATTTGTATAATAAAATGGATGTACTTAAAGAAAAGTTAAAAATGTGGTTGAAGCGCACACAAGAGAATGATTATGACATGTTTCCTTCATTTTCCGAATTCTCAAACTCATCCAGCTTAAATATGAGAAGCATTTCAAGCACTATTTTTGAGCACCTGGAAGGACTTTCTCAAATGTTCAGTGACTGTTATCCACCAGAAGAAGACTTGCGTCTGGGAAATTGGTGGATAATTAATCCTTTTATGTATCACCAAAATAGTAATCTCGAGGACTTTGAAGAAGAAAAACTAGCACAGTTATCTTCAGATTTAGAATTAAAATCAGTATTTAAATCAATGTCTGTAACTCAGTTTTGGATAAAAGCAAAGACAAGTTACCCAGAACTCCATGAAAGGGCAATGAAATTTTTATTGCCTTTTTCAACTATTTACTTATGTGATGCTACATTTTCAGCTTTGACTGAGTCAAAACAAAGAAATCTGTTGGTTTCTGGCCCTGCCCTAAGACTTGCAGTCACATCTTTAATTCCAAGGATAGAAAAATTAGTAAAGGAGAAAGAATAATAAATGTGTACATTGTTTATCAAAGTCTATAACTTTGTGTTAAATTTTGTATGGGACAAGTATCCTAAAATATAATTTCCTAATGTGCTTATGTGTTTTCAGTGATTAAATGTTTGAATAATTTTACTTTTTGTTGAGGAATTTAATCATTACACATTTATACACAATTGTATATCATTTTATTGACTGATCAAATAATTTGGATTAATGACAAAGATGTAGGTAGTGAAAGGTCCAATTTATAATGTAATTAATAGCACACCTGGATGTTGAAACTGCTTGGCATTCTGAAGCACGTGGGACATGTTAGTCTTCAGCCAGCCTGCCTCCTACTATAGCAGGTTGTGGTAGGTAGAAAAAAAAGATTAAAGCAGCTTGATTAACAGGAAATGAAAGCAGCAGGAGAGTTTGAGACCCCTGTAGGGGGCCCTCTCTGGCCCACTAGACCAGGGTTTGGCAAATCTTTTTCATAAAGGGCCAGATAGTGATTTTTTGTTTTGTTTTGTTAATCCTCACCCAAGGATATATTTTCCATTGCTTTTCAGAGAGAGAGTGGAAAGCAGGGAGGGAGGAAGGGAGAAATGGGAAAGAGAAAGAAGCATTGATGTGAGAGAGACACATAGATTGGTTGCCTCCCACACTCTTCCTGATGGTGTGTGTGTGTGTGTGTGTGGTGGGGAGGTGGTGGCTGAGAGCTGGGAGAGAACCTGCAACTCAGGTACATGCCCTTGACTGGGAATTGTACCCTCATCCCTTTAGCACTCGGGTCTATGCTTTAACTAATTAGCCATACTGGCCCAGGCTAAATAGTGAATATTTTAGGCTTTGCAGGCCATAGGTGGCAACTACAGTACTCAACCTGTGGTTATAGCACAAATGCAACTGTAGACAGTACACAGACAAATGAATGTGGCTGTGTTTCAATAAAACTATGAACATTGAAATATGACCATATAATTTTCCTTTCATGAAGCTGCCTTTAAAATTTTTATCATTAAAAAAAATCTATCTATATAAAAAGCCAGCGACCCAAATGCCTTAATGACCAGAACGACCAGTCACTACGACGCCCACTGTGGCCAACTAACCGGCCCAATGGGGTGGGGAGCTGGGGCTGGCTGGCCAACCTCCCTCGGCCCCCCCCCCCAGCCACCCCGCCCCTGATCCCTGATTGCAGGCGAGGCCTAGGGACCATACCTGCGCATGATTTCATGTGCCGGGCCTCTTGTCTATATATATAAAAGCCTGGGCCAGACTACCAGACAACCAGGCGGTAGTTATGATGCACACTGACCACCAGGGGAGCTGCCCCCCAATAGGAGGCAGGGCTGGCCAGCCAACCTCCTGCAGCCCCTCTCCCCAGCTGGCCCTGCCCCTGATTGGCCCCCCCTCCTTCAGGGGCAGGGCCAGCCAACCTCCCGCCATCTCCTCCACCTGACAGGCCCAGCCCCGATCCGCCCCGATTGGGGTCGGGCCAGCCGGACCCCACCTTTGCATGAATTTGTGCACTGGGCCTCTTAGTATATATATAAAAACCAAAGCAACTGTTCAACGGTTCGACTGGTAGCTATGATGTGCACTGACCACCAGGGGGCAGACACTCAGTGCACAGGCATGGAAACATGGAACAGACTGATGAATCTCAGAGGGAAGGAGGGAGGGAAAGGACAGGAAGAGATTAACCAAAGATCTTATATGCATACTAGAGGCCTAGTGCATGGATTTGTGCACTGGTGGGGTCCTTTGGCCTGGCCTGCGGGGACCTGGCTGAAACTGGCAGTCCGACATCCCCCGAGGGGTCCCGAATTTCGAGAGGGTGCAGGCCAGGCCAAGGGACCCCACCGGTGCATGGCACCAGGCCTCTAATGTAAACAAATAAACATTGTTAGTTGGTGGAGGAGGAGGGGGTAAAAAAATACGTTCCATACAACTGACCGAATTTGGCCCAGTTTGCCCATCCAGGTCTAGACAGATTTCCAGGTAAAATCAGATGTGCCAGGAGTGGCCTGTAGGGTTTTGTTCTATGAAAACCTCTTCTCACAGTTATAAGTATTAACAGCGAACTGCATCAGATGTTAGACTTTGGACCTTGAGTTCGACTAAGAATTCAGAGCCAGGGAACTCAAATACAAGTGCAAGTTTGTTTAGAAAGTCACAGGGGTAGAAGTGAGCTGTGGAAGAAGTGAGCCACCCAGCTGCATGGAGTCAGCAAGCAAGTTACGGAGGCAAAACAAGGGCCCTTGGAGCGTAGGAGAAAGAAAGAGGAAGGAGAAGCAGGGAAAGACGTACATGCACGCGTGCGTGCGTGCGTGTGTGTGTGTGTGTGTGTGTGTGTGTGCGTGTGTGTGTGTGTGAGAGGGAGAGGCGGGGGGGGGGGGGGGCGAGAGAAGAAAGAGAATATGAGTATGAGCACCGGCATGTGCTGGGTCTTTCCTCTTAATGGCTTTTTACCTCGTGGTCTCAGGGGAGGATCTCAGTAGAGTATTCATCAGATTTTTCTGGTGTGGCTCCTCAGGGTTGTGGTCTCCACTGATTGATTGTGGCCAAGGCAGGGAGGGGATCATTAGTCATTGCAGCTGGTCCTGATGCCAGCTATGGTGTTGCCTCTCTGGCCTTGCTGCTTTTCTGGGCCTGGAGCTGAAACACAACTGAGGCCTAGATGTTATTTATCTATAGTTTGACCAAAACTCTGTCTCTGTGGTCCACATCCCTGAGGCTTTGTTCATAGGTTTATTTTATGTGGTTCAGAACCTCATTGTTCCGAGGCCTTAATGCTTAAGGGAGTGGTCATGTGAGTGAGTCAAATGAGGCTATTCTCCAGGCCCCCTTGTTCTCCTCTAAGGAGATGTACCAGGGGATTAGCAACATGCCAGGGGAGGGTCCGAACTGCATGGCCAGTGATATGAAAGGTCAGGGGGTCTAAACCGCATGACCTGAGATACTCTAGGGGAGGTAAGGTCACCTGGGGGTGAGGTCCTACCCTATAATACTTGAGTTCCCAGGTTAGCCCGTTGCTAGGCACCCAGGGCTTTCCACCCTGGTGACCTGTACCTGGCCTGTTTCCACTCTGCTCCTGCCTAACTGCCCAGGATATCACAAGTATTTGAATTTTCAAACACCTTTTCCATTTTGATTTGAGCTGAAATTAGAAGATATGTTTCAAGCAAAGATACAAAAGAGCAATTCCTTTTATAATGACTAGTTATTGATTTATTATTAATAATTTCATAAATTACTTTGCAAATAACTTTTTGAGCTCATACATGTGCCAGGCATTGTGCTAGGCCTATTACAGACTCCGGGGGACTGATGCAGCATTATCCCTACTTACAGAAGCAGATACTGCGGCGTGGCGCACCGAGGTTAGGTGACAGCTCTAAGCCAGGGTGGCGCAGGCAGGAATGAGGCCCTGGTCTTTTGCATCCTAACTGCCCTCTCCTGCAAGCCACTTCCAGATACCATGTTTAGCTCCGCTCTGTTCGTGTTGACTGGGAGACACATTTTCCCTAAATTCAATCGGGCTCATATAGTCAGTTAAGAGTAAGTGGGCTTGAGACAAACGCCAGGTCCATCGGCCTCCCCCCGCCCCACCCCCCACCCCAACTAGGTCCTGGGACAAAAGAGAGTGGCAACACTCCTGGGAGAGGAGGAGAGGGAAGCCCTAGCGCGTCCTCCAGCCGCCCGGGGGGGGGAGGAAGTCA
>NW_005360425.1:1032020-1036964 GCF_000412655.1 Myotis brandtii | reverse complement strand
CCGTCTGCCCGCCGACCGCCTGCCTTCGGGCCAGACGGCGCTAGAGCCTGGGGAAGAGCATCTGAACCTTGGCTTGGACGTGGACGCCCTCCAGGGAGTTTCCATAGACGGGAGGGTCGGGAAGGCCCTTTCCAGCTGAGCATTGGTGGCCCAGGCGAGTCTAGAGCCGCAGGAGGAATGCTCCGGACCCTGGGGGAGAAAGATGGGGTGGAAAAGAAACACACCTCCTTCCTTGTTTGAGCTCTTGGGAGCTTCGTGAGGCAGGGTTTATTAATCCCCATTTGGCAGGGTAGGAAACCCGCCCTGAAGGTGAAGTGTAAAGGTTACACTCTCTTAGAATCCAGAGAGCCCTTTTCTGGAGGATGGAGCCTGGGAGGGAGGCCTGGAAGTCGCCCTTAGGCCTTCTGTCTGGTTCTAGACTGGGGAAAGCTTTCATGTTCTCATGCTCACCAATCCCCCAAGCCTCTCAAACAGCCAGACTTGGAGACCCTGCGAGCCCCTTCTCCCAGGCCTGGGTTCTCCCCTTCTGTCCTGTCTGAAGGTGGTGGGTTTGGGCAAGTTCATCCCTAGAGCCAGACAGCTTAGTGCCTCCTTGCATCACTGAGTAGGAGAAGGTAGCGCTGAGGTGGGGGAGCAGGAAAAGGTAGCCAACCCGAGGATCAGGATGAAGTCACGTGGCCCAGGACGGAGCCTGATTCAGCAAGATGAGTCACTTTGAGCCCCTTCAACTCCCCTTGTGTCTATTGCAGTGGGATCCAGGCACCAGCATATGATATAGAAAGTGGAATCTGTTTAATGAGCAGCAATCTGCCCTTCCATCCTCTCTCCCAACTGCACAGTACCTGAAGAGAGGCCAGGCCAGGCATAAAGAGAAGTTGGGGCGTTCCCAAGGCCTTGGCACTAGATGAGAAGGCCCAAGCCTTGCTTCCTCTTCCTTGAATTTGGGCCTGGGGAGAGTCCAGTGAGAAACTCAGTCCATCTCTACATCACCATCCAGCCCTTCTCCCTGGAGCATGAAGCCCGTTTACTGATTCCAAAGCTCAGCCCCCCAGGGAGGCTCTCTCCTTCCCAGCTGACCTCAGCGCTGGACCTGGTCTAGAGTAGTCACGCCTTTGTTGGGGGCAGTTGACGTAGGCACCAAATGCCCCCGTGCAGTGGCTGGGAAGTGGGTCCTTGGTGAGTGGCTGACAGGCGTTCCCTGCCACCCCTAGAAAGCCCTGTTCGAGCAGTTCGCTGAGGAGTTCCCGTTGAAGGTGTTCGGCTACCAGCCAGATCCCATGAGCTACCAAGTGACTGTAGGCTGGCTGGAACTGCTGGCTGGGTTGCTGCTGGCCCTGGGCCCACCAAAGCTGCAAGAGATCAGTAACTTTCTCTTGATCGTGCTCATGATGGGTAAGGGGCGCCCCCCTGGGCAGAGGGAAGGAGGAATTCTTGGGGAGGATGATGGGAAGGCTCGGCTGTTCCTCTGTTCCCCATTACTATTGTCCGCCCCCCCTTTTTTCTCTGGGACCAGGAGCACTTCCTGCTGTATTACAGTTTCCATGGTCTTCAGACTAGGACAGGTGCTTTTCAAACTTAATCTACTGTAACACTATTGATGCCAACTATACCTTCTACCTCATCCATTCTATTGGCTGTGTGATATTCCATCATAAGGATGTATTATAATGTAACCTAAAAGCCCCTACTGCTCCCCCCTCCCCCCACATCCCACCCCTGAGATGAGAGGATAGAGTAGCAGTTGCCACTTGACCTATGTGTCTGGCAGTTGGGAACCAAGAAGCTGAGCCCCCTGAACAGAAAGGCAGAGAATTTGCCTGGGGCTAGAAGTCTTGGAGGGACCCCCTCATAGCAGTTCTGCTCACAGGAACTGCTGATGTACAAAGACAGCTGCTGCTTCTATGCCCCCCAGGTCTCGTGTCACCATCGCTGCCACCACTACCACCCTGCCCCCAGGCTTTCTTTCCATCTCTGGAGCTTCCCTCATTTTCAAATCTTTCTTTCACTTCCACCACCAACCCCTGGGCCTCCTTCCCTCCAGCAGGATTAAGAAAGGAGTAGGAGCAGTGAGAATTTGTTCCAAAATGCCTATCTCGCCACCTTCTTGCCCTATTTGGCTGGATTGTTCCTGTTTCTTGCTCTCTGAGAGGGGTTCCATTAATCCAAAAAGCTTCTGGTCCTGCTTTCTCTGTGAGGCCATGGAGACAAGTGCACCTAGTGTAGGGTATGTGCGCGGGGGGTGCTTAAGGGGAGGACTTGAGCTGGTCGTCCTAGGCTGGAGAGCCCTGAGCTCCTGGATCTCCTGGGTGCCCCAGGGAGCCTCAGAGACCTGACTTTCCATTCCAGGGTCCATCTTCACGTTGGTGTCTTTGAAGGAGTCACTGAACACCTACATCCCGGCTGTCGTCTGCCTGGCGCTCCTGGTGCTGCTGGATATCTGCCAGTTCTTAGTCAGAACTGAGAAGGTGGTCAGACCCATAAGGAAGAAGATGCCAAGTTCGGCCAAGGGATCCTGAGAGTAGAGTACCTCTTGCCTCTCGGTGCCATGTCACTGTCACAGCAGGCACACAGAGGGACACAGAGTCGACCACCTTGTTACCAATACAATACCTCCAGGGTCAAAGTATGACCATTGTTGAAATAGACATCTTGTCTACCTGGGCCTACTTTCTCTCTTGGACATCTACTGCCCTTTTTGATATTTACTAGCATTCCTCTTGTCATGTGAAAATAAGCAGAAAAGAAATTTAACCCACAGTGTTAATGCCCCAAAATAACTATTTTCAATTCCTTTGTTTAACTGTATTTTTCAACTTTTTTCTATGCTTCTATACAGATTTTAAAAAATGAACATGAGACCATATATACTATTTTATTACTGGCTTTTGAAAGCTAATACACCATGCCTGTTTTACCTTGTTGCTAACGCCTGTGTAGTGTGCCATTGTAAGGTTGTACTGTAATGCATTTACTCAGGCCCCCGCGCAGGAACATTTGGATTTTTCCCAATTTTTTGCTGTTGTGAACCTCACAGTGAATCTCCTTTGCATACCTATTTTCTTTCCCTAGAAGTGTCAGTGCTGGTTCAACAGGCATGCACGTTTGTAAGGCTTTTATCACTTACACATTGAGTGTGGCAGAGTACAAGTGCCTGCTTCTGCCCGTGCCCTTCCGAGCCACACCAAGTATTCCCTTCGATTTCTTCTTATCTTGGGCACTTTTGCTCTGCAGAACTAACCGAGGACCTGAAGCTGCCAGCCTCTGGCAGTGAGGTGGGGCACTCAGTGCAGTGCTCCTTGGAACGTACATGGAGGCAGGGGACAGTCAGCTCCAAGGGGTGCTGCCTGTTAAAGCCGTGCCAGAAGCTGGGGTGAGTCCCAGAGGTCCTAGGGAGTAAGAAGGGTGTGAGTGTGGCCGTGCTCAAGGAACGGTGACCAGGTTAGGGCACTTCTGTCACATTACCAACCATCTTTACCTCATACACACACACACACACACACACACACACAGTGCACACACTGGTATAGAGTTTCAAAACAGTAAGGAAGCTGTCACTCACATAAGAGGTCCAGAGATAACATAGATTCAATGTAGGCTGCCTTATGATGACATCAAATACTTTTTTTTTTTCAACTTTCTGCTCTGCTTTCAATGTACTGGCTACTGCCCTCAGGGATGCATCATAGTTGCAGCAGCTCCAGAGTGCACATTTGCACATAACATCCCAAGGTGAAAAGAAAGAGGAAAGCTCTCTTAGAAGACCCCTAGGTTTCCCCTCACACCCCACTGGTCAGAATTATGTCACATTTTCATTACGAGGCCAATCACCAGCAAGGAGGATGGAATTCCCATGATGGAATTAACTAGTTAAGATTTACCACACTGGTCAGCAAGGGAGGGGGTAGAAAACGGTTTCTGCGACTTACTAGCTTATTTGCAGAATATGTTTAATAATGGTAAATATTTCTCAGAGTTGCTGTGGGGATTTAGTGGGTTGAAGTGTTTACAGTAGTGCCTGGCACATAATAAGTGTTCAGTAAACGCTATTATTAAATACTGGCTGGTTCTACAGATGAGAAAACGGATTCAGAAAGCTTAAGTGCCCATGTGTCAGATCTGAGACTAGAATTAAGGCCTGATTGACTCCAGAATGCACAATTTCCACTGCACCAGCTGCCAAAGTCGGAAGTGGGCAGGCAGGGCACTCCCGCTCTCTTCAACTTGAGGGTACATGGGATCATCTGCCCAATGTGATTAAGTCTGCCTTGCTTTCCAGAATTGCCCCTCTGCATGAAAATTTTAAGCTCATGAAAGTAGAGCCTGGAGCCCCTAGAATCCTGGCTCCTTACCGTCTCCACCCCTCCCAGGTTGCCAGGACTTGGAGTAAAACCTCTCACAGCTGGCATAGGCTGAGGACTCCTGTTTACCAAGGCTTGACCTGTAAGCTGATTAGTTGCTACAGGGCCCCCACGCCTGGCTGTGGGAAAGGCAGGGTGTGGAGGAGTGGGCTGGCCAGCTGGTGAGGAGGAGCAATTAGGATTGACAGCAGCAGGAATATCTTGAGCTCCAGCAGCGGCCCTTCAGCCCAAGGAGATGCCAGGCTCCAAGAAATGTGGCCCCCAAACCACAGCTGAAATCTAGGTCAGGTAAGCACAAATGACATTCAGCTGCCAGGGCTTCCTTATGCTTTTCTATCTTCCTCCCTGTGTCCTCTTGTCCTGGAATGACACTCCCTTCCCTTGGGGCCCTGGCCACACCCCACAAGCCCAGCTCACAACTGCCACAGATGGGCCCCAGCCACTCCAGCTGTTGGGCCCAATCTTCATGTCATGTCCTGGGATGTGTGGGTGGAAGTGGATTCTGTTCTGTCTCAGCTCCTTCAAGCCAGGTCCCAAGGGCCCGAGAGAGAGAGAGAGAGAGAGAGAGAGAGAGAGAGAGAGAGAG
>NW_005360425.1:1016611-1031955 GCF_000412655.1 Myotis brandtii | reverse complement strand
ACTTGGGGACTAGAGCCATGGTGGACAGAGCTGAGAGGGAGGGCAAGAAAGGAATACTCTCCCTCAGGATCCCACAAAGGATTGGAACCTGAGAGGTTCAAAGGCAAAAGGACAGATTTTGGTATTGGAGGAAGCGAGTTTTGAGACACCCTAGGAGTTTGTCTCTGTGTCCAAAATAGGAGCAGGACATTGGCTTGTGCACTTACCTGCCTTGGGGAGATAGGAGGAACAGGCCGGACGTCTGTGTTGTTTTGTTTGCTGGGGGTGCCTGCGTCTCTAACGCTGTGTGTGTGCCTGTGTGGGTGTACAGTTCTGTGTGCTGCCTAGAGGGACGGGAGCTAATGGTTATGAAGTGTCTCCCCAGCGGCAGCCTCAGTGCTCAGAGTTTTACTTATGTTTTCTCATAATCCTCCCAACAGCACTGTGAGGTAGGTATTTTAATCTCCATTTTACAGCAGAGAAGACAGGCTCCGTGAAGCTGAGTAATTTGCCCAAGGTCACATGGCAAATAAATGTGTGTCTCTTGAATCTGCTTGGTTCCAGGGCCTGTGCTCTTTTTGCTTTGCTGTCCAGTGTTTTGAATCAGATGCAGGACTTATTGTGGTCAAAAGGCTAGGGCAGTGGTTCTCAACCTTCCTAATGCCGCGACCCTTTAATACAGTTCCTCATGTTGTGGTGACCCCCAACCATAAAATTATTTTCGTTGCTACTTCATAACTGTAATTTTGCTACTGTGATGAATCATAATGTAAATATCTGATATGCAGGATGTATTTTCATTGTTACAAATTGAACATAACTAAAGCATAGTGATTAATCACAAAAACAATATGTAATTATATATGTGTTTTCTGATGGTCTTAGGCGACCCCTGTGAAAAGGTCGTTCGACCCCTAAAGGGATCGCCACCCACAGGTTGAGAACCGCTGGGCTAGGGGGTAGGAAACAGGCCGGAGTACCTTGCACAAAGCTGAAAAGGCACTGTCCAAGGTGCTCCAGGCAAGCCCCAGGAGAGGACCTTCACCAAGGCAAGTCCAAGGTCACTATGCATAGGCTGGATCACTGTATCATAAGACTGGTCCTCCATCCATGCCCTGTTGGTCCCCCCACTGGTGCTTCCCCCACTGGCTTGGGCTCTTTCTGGGAAGGGTTCTCTATATTTGAGCCTGGTTTCTTCGGAACTTCCAGTTGGCTCAGCCTCGCTTGGGCTGACTACACATGCCTGTGCCCCCATGTATGTAAACCATACTCCCTCTGTGAGGGGCACCTCCACCCGCCCAGTCACCAGGTTGGAAATTTCCAAGCTATCTGGGACATCTGCCTCTTATTTCCCACAGCTTGTCATCAAGCCCACTCACCTTCAAATAACTCTGGAGTCCATCCCCTCCTCTCCATCCTCCCTGGGTGGTGGCTGAGCCCAGTCCTCATCCCCCCTCACTTGGATTTCCTTGCTTCTAGTGTATCCTCCCAGCAAGGGCTGAGGAAGAGACGGATTGGGGTTGGGGAAAGTGTAGGCCTCTGCAGTGACCTCTCTTCCTCTCCCTAGCCCAAGGTCCAAGATGAACAGCAGTGTTGGGACCTGGTGTTGGGGGCTGCAACTCCTGGGATGACCCTTCTTGCATCATTGGGGTGCCCATGGCTCACACCTTGGCGCTGGGCCTGGGGCTGTCCCCCAACCCTGGCTGATGTGCTCTTCATGCTCACGCTGCCACTCTGGCTCACCTACTACCTGGGGTGGTCTTTTACCTGTCCACCTACGTGGCAATGGCTTTCGCCCAAACTCATCAGCATGTGCTGCTGCAGCCCAGACCCAGGGTGACCACTGGCCCCGCCCACACCGCTGCCTGGCTGCTCCCCCTCAACCGACACAGTCTTCCTGCTGGTGCATGTGAGCCTGGTGCACCAGCGTGCGGCCAGGACCATGGTGCTGGGGCTTCTGTTCATCTTTGTCCTCTGCCTGGAGCCCTACTACCTGCTGCTGGCTCCTTGGGTGGCCCAGCAGGAGGGTGTCATGGCGCTTGATGTCCTGCACATCTTTAGCATGGAGCTGCTGAGCCTCAGCAGCTGCCTGGACCCTCTGATCTACTGCTTCTCCGTGCCCAGCTTCCCCCAGGACTCCTGGATGCTGAGCTGCCACCGGGAGTGGGGGGAGAGGGGGGGCTGAAGGGGAAGCCTGCTCCTTGGCCTCCCTGCCTGCTTCACCCCGGCCACCCTCCCAGGGGAACTCTGGCTACAGAAAGCTCTTTGGAAGAGCCTAGATTTTCATTCTGACGCAACCACATACACTAGGCCCCTAGCTGGAGCATGGGCCTCCTCTGTAAAAAGGGATAGAACATTCTTTGGAACACGAGTGTTCCCTAGACTTCGCCAACTTTTGGATACAAAAAATAAGCCATTAAAAAAAAATCTCTTGGAATTAAACTCAAGTCCTTAACATGGCCTGCAAAGTTCTGCCTGAGCTGGATCCTGCTTCTTACCCGGCCTCAGCCTCTTCCACCTCTGCCCCCTCCACCGGCTTAGTCACCCTCTCAGGCCCTGGAACAGGCCAGTTTCCTGAGCTCCAAGGCCTTTGCACCTGATGGCCAGGAATGACGTCCTTCCCTTTCCTTCACTAAGTTAATTCCTCTTCATTCTCACTTCCTTAAAAGTAACTCTTATAGCCTTTCTTGACCAGCAAAAAACACACACACACACACGACTGGGTTAGATCTGATCATTCCTTCATAGCTTTTTTCACAATTGTAATTGAGCAATTAATTGGGTAATTCATTGGTTTACTTTTTTTTTTTTTTAAAAATATTGTATTGATTTTTTTACAGAGAGGAAGGGAGAGGGATAGAGAGTTAGAAACATCGATCAGCTGCCTCTTGCACACCTCCTACTGGGGATGTGCCCGCAACCAAGGTACATGCCCTTGACCAGAATCGAACCTGGGACCTTTCAGTCTGCAGGCCGACGCTCTATCCACTGAGCCAAACCGGTCAGGGCTCATTGGTTTACTTTTCTTTCTCTCTTGCCAGAATGCATTTATGTTGATCCACAAGAAAGTGCCATCTTTTACCTGTCCACCTACGTGGCCATGGCTTTCGCCCAAACTCGTCAGCATGTGCTGCTGCAGCCCAGACCCAGGGTGAGCAAAAGGTTGAATATTGGCAATTTTATTTTTATCCAGTTTAACTTAATAAATTTCATGCTTATCTTATTCTTGGATGTATCCCCTGTGCTCTCTACTGTAAGACCTCAGTATACCAGAAGAATGAAAGAAACCCGAATATTAAGTTAAAATACTCAACAACTCACTCAGACATTCCAGTCTCTGGTAGATTTTCCTCAAGTGTTTCTGGGAGTCTCCAAGTGTGTATGATCCGGATGCATTCCTGGCCAGTCCTGCTGATTGCTTCCTTCTGCTGTTGTTGGATACCTGCACCTCTGTCATCACCTCCACTGTACCAAGACTCTTATACCAAGACTTGGTGGTAACCAAGTTGGAGATCCGTCCCGCTATTGGCCGGGACTGCGGTCCGCCAGACTTGCTGCTTTTTGCTTTGGCTGAGCTGAGACTCTGCCACTGGGTGCAAATCCCTGCCAATGGCTCTGGCCACCTGTGCTTTCCCTCTTAATGTGTTGATGACTCAGGAGTTGGCTTCAGGTGCAGAGGGAACCACTACTCTCAGCCATATTATCAGGTCTCAGCAAGAATGCTTGGGTCTCACAGAGTTAGAGCTTAATGAACGCGAGCAGCATGTTCTTGTTGCCAAGTTGGCTGGGAGGGTCCACCAATCAGCCATCGTGTCTCATTGACCTTCATGCCCTACTGCTGAATTTGCCTTCTGATGATAAACCTGACAAATTCCCTCTTTTCTTTTTGGTAAATTAACTTACATTGGTTTCTTATTCCTTCTTTAAATTTTTTCCTTACATTTTAATAGTGATACATGTTCATGAAAGTAAATTCAAAGCAGTAGAGGAAAATGTAAAATATAAAATAAAGGTCCTCAGTGGTAGCCACTGTTCACAGTTTCTCTTTTTTTAAATATACATTTTGATTTCAGAGAGAAAGAGAGAGAGAGAGAGAGAGAGAGAGAGAGAAACATCAATGATGAGAGAGAATCATTGATTAGCTGCCTCCTGTATGCCTCCTACTGGGGATCGAGCCTGCAACCAGGGCATGTGTCCTGACCAGAAATTGAACCGTGACCTCTTGGTTCATAGGTTGATGCTCAACCACTGGCCAAGCTGTTCAGTTTCTTATGTATATATTTCCAGATGTCTTCTATTCCAGTATGAATATATGTATAGTCAGTTTTTTTTTTAAAAAATTCACAAATGGGGTAATATTACAAGTCTCTTCTGCACTTTTCTCATTTACCATATCTTATACATCTTTTTATATCAGCACATATAGATATCTACCTCATTCTTTTTAATAGACACAGAGTATTTATTTAACTGAATTTTTTCTTTATTGTTGGGCATTTGTTTCTATTGTTTTACTGTAGTAAACAAAGCTACAATGAATGTTCTTGTCCACAAATCTTTGCATACTTGAAAATCCATAGAATAAATTCTTGGCAATGTAATTGCTGTGTCAAGGAGTGTGTGTGCACACTTAAGTTGTTTTAATTACATCACCTAATTGCCTCCCAAAATGCTGCACCAATTACACACCCATCAACAACATGTTTCTGTTTTACACCTCCTCACCAGGACTGGGCATAGTCACCTGCCTCCTTCAAGAATCTAGACTCCTGTCTGCAATCCAGCTGTGAGCAAGGTTAATTTGTTTCTTTTTCCTGGGCGGCTTCTCAGTCGGCTCCACATTTATTTGAAACCTGGTGGGGCAGAAGTGGGAAAAGAAAGGGTATCACCTAAGGCCTCACACCAGCCAAATTTTAGCCTATCTTGCTTGTAGGAGGAATTAAAAGTCCACATACTCACTGGTAATTGTTAGTTCTCTCTCCTTTCTTGAGAATTAGGCTGGCTCATTCCATGCAACGCTGACCAACATCTCATGTCACAGCCAGGAGGCAGCCTGGGCCCACATCATGAATTCAGTTGCTCTGGTGGAATGAATTGCTCAGCCCCGGGGGCCATGGGGGCCATGCAAAGCTGGGTCTCTGAGAAGTGATCTGGTGTCCACACTAGAGCCAGCTGAACCTCTTGAGGCTGAAGTTGATTCTGTCCAGATAAAAAACGATCCCCTCTGGCCTCATCCATCCCTGCGGTCTTGTACTATCTTGCTTTTGATGTGACTTTTCCCTTAGTAAAGTAGACAGTTTCCTTTGGGAAATGTCTAACTTAGTCTTGTGTGTCTGACCTGGGGAAAAAAGAACTTGAGAGCCAATTGTCTTTGGGAGATGAGACACTGCAGAAAGAAAGCCTCTGTCTAGAGTTACAGTGTGTGGGAATCACCATCCTCCTTCCCTGTCACTCAGGAGAGCAGGAACCTGGGGTGAGGACCCAGAGGCAATGCGCCTGAGGGAGAGAGAGAGAGAGCAGACTGCTTTGTACTGTCAATTACCTTGGATTCTTGGTCCCCTTACTTATTCCAAACCTTTAAGAATTTGATGTGAGACCCTCCCTTAATCCAGGATGGAGAAAAGAGAGCCCAGGTTGATCCTTGATTAGATGTCAGACATGTCCTTTGTCCAGGATCCAGGGAAAAACTCACGTGCCAATTGTTTTTAGCAGCTATCAATGAATATGAGATACCACCTCATGCACATGCAATTTTAGAATGGCTAAGATTTTTTAAAGTGACAACTTCAAGAATTGGTGAAGATGTAGAGAAACTAAAAGTCTTGTACATTGTTTATGGGAAAATTAATTTATACAAATATCTGGAAAACAATTTGGCAGCATATACTAAAACTAAACTAACATAAGTTGTATGACTGGCAACTTGGCTCCTGTGTGTATGCCCAAGAAAAAGGAATGCATATGTCCACTAAAAGCCATGTATGTAACATAGCCATAGCAGCATTTTCCATTATAGCTCCAAATTAGAAGCAAATCAAATGTTAATCAATAGTAGAATGGATAATAAATTATGGTATGGTTATATCTGGAATACTAAACAAAAATTAAAAATTAACTGCATGCAATAACATGGATGAATACATTGATAAAATTGAGCAAAAGACCCAGACACAAATATTACACTATGTATGATTATGTTTTTATGTAAAGTACAGGCAAAACTACTATATGGTGATAGAATTCAGAACAGTGGTTATCTCTTGGGGGTTATTAAATGGAATAGTGCATAAGGGAGTCTTTATGGGGTATCGTAAATGTCTATATCTTCCATCTGGATGGCAATTACATATGTAACAATTCATGGATCTGTACACTTAAGATTTGTGTAATTTACTGCACATAAAGTATATCTGAATAAAAAAGAAAATCTTGTACTTCTAATAACATGTATAAAACCAATGATGTGGCAATTATTTTTGACTTCCATATTTTCCTCTGATACTTCACATTATGTGTAATAAAAAATGCTGGGAAGATGGCAGAAGGGAAAGCACCAGGAATCAGTCTCCCCACCTAGACAATTACACTGACATAATCTGTCTGCTGTAACTGTTCTGGAACTCTGGAAAGTGTTGAAGGTTTGCAGCTTCCAGGGAAAACTTGGACAGTAAATTGCTGTTAATTTTGGCCAATTTCAGCCATGTGGCAGACAGCTGTGCACATGTACCTGGAGTAGTTTATGCACAGTGTGTGAGAGATAGGGTGGGCAACAATGATCCTGTCCTCCAAATACAGGGGATCTGTGGAATGGTTGCTGCTTCTATCACAGAGGTGCAAATAAAAAGACGGGAAGCCATTGTTGTTGCACCACCCCTATTGTTGAAAGACACACCCCCTCTGGCTGAAGTGACTTGCATCCTTTCCCCCCTTCATTTGTATGCTTTCTCCCTTTGAGAACCAAATATTAAAATCTAGGACATTCAAAAACAACTGAAGAAAATTAGAAAGTGGCCACAGTGTCCTGGCCAGGTGGCTTAGTTGGTTGGAGCATCATCTTATACACCCAAAGGTTGCCAGTTTGATTCCTGGTCAGGGTACATACCTAGGTTGCAAGTTCGATCCCTGATGGGGTTGCATATGGGAGGCAACCAATCTATGTTTCTCACATCGATATTTCTCTGTCTCTCTTCTTTCTCTCTCAAATCAATAAAAAACATATCCTTGGATGAGGATTAAAAAGGAAAGAAAAGAAAGTGGCCATAGCTGCACAGGGACAGGCTCAGAAAAGAACCTAAAAAGACATTAAGTTTACACTTCAGCCTGATCCTTGATATAAATACAGCCTAAAACAAACAAACAACCCCAATTAACAAAAATGAGCAAACCCTGGGGAAGGTGGAATACTCGGATTTCCAGAGTTATTATATTATTAGATTTAATGTCTAGTGTTCAAATACCTCAAAGCATACAAAAACAAACAAACAGAAAAGCGTGGCCCATTCAAAGGAAGAAAAATAAGCCACCAGAAACTGATCCTGAAAAAGACCTAATGACACATACTAGACAAAGAGTTTCACTGTCTTAACTGTGCTCAGAGACTCAAGGAATATGTGGGAAAAGTCAAGAAAATAATGTATGAACAAATTGAAAATGCTGACAAAGAGTTAGAAAACCTAAAAGAAACAAAGAATAAATAAATTCTAGAGATAAAAAGTATAATAACTGAAATTAAAAATTCACTAGGGGGATTTGAATGCAGATGTGAGCAGGTAGAAGAAAGAACAGCAAACTTGAAGATAAGACAATGGAGATGATTGCAGTTGAGGAACAACAACAAAAAGATGGAAAAAATGTGAACAGAGTCTCAGAGATCTGAGGAACCCTAGTAAGTGAACAAATATATGTATCCTGGCTGTCCCAAAAGGAGAGAGAGAGAGAGAGAGAGAGAGAGCAAGCGAGGAGAGAATATTTGAAGAAATACTGGCTGAAAACTTTCCAAATTTGATGAAATAAATAAACATCCAAGAACCTCAACAAATCCAAGTAGGATGAACTCAAAAAGACCCACATCAAGAAACATTATAATCAAACATTCAAAAGACAGAGTATCTTGGAAGCAGCAAGAGAGAAGTAAATCATTACATACAAGTATTGTCAATAAGATTATCAACAGATTTCTCATCAGAAAATTTAGAGGCCAGAAGAGAGCAGTTGATATATTCAAAGTGCTAGAAAAAAAACACCACTGTCAACCACAAATTCTATATTGACAAAACTGTCCTCAAAAGTGAGGAAGAGATTAAGGCATTCTTAGATAAATGAAAGTTGAGGGTGTTTGTAGCTCTTAGACTGCCTTGCAAGAAATGCTAGGCAGTAACTTGAAATTGAATGGAGAATTAAATATTTTAGTAAAGGTAAATACATGAGCAATGATAAGAGCCAGCATTATTGTAACAATGGTTTGTAACTATACTTTCTGTTTGTTTTTACATGATTTAAGAGACTAATGCATTTAAAGAAGAAAAAGATCCATTATCAGTGTAAAGGCTGGGATTACTGTACCTTTGGTTTGTGATTCCAAATCTTGTTTTCTACATAATTTAGAATACTAATGCACTTACTAGTTTATGTTTTTGGACACACAATGTATAAAAATGTAATTTCATGACGTCAACATCTTAGAGGGGTGGGGACAGAGATGTAAAGTAGCAGAGTTTTTGTATGTTATTAAAGTTCAACTGCTATAAATACAAATTAGCATGTTATAACTTTAGGGTGTTAAATGTAATCCCCATGGTAACCACAAAAAATAGATCTAAATATACAGAAAAGGAAATGAAAAAGAAATCTAAATGTTTTGCTTAAAAAAATCTACTAAATACAAAAGAAGACAGAAAAGTTCCTTGTCAGCAGTAATTACTTTAAATGTAAATAGGTTAAACTCTCCAGTCAAAAGACAGAGCTTGGTAAAATGGATAAAAACAAATGAGCCCCCTGTCTGGTATGCTAAGTGGTTAGAGCATTGGTCATCTCACCAAAGGGTCACAGGTTTGATTCCTGGTCAAGAGCACATACCTGGATTATAGGTTTGATCCCTGGCCCCAGTTGGGAGGCAACAAATCGATGTGTCTCTTTCACATAGCTCTCTCTCTCTCTCTCTCTCTCTCCCTTTCTCCCTCGCTCAATTCCTTCCTCCCTCTCTCTCAAAAAAAATCAATGGAAAAAAATATCCTCAGGTGAGGATTAACAAAGCAAAAAAATTTAAAAATAAAACATAACAAAACAAAAAATAACACATGACCCAACTATATGCTGTCTACAAGACACTCACTTGAGTTCCAAAGACACAAACAGGTTGAAAGTGAAAGGATGGAAAAAGATTTCTATGCAATGGTAACCAAAGGAGCAGGAGTGGCTATATGAATATCAGACAAAATAGATTTCAAATACAAAAGTACGCAAAAGCCCGAGTTGGTTTGGCTCAGTGGATAGAGTGTTGGCCTGTGGACTGAAGGGTCCTGGTTTTGATTCCAGTCAAGGGCATATACCTTGGTTGCAGGCTCCTAAAGTAAGAGTACTAATAGTTAATAAATCTATGGAAAGTGGGTTTAATGGCAAAAAAAATGCTAATTAAAACAATAATAAAATAACATTTTACTTTTCACATTGAAAAAAGTTTTTAGTGTTAAATATTGGCAAGATTGCAAAGAAGTTAATAAAAGGAGGTGGTACTCACTGAGCATTAACTCTGAACCAGGAACTCTTACTTATGTTTGGCATAAGTAAGATTTTTTAACTTTATAAAAATATATTTTATTTTTAACTTCATAAATATATATTAGAATGCTGCTTTAATTTTTTTAACCCTGGACTTAAGGTTCTTTTGATTAGGCATGAGCAACATATATTAGTCGTAAGGCTCATAAATTTAACTTCTACTTTGTAAAGTAGCAACACTAAATTTAATTTCTACACTGCTATTTGTTTAGTTTCTCTACCTTTAAAATAGAATAAGGTGATGATGTTTCTTCATGTTTCTGTATTTCCATAATGTTTAGTGCCCTAATGAAGTAACTTTTGTGCTTTCTCTCAATCTGAATAATTATACTTTTTGAAATTTCCCAGACTTGTGTTAGAATCTGTATAGTTAAAGCACTAGCCAGTTTGGCTCAGTGGATAAAGCATCGGCCTACAGACCAAAGGGTCTCAGGTTTGATTCTTGGTCAGGTCATGTGCAGGAGGCAACCAATTGATGTGTTTCTCTCACATTGATATTTCTCTCTGTCTTTCCCTTTCTCTTCCACTCTCTCTAAAAATCAATGAAAAAATATCCTTGGGTGAGGATTAAAAAAAAAGTATGCAAGAAACAAAGAAGGACATTATGTATTAATAAATGGTTTAATATAGCAATAAGATATTGCCATTATAAAATTTTATGTGCCCAATGACAATCAAAATATATGAAGCAAAACCTGACAGAAATGAAGGGAGAAATAGATAGTTCCACAATAATAGTAAGAGACTTCAAGACCCCACTCTCAATAATGGATAGAACAACCAGATAGAAAATAAGTAAGGAAATAGGAGACCACACAATAAAGGAATAGACTACCTAGACTAAAAGACATATAGAGAACACTACCCAACAGCAACAGCATACATATTCCTCTCAACTGAACATAGGACATTTTCCAGGACAGACCAATGTTAGGCCACAAATTGTCTCTATAGGTTTAAATAAATAGGTATCAACAAGGTATCTCTCTAACCAACAGAATGAGGTTAGAAAGGTAAAACTTGAAAATTTAAAAAATTGTGAAAATTAAACAGTATACTTTAAAACAAACAATAGATGGAAGAAGAAATCACAAAATACTTAGAGATGACTGAAAACAAAACATCCCCAAACTTATGAGACTTAGTGAAAGCAGTGCTAACGGGGAAATGGATAGCTATAAATGCTTGCATTAAAAAACAAGAAAGATCTCAAATCAACAACCTAACTTTGCAACTTAAGGAACTAATAAAAGAAAAACAAATTAAACCCAAAGCAAATAGAAAGAAGGAAATAATAAGGATTGGGGAAGAGACGAATGAAATGGAGAATAGAAAACAATAGAGAAAAATCAATGAAAGTAAAAGTTAGTTCTTCAAAAAGATGAACAAAATTGACAAATTTTTAGCTACATGGACTAAGAAAAAAGGAGAGAAAAAAAGAAAGAAAATAAAAAATGTTGACAAGGATGTGATGAAATTGGAATCCTTGTGCACTGTTGATGGAAATGTAAAATGGTACCCAAAGACTACAGCTGCTGTGGAAAACAGTGTGGTAGTTCCATAAAAAATTAAAATAGAAGTATCCAGCAATTCAACTCCTGGGTATACTCAAAATAATTGAAAGCAGAGTCTTGAAAAGATATCTGTACAGTTGTGTTCAAAATTATAGAGACAGAAGTGTAATGGTGGTTGCCAGGGGCTTGAGGGAGAGGAGAATGAGGAGTTATTGTTTAATAGGTATAGAGTTTCAGTTTTTAAAATATTTTTATTGATTTCAGAGAGGAAGGGAGAGAAGAGGAAAGATAGAAACATCAATGATGAAAGAGCATTGATTGGCTGCCTCCTGCACGCCCCTTACTGAGGATGGAGCCTGTAACCTAGGCATGTGCCCTCACTGGGATTCGAACTGTGACCTCCTGGTTCATAGGTTGACATTCAACCACTGAGCCACACCAGTAGAGTTTCAGTTTTACAAGATGAAAAGAATTATGGGAACAGATAATGGTGATGGTTGCACAGTAAGGTGAATGTTTTAATACCACTGAAGTGTACACTTAAAAATGGTTAAGATGGTGAATTTTATGTTATGTATATTTTTCTAAAATAAAATAGCTTTTTGTTCACAATGCCTCTTGTTCCTGTACAATCTAGCTAAATGGAGTAATACTTACTTTTTGAAATTTTATATATAACTAGAGGCCCGGTGCATGAATTTGTGCACCAGTGGGTCCCTCGGCCTGGCCTGTGGGATTGGGCTGAAACCAGCTTTCCAACATCCCCCAAGGGGTCCAGGATTGTGAGAGGGCACAGGCCAGGCTGAGGGACCCCACCGGTGCACGATCGGGGCCAGGGAGGGACCACGGGAAGGCTCCAGGGCGTGTCTGACCCATCTCACTCAGTCCTGATCAGCTGGATACCAGCAGCAAGCTAACCTACCGATTGGAGCGTCTGCCCCCTGGTGGTCAGTGCACATCATAATGAGCAGTTGAGCGGTCTTAGCATATCATTAGCATACTAAGCTTTGATTGGTTGAACAGACAACTGGATGACCAGACACTTAGCATATTAGGCTTTTATTATATAGGATTTTTTTTGTTATATTGCCCATTAAATGACTAGCCTCATTTTGAACTCTCCATCTCAGACAATGATTATTTATTTTTAAATTAATCTTACATGGTTGCCCATTCTATCATCAAATTTCAAAATCATTCCTACAGAAAATACTTATTCCTTTCTGGAAATATTGTGGTTTTGTTGGCTAAATATTGAAAACTAACAACCACTTTCTTCTTCTTCTTCTTCTTCTTCTTCTTCTTCTTCTTCTTCTTCTTCTTCCTGCAAAAAGCTTTATTGTTTCATTTGGTCCAATGCATGGGAGAAGGCTTCAGGGTGGTCAAAAGAATGGCTAGTAGTTTCGGGGAGAAGCTCAGGTAAAAGCCAGACTCCAGGGGAAGCAGAGGGGCCTCTCAAGGGCCTCTGGGCTCCAAAGGCTTGAGGGTGAGGCTTCCAGAAGAGATACTCGCCCAGCCCAGACTGGGGGTTGGCCAGCCTGTAGAGGTTATTCCGGTGTTGCCCATCTTCTTGATGAGTTTCACCTCCTTGCCCCGGAAGTGGTTCTCCAGGAAGTGACAGAGCTGAGGGTCTGCGCAGGTAGAACGCAGGGCATGCAGCTCCACAGGGCCTGGTTCAGGTTCCTCTCCAAGGCCAGGGCGGCTTCCATGGCGTCCTGAGTTTTGCCCACTCATTTTGGGGAGGCTTCAGCACGTCCTGGGAGTGGATGCGGCCAGCCCGCTTGTTTTGCAACTCGAAGAGATGCTCAGCGCCCTCGTGCTTCTTCTCCACCAACGTGAGGAAGAAGTGGCCCATGCACTTGAGAGGCACATCATCCTGGTCGAAATAGAAGCCCCGAGAGAGGTGGGTGTAGGAGGCCTGCAGATGCAGGTTGCCAGGAGGTTGACCACAGCCTCCACCTTGGTGGAATAATTCTGATGAATTTGGGAGCTCATAGTTGTTTGGCAATAAGGAGTTAAGGTAGAAAAAAAACCCAGTGTGTTGGCTGGTCCTGGAGGTGGTTCTGAAGGTGGTGACTGAATAAGACGCAGGAGAGTGGCCGGAGGCTGGAAGAGGGGTGTCCCTGGGTCTATTCCGTCCAAACACTGTTGAAGCAAGAGACAGACCCAGGACTGCCAAGGGCACTGCCAATATTATTCTTTTAAGAATATTCTGCCAATGTTCTATATCAAAGTTTATATATTTTTTGTACTATCAACAGTACTATGGTTTTTAAAGCCTTTTTAAAAAGAATAGTCTTTAAATAAATATAATATAAATATAAATATGTGTATATTGATTTCAGAGAGGAAGGGAGAAGGAGAGAGAGATGGAAAACATCAATAATGAGAGAGAATCAATGACCGGCTGCCTCCTGCACGCCCCAGACTAGGGATCGAGCCTGTTACCAGGACATGTGCCCTGACTGGGAATCGAACCGTGACCTCCTGGATCACAGGTTAATGCTCAATGACTGAGCCACACCAGCTGGGCTTTTAAGCCTTTTTTTTGAGACATAATTGCTTGATGTAATTTTAACAGCTCTAGATCCAGAGAAACAGAGGCATAAACATATTATTTAATAACTGTGGTGTGTGTGTTATGTATTTGTGTGTGATACCCAAGGCTCTCCAAAGTATAGGGAGCAGACGGTAAGGTAGTGAAGACCTGGGCAGGGGTGGGTAAGGGCTGGGAAGAGAGGGGTGAAGGGGGAGGAAATGGGAGATATCTGTAATACTATCAACAATAAAAAATATATTAAAACACAGCAGCAAAGTATAGGGACCAGAGATAGGCCCCTTTTGATCCAATTTAAGGAAACTACCGGCTGAGTCCATCTGGTTTCTTTCCTAACACCTGTTCTGTAGTAAGAAATTATAAGTCTCCCAATATTGAGAACAGCTTTCATTTAAAATATTTAGTCTTATTGTCCCCATAACTGGGAACAGCTAACATTTACTGAGTGTTTCCTATGTCCCATTGTTCTAAGTATTTTATATTTTTTTTACTCATGAAATACTCAGTATTTACTCACAAAACTCTATGAAATAGGTATAACTATTATCCCAATTTTACAGATAAACTGAACATAGAAATGTGAAGAAAATTACCTAAAACATTGAAATAGCCCAAGAATTTCAACACTTTGGTATTAAAACTTTCTTTTTTGAATCTGGGAAAAGCACAAAAATCCATGGCAAAATATGGTTCCTGGTTCTTGTTTCGGAAAACACAGCCATCAAATCTCTCTATCCAGCATCAACCTTACCCTGGCAGTCCCTCAAGCTTCTCCAACGTAACATGTTCAAAATCATACCCACAATTTTCTCCTTCAGACTTGCATTTCTTCCTGTGTGAATGGTACCACAAGCCTTGGTCACCTGAGCCAGACTCTGGGGTAATCTCAGGCTTTCCCTTTCTTCTCCCACCAAGTCCTCCTTACTTAAACATACACTTCAACATGCTATTTCTTGATTAGAATTGATTACAGGCAGGTGTTTACTTTGTGATATATTCATCAAGTACAGTTATAAATTTATGCACTGTTTGTAGTTATATGGATATCTGCATATGTATATATTAGATGCCCAATGCACGACATTCATGCACTGGGGGAGGGATCCCTCAGACTGGCCTGTGCCATCTTGCAGTCCAGGACCTCTCGTGGGATGTCCGACTGTCGGATTAGGTTCTGCATTGAGTGTCTGCCCCCTAGTGGTCAGTGCACGTCATAGCGACAGTCATCCCACCTTTCGGTCAATTTGCATATTAGGGTTTTATTATATAGGATAGTCCATTGGTCGGCAAACTCATTAGTCAACAGAGCCAAATATCAACAGTACAACGACTGAAATTTCTTTTGAGAGCCAAATTTTTTTTAAATATATTTTTTTATTGATTTTTTACAGAGAGGAAGGAAGAGGAATAGAGAGTTAGAAACATCAATGAGAGAGAAACATCGATCAGCTGCCTCCTGCACACCCCCTACTGGGGATGTGCCCACAACCAAGGTACATGCCCTTGACCGGAATCGA
>NW_005360425.1:1005903-1016006 GCF_000412655.1 Myotis brandtii | reverse complement strand
TATATATTTTTATTGATTTCAGAGAGGAAGGGAAAAGGATAGAGAGAGAATAATTGACCGACTGCCTCCTGCATGCCCCACACTGGGGATCGAGCCTGAAACCTGGGCATATGCCCTGACTGGGAATCGAACTGTGACCTGTTAGCTCATAGGTTGATGCTCAACCACTGAGCCACGCCAACCAGGAAAAATTTCATTTATTTTTAAAAAGGAAAATGTAATTTTAAAAGGTATTTTAAAAGCTGCTTTCAAGTTACACCAATGTAACATGGTTGGGTCTGAACTAGGGCTCAGGTGTTTCTGAGAAGAATTGGGCAAATCCTCCTCCTTTGTATCTACTGATACATTTACATCTACTTATTTACTCAAGGTTTGAGGAAACTTTGAAGAGAAGCCCTGAACTCTTTTCAGATGTATACAAATATGACCGGTGGACAGGGGTGACCACAACAGAAGCCTAACGATAGGGAGGTAGACCAGAAGCCATTGAGGGAGAACTCTCTATAAATGGAAAAAATTATTGAGTATATGAACCTGCTCTAGCAAAGTAATGGAGAAAAGTGCTGGTTCCAGGTACAAAACAGTGGCTGATACTAGAGGAAATTCCCACCCAGAGGGCCTCTGGTGGCAGTTGTGCACCCTGGGAGACATGGGTTATGAATTCAAATAGGAAGAGTTAAATCACTGATCTCTAAAACACCGTGGGGCCCCCTCAGCCTTGCTGAGGTTTCCCTACTCGCTTCCCCTGAACATTCTTACTTCTAGGGGTTGAAGGTATGGACTTTCTGCCTGGAGTGCAACGCAGTGCCCAGGTTTCATGGCCTTCAGGCGGAGCTGAATTCCAGCTCCACCCGAATGTGGCCTGGCTGAGTTCCTGCTTCACTGGTTCCTAGTGGTGGTGGGAGTGATAACATCAATAGGAGAATGACTCCTGTGGAATCATTAGGGCCTGAGGTTATGGAGTCCCTGCCTGGATGTCCATGGCAATGAGAAAAAGGATGATAAAACTAAACCGTTCAAGCAGTTTCACTTCAGGACCTCTCCAACTGAGCATAACAGAAAAAGCATTCTCTCCATTTCACAAGCGATAACTTTAATCTCAAGCATCAAGCCAAAGCAGCAGCATTTCAATTTCACTAACAATGGCACATGGCAATAATGGGAGTCAACTGCCAGTGTGGAGTGGCGCTTCCACAAACCGTTGGGTCCTGTGCATGCAAATTCCTGGCTTGGCTAGCCATGGCCTAAAGCCTCTACGTTTAGCTTGCTTGCAAAAACTCTGCATTTTAAGCTACCAAGATTTACTTGTGAATGCTAATGGATGACATTTGTATTCGCCTACTGGCAAAATTTGAGATTTCTGATTATCTTTCTGAGATGTGTGTGTGTGTGTGTGTGTGTGTGTGTGTGTGTAAAATCTAGTTTATATCCACATTGTTGTCAGACTGCTGCTTCTTAAAGCAAATCTGATCGTCAGTCATGCTTAAATTAAAACTTCCCTGGCTCCACATTGCTTCGGAGTTCACCTCCTCAGCTGGGCTCACCAGACCCTTCATAATCTGACTCTTGCCTATGTCATTAATGTTATCTCCTGCCACTACCCCCACAGTCTAATTATCTTGAAATGGTACTTGGATTCCCACTTTCACTGAATGTCCCTTATTTCAATTTTTTTCTACAACTATTTGGAAGTTTTGTGCTCTATTTTTATTCTTTTATTGATTACTTTAGAAATTTTAGCATATATACTTATCAAAGTCTGAAGTTAATCTCTTTATCCTCTCCCTCCCCACCCCTAAGGATCTTAGTCACTTTGACTCTATTTTTTTCTTTCCTTTCCAGAGATACATACTATTGTTGTCATGTTTTAATTCTATCTTTGAGAAAACCAGCAGACCTTATAACTGTTTTATACAGTTGAGATTTATATATATGTACCCACGTAGTTACCATTTTCTTTGTTTTTCATTACTTCTTGCACGCTAGACCTTCCATCTATGATCACTTCTTACACGAGATCATATTTTGTCTGAAGAACTTCTTTTATAATTTATTTTAGTGATGGTCTGCTAATAGAAATCTTTCCATTTTTTTTCCTCTCTGAAATGCCTTTATTTCATCATGATCCTTGAAAAGTCTTTGTTAACTGGCTATAGATTCCTAGGTTGATCATTTTTTAAAAAAATATATATTTTATTGATTTTTTACAGAGAGGAAGGGAGAGGGATAGAGCGTTAGAAACATCGATGAGAGAGAAACACCAAGCAAGGTACATGCCCTTGACCAGATTCAAATCTGGGACCCTTCAGTCAGCAGGCCGACACTCTGTCCACTGAGCCAAACCGGTTAGGGCTAGGTTGATCATTTTGTTTCCTCAGCACATTGACTGTACTATTCCACTGTCCCCTGGCTGTCTGTGGCTGCTTTGTGAAGTCAATTGTCAGCTTATCCATGGCTTCTTTGAAAGCAACCTGTCTTTCCTCTGGCTGCTTTTAAATTCTTTTTATCTTTGTTTTTGTAGTTTTAATATGATGTTGTATGTGTGGGTTTCTTTTTACCTGTCCTACTTAAAATTTGTTGGTAATTCATAGCTTGATATCTTAATCAAGCCTGGAAAATCATCACCCATTATCTCTCCATATGTTGCCTCTGCCGTATTCTCTCTCTTTGGGGGGAGAGGGGTGGCAGGCTTCTGATAAGATGTATGTCAGGCTATTTCATTACCCTTCATGTTTTTTTTAATAATATATATTTTTATTGATTTCAGAGAGGAATGGAGAGGGAGAGAGAGCTAGAAACATTAATGATGAGAGAGAATCATTGATCGGCTGCTTCCTGCATGCCCCACACTGGGGATCAAACCAGGGCACGTGCCGTGACCAGGAATTGAACTGTGACCTCCTGATTCATAGGTTGATGCTCAACCACTGAGTCACCCCGAGCAGGCCCCTTCAGAGCCTTATCCCTTTATGATGATTTTGCATATATTTTCCAGCTGTATCTTTCTGTTCACTGATACTATTAGTACCTGCATCCAATTGTCTGTTAAACCCATTTATTAAATTTCTAATTATAGGTACTATATTTTTCATTTCTAGAAGTTATATTTAGTTCCTTTTCATATCTGCTTGGTCATTCTTTAAAATTCCTTGTTCTTTGCTCATATTTTAAAATTGTCTTTTATTTTTTAATGAGCCTGAGCCAGAATTGGATGAATCATAATCTCTACTTCATGGTTACTGTCATCACTGGACATAGACCTCTTAGGTTGTGTATGAATGTATGTTTGTATGTATTTATAAAAGAATGTAATGAATACCTACAATCCCACCAGCGAATGCAAGAGCTATCTGCCCGCCCCCATCCTATAACTCTGCTTCCCCTTCCCAGATTTGCAATGATCATTACCTTTCTCTTTTGCTTTTATAGTGTTATCAAATATATATGTGACCTAAATATAGTGGTCAGTTTTAGTTGTTTGTGAACGTTCTGAAAAGAGTGTTATGGTGTACATAATCTTGGATTTAGCCACATTTTTTGCATGCTTTATATAATATTCTATTGTGTGACTGCTCCATAGTTATTTATCTATTCTTCTGTTAATGGGCATTTTGGTTGTTTCTAAGTTCCCCCCTCCCCTCTCTTGCTATGCATATTCTTGTATCTATCTCTTGATAAACATGAGCAGAAGTTTCCACTGGGTACATAACTGGGGGTGAAATGCTGGGTTACAGTGTATATAGAATCAGTAGTCAGCCAGTCCACCCCAGTAAAGCTACTGGCATCCAGTCTGGTTGGTCAGGCATCTGTTCTGATTGGTCAGCACCCATGTGTTATTGGTTGTTAATACTTTTAATATTATTCTTCAGAGTCTATGAATGACAAATGTGTAAGCTAATGACAAATTATTTTAAAATGGTTGTTGTAATTTATACCTCCACCAGAAATATATGAGGTCCTGTTGATCCACATTCTCTACAACATTTGGAATTGTCAGATATCTTCATTTTTGCCAATAAAATGGGTGTATACATGTGTCTCATTGTGGTCTTGATTTGCGTTTTCTGTTTGCTAGGAAGTCTGAGCATCTCTTTCTGTGTATATTGGTCATATGTATTTCCTCTGAAAATTCCATGCTCATACATCTTTCTCATATATCTTACTCATGTATCATGTATTTTTCTATTTGATTGTTTCTCTTTTTCCTAGTGAATTGAAGGAGTTCATATAAAGAAATTTTTAAATCCTTGATGCCAATTCTTGGTCAGTTATGTGTTACAAAGATCTCTCCATTATAGCTTGCCTTTTCACTTTCTTTAACATGATTTATGAATAGAAGTTCTTCACTCTAATATAGCCAAATGTATCAATCTTTTCTTTTCTAGGTAGTGCTTTTTCTATGTCCTAAAAGGTCAGAAAGAAATTTACCTATACTTCTGTGATGATTAATTTTATGTGTCAACATGACTGGGTTATAGGGTGCCCAAATATTTGTTAAATATTACTTCTGGGCATGTCTGTGAAGGTGTTTCTGGATCAGATTAACATTTGAGTAAAGCAAATCACCCTCCCTAATGTGGGTGGGCTTCATCCAATCTAATTGAGGCCTAAATAGAATAAAAAGTCTGAGTATGAAATAATTATTTGTCTTTGTCCAGCTGTCTTTGAGCTGGGACATCAGTCTTTTGCCTTGGGACTCAGACTCAACTAGAACTTACACCATCCGTTCTCCTGGTTCTCAGGCCTATGGACTTGGACTAGAGCTCTATACCATTGATTCTCTTGGGTTTTCAGCTTGCCTACTGCTGATCTTGACTTTTCAGCCTCCATAATCACATGAGCCAATTCCTTATAATAAATCTCTCTATATATTCTTAATATATATATAAACTATATTATATAATTATTATAACTATATCTTCAATTAAGCTGTTTTTGTCTGCTAGGACATCCTCTTTTGAGAAATGCTACTCAAGGTTTTTATTTTTTTTTGCTTCATATTGATTTGTAGGGATTCCTCATATATTCCAAATATGAGTTCTTTACTAGATACATGTATTGCAAATATTTTCCCCAATCTGTGATTTTCATTTTCACTCTCATAATAGTGTTTTTTAATAAAACAAGTTAATTTTTAACAAATTCCAATTTGTCAATTTTTTCTTCAATGTTTAAAAATTGTGTTAAAATACACTTAACATAAAATTTCAATCTTAAGTGTAAAATTCAGTGGTATTAAGTACATTCATATTGTTGTACAATCATCATCACCATCCATATCCAGAAATATTTTCCTCTTGCAAAACTGGAACCCTATTTAAAAATTACTTCCCTCCCTAACTGGTTTGGCTCAGTGGATAGAGTGTCGGCCTGCAGACTGAAGGGGCCCAGGTTCGATTCCGGTCAAGGGCATGTACCTTGGTTGTGGGCACATCCCCAGTAGGGGGTGTAGAGGAGTTACTTTTTTTTTTTCTCTCCCTTCCTCTCTGTAAAAAATCAATAAAATATATTTTAAAAAATATTTAAAAAAAATAAAAAAATATAAAATTGCTTCCCATTCCCTTTCTCCCCCCAGTCACTGGCTATCACCATTCTATTTTTCGTCTTTATGATTTTGACTACTCCAAGTGCCTCATGTACATGGAATCATACAGTATTTGTATTTTTATGACTGGCTTTCACTTAGAATAATTTTTTCTTCATCTCTAGCAAACATTTTTGTAAACTTTTAAAAATTTATTATATAGGAATCAAGCAACGTTTTTTGATCTAAAATTTACTTTGTCTGATATTAGTATAGCCACTCTTGCATTACTGTCTTCTCTTGTGTTTACTTGTTTTTTGCAGTAAAACATTTAAATTCTTTTCTTATTTTATTTTGTGTATATTCTAGAGCTATTTTCTTTGTGGTTACCATGGGGATTTCATTTTAAATCCTAAAGTTATAACACTCTATTTTGGATTTACACCAGCTAAACTTCAATAACATAAAAAATGTTCTGTCCCTGTCCCTTTTGGTTGTTAATATCACAAAATTACATCTTTATCCATAGTGTAGCCTAAAACATAAACTAATAATTCTTTAAATGCATTAATTTCCTAAGTTATGTAGAAAACAAGATTTGGAATTACCAACCAAAGTTACAGTAAGGCTCATTTTTACATAAATTGTTTTTTTTTCTTTAAATGTATTAGTCTCTTAAATCATGCAAAAAACAAACAAAAAATACAGTTACACATCATTGTTACAATAATACTGGCTTTTATAATTGCTCTTGTATTTACCTTTTTTTCTTGTATTTACCTTTATTGATAGTTTTATTTCTTCATACAGCTTTGAGTTACTGTCTAGTGTCCTTTTATTTTAACCTATAGGATTCCCTTGAGCATTTCTTGTAGGGCAGGTCTGATGGTATAGAATTTTTGGTTAACAGTTTTTCTTTTCTTTTAACATTTTAAACATATTGGCCACTCTCTTCTGGCCTCCAAAGTTTCTGATAAGAAATATACTTATGATCTTATTGATAATTCCTTGTATGTGACAATCTCCAACTGCTTTCAAAATTCTCTCTTTGTTTTTGAAAGTTTGATTGTAATGTGTCCCAGTGTGGCTCTCTTTGAGTGTATCCTACTTGGAGTTTGTTGAGCTTCTCGGGTGTTTGTATTCATGTCTATCATCAAATTTGGGAAAATTTCAACCAGCATGTCTTCAAATATTTTCTCTGCCTCTTTCTCTTTCTTGTCTTCTTGAACTCCCACAATACATTGGTCTCCTTGATGGTGTTGTATAGGTCGTGTGAGATGTATGTAAAACAGTTATTCAAGAGTAATTTATATTAAAAAAGAAGAAAAGCTAAAAATTAAAAAACTAAGTCTCCAATGTAAGCAGTAAGTTAAAGAATGAGTAAAACCAAAGAAAGCAGATGGAAATAGATAATAAAAATAAGAGCAAACATAAAGAAATTAGAAAAAAGTACTATAAAGAATTTCAACAGCCCTAACCGGTTTGGCTCAGTGGATAGAGCGTCGGCCTGCGGACTGAAGGGTCCCAGGTTCGATTCCGGTCAAGGGCATGTACCTTGGTTGTGGGCACATCCCCAGTGGGGAGTGTGCAGGAGGCAGCTGATCGGTGTTTCTCTCTCATGGATGTTTCTAACTCTCTATCCCTCTCCCTTCCTCTCTGTAAAAAAATCAATAAAATATGTTTTTTTTTTTAAAAAGAATTTCAACAAAGCTAAGAAATTGATTCTTTAAAATTAAAATATGGACAAATTTATGGTAATGAAAGTAGAAAAAAGGAAAGAAGGCACAGATAAATATTGTAAAGGAGGGCAGAATTACAAAGGAAGCAGAGATGAAAATAAGAGAATTTTATCAGCAACTTTATGGCAATACATTTGAGAACTTGGACAAAATAAGTAGTCTTAGAGAAATGTAACTTATTAAGACTGACTAAAAAAATGTTTTGAAAGGCCAAAATAGCTCTTTAAATAGTCCTGTTAAATAAGTAGAAATATTTGTTGAAACAAAATAAAACAAAACAAAAACCCCATCACATAAGGAAAACACCAGTTCCAGATGTGTTTCAGCAAACTTACAAATATCAGATTATTCCAATCTTAAACAAACTTTTACAGAGAAAAGAAAAATAGATAATACTTCCCCAACTTATTCTATGAAGCTAGAATAACTAGATAACAAATCCTAAATAACAAAGACAGGAAAGTATTAGGTTTTCTTTATTTATTAATATAAATAGATAAAAAATCCAAAACAAAATATTAGCACATCAAATCCAATGGTCTCGTAAAATCCTATATAATAAAAGCCTAATATGCAAATTGTCCCCTTGACTGGGAGTTCAACTGGGAGCTTGACCAGGGGGCGATGCCAGCAGCAGTGGCAGGTGGCTGGGGGAAGGGAGGCGCCCCGGCTGGCCGGCAGTCACTAGGGACCCTACCCATGCTTGAATTTTGTGCACTGGGCCTCTAGTAAGTAATAAAGCTCCTTGAGTCAGTTGGGTTTATCTCAGGAAAGTAAAGTTTAGTATTAGGAAACTCTAAATGCATTTTATCAAAACAGACTAAAAGAGTCCTGACCAGCATGGCTCAGTGGTTAGAGCACTGTCCTTGTGCACCAGAGGGTTTTGGGTTCGATTCCTGGTCAAAGGCACATACCTAGGTTGCAGGTTCGCTCCCACCCCAGGTTGATGTGTTTGTTTTTTAAATTGATTTTGGAAAGAGAGCGGAAGGGAGAAAGAGAGAGAGAAATATTGATGTGAGAAAGAAACATGGATCAGTTGTGCCCTGACCGGGGAATCGAACCTGCAACCTAGGTATGTGCCCTGACTGGGAATCGAACCCACAATCTTTTGGTGTATGGGAAAATGCCCCAACCAACTGCACCACCCGGCCAGGGCAAGTGGGAACCTTTTTAAGTATGGGCTCTGTGTGACTGCAGAGCACACACGCCCATGAAGCGATCCCAGATAGTAATTACTGATTTACATCTCCATCTTCCGTATATGTCACTGGATGAGTAGGAGAGAACACTTTCCAAGGGAAGCCTGTCTGCTTAATCTTTATGCCCCAAACGGGCTAGCAGGGTGCCAGGTACAATCAGTAAATGGCTGCTGAATGGACAAATGAAAACTGCACTATGATCTGAAACACATCAACTCTTTGATAACAGCTTTGCGAAAAAAGTAGAAAAATCATATCAAATGCCCATCTCCAGTTTAAGATTGTTTCCCAATTTCCAAATAGTTAACAAAATGTACATCTTAGAGAAAACATGGTGGTGCCTGTTAGCATCTTACACGATAGCTGTACGTACGCTTCATGGAAAGGGAGATGTTTCTTTAAGTTCTAAAGTGGGTTCCTGGGACCAACTTTCTGTCTTATTCTTTCTGATATCTGTTCTTAACTGATCCCCGGGGTTGGGAATTATCTGCGACCTTAGCACATGATTGAAAAGTCTTGGTTGAACTGGTTTTGTAGGCAGCACGACAGGTGACCCCCAACCTCCCACCAGACTTGGAGGTTTCCTTGGGGAAACGCTCTCCAAACTCCTTTTTGTCATTTATGTTACATGGCATCTTTAAACATCTCCGTAGGGAAAGGAGAAAGGGCTTGCTCCCCGTTTTAACCCTTTTGGGCCTGTGCCTTCTACTTTCTGCACCTCAGTGTCCCCCTTTACACAAGGAGAGCCAGTGGGACAGTGAGAAAGAAATTGTTGGGTGAGAACTACTTCAAGGTCTGTTCCTAGAGAGGAAGAGATCTCGTCAGACTCCAAACTCACACCTCACCACTCCAGAGCTGTCCACATCAGAAAAGGTGGAGGAAGGGAGAGAGGGACAGGTCTTTAAGGACGCACACTATTCTCCACCCCAACTTCGGGTGCCTGAGGCCGTGGAAAATAACAATCACACCCCTCGTGGAAAATAAGAATCCAGAACCAGACCCTCCCCCACACCTTCAGCCCCTCCCCCTGCGGCTTCCCCAGGGCGGCCCCCTCCCCCCCATTACAGCATCGCTCTGGGCGCCAAGACAGATTCCAGCCAGGGACTGCTGCAGTCCGCTCTCCTCCGCCTCTGCTGGCTCCTGCAGCCCGTGTCCTGGCTCTGCAGCCTCCGGCTGTGCCCCGGAGAGTCCCTTTCCCTCCTCCACCCCGCCTCTGCCTCGGCACACCCTTGGCTCGGGGCCTAGAGGTGGGCGGGTACCGTGGGGACAGGTGGGGCCCCCGCAAAGTCGGCAGGTACAGCGGGGTTCTCCCTCCACATTGGGGTTGCCTCGGCGGTGAGGACTGTGGGTGGGGGACGCCTCCAGTGGCTCTGAGGCCCGGCACAGCGCCCCACACCGGCAGGGGCTGGAGCCGAGGAAGCGGGCTCCTGGACCCGAGGCCAGGCACTGAAGTCGGGGAGCTGACCGGGAGAACCGTAGGGAGAGTCGTGCCTGGGGGGCTGTGTGTGACAGGCAGGGTGTGCCTGCCTCCACGGGGCGCGAGACCGTGTCTGTGAACCCGTGTGACCGTCTCCCCAACAGCCCGCCTCTGGGCTTGGGGCGCTGAGCCTAGGTCCGCTGAGCGTGGCCCTGGCCCCGGCG
>NW_005360425.1:967766-1005250 GCF_000412655.1 Myotis brandtii | reverse complement strand
CGAGGACCGGCTCTCTGGGTAGCGCCGCGGGGGTTGGCCAGCCCCTGCCGGGCTTGGCCGGGATGGAAGCTCGGGTCTGGGAGGGAGTCACCAGCTGGCTGGTGGGGGGAAGTGGCGGTGTTGGGGAGATCCGGAGAGAAGTTTCCTCTGCAGGTGTGTGAGTGTGAGTGCGTGCCACGGTGTCTGTGAGAGTGTGTGAGTGTGGCACCGTGTGGGTCCGTGGGTGATGATGTGTGCCAGCGAGTGTATGCAGCGAGTGTGTGTGTGTCATTGTGGGCGAGTGTGTGTGCGTGTCAGTGGGTGTATGCAGTGTGACTGTGGAGGGTGTTACTGTGTATATATATATCTATGGACATGTGTGCGAATGAGTGTGTGTTGTCACGGCATGTGCCTGTGTATGTCTCTGTGAGTGTGTGTGTGTGTGTGTGTGCCGGTGTGACTGTGTCTCTGTGAGTAGCTCCTGGTATCTGTGGCCTGTATGAGTGAGTGAGTGAGTGTGTGTGTGTGTGTGTGTGTGTGTGTGTGTGTGTGTTGGCTGTGTGAGAATGTATCTGAGGAGAGTTCACTCTGAGTCGCCCACATCTGGGCTTCCTTCTCTGCCTCCCTCTCCCAGGGGATTTCAGAGGTCAGAGCATCCCCTCTCACCAGGGGCTCTTCCTCCTGTGTCTCCTCAGGCAAGAGCTGAATTGCACTGGGCCCCACCTTCACCTACCTCAGGGGCACTTTCTGTGATGCTCTGGTTGTGTCCTTGCTGCATGCTGGGGCCCCTGGCGGTAGTGGGGCCCCGGGTGAGCTAGAGGATGTGTGCTTCTTCTTGGGGCCCAGGAACTTGTGTTGTCTCAGTCCTGTTTCACCAAAGGACCGTTAGAAACGGGAACCGAGCAGGCCAGGTAGAAGCGCCTGCCCTGTTCCTAGTCACCGGAGCAGGTGGATGTCCCACCAGACTTCTCAGCCCTGAATTTACAAGTTCTAGGTCATTGGTTCAGTCTACTGGCTCTAGGTGGGTCTGTGCTGAAGCTCTTTGAAGTAGTCGTAGTAGAAATAAATAAAAAATAAATAAATAAAAACAGTGCCTTTCCATCAGTCCAGGACTTTTGAAACATGCTCCCCTCTCAAGTCTTTCTTTTCATCTCCCCAACAGCTCTGGGAACCAGAGCCAGCTTAAGCCACGTGAAATTGCAAATACTCAACTGCTTTGGTTTTTTATTTACAAAAACAGCAATTTCATCTAGCTCAGCCTAATGCCAATTTATAGATGAAGATGTTGAGGCTCAGAGGTAAATTGTATTTTCTATAACCCATAGTCAGTGGTACAGAAAGGCTCCAACCGAGGTTTTTTGGTGACTGAAGGAGCTGTGTTGGGCCAAGGTTAGTGAGTGGTACTCCCTGCTGTGTGCTCTTGATCCTGGGGGCACTGCCTCCACCTCTGCCCAGCATTTCATGAGTGCTGGGGCTCCTTCTGCACCCAGCTGCCAAGGCCTAAAAGGGAGAAAGGGGGAGATGAGAAGAGGGAGGGGAGGGAGAGGGTTCGTGAGTTTGCAGTGAATCAGGGTCTAAAAAGGGAGTTGGGAGGGCTAGGGTGGCAGGTGTTTCTAAAAAGAACATGAACATGGGATGAACAACTTTACATACTACCCCTGCATGCTCGACCCCCACTAACCCACTCATCTGACAGGCAGTGCCCACTGCATTTAATGCCAGGGGGCTCATGTCCAAGGAATGAGCTTGTATGTCACTGTAAGATGATGGTTAGGGGAGGAAGCTTAGCATTAACTTGTCCAACCTCTTAATTATAAAGTGAAGACACTGAAACCCAGAGAAGGGAGGGGATTTGCCCAAGGTCACAATGTGTAGGTTCCTGGCTAGTCTTAGCCCAGGAACTTTATAACCCTCCATGTTGCTTTCTATTCCTGGAAACCCTTTCCCCTCCCCATGCCCATCAGAACTGAGCAGAGATTTGGGGAGAAGCATTAAAGACTCAATAAACCTAAGACTAAAGGGATCCCTTCAACCTGGGATCCCTTTCCAAAGAGAGGGAACTACAGATGTTTCTGGAGATGGGGATTCCTAGCCATACCCACCATCAATGTAGACCATGGGCTTGTCTTGATTCCTGCTGGTGAGGGGCTGGAGCTGCTGCAGGCCAGACTCCCAGACTTTATTCTGTGACAGCGCCCGCTTTCTGCTGCTGCTGCCTGGCACCTCACATCATCTCTCTCCTGCTGATGTTGATGCTTGAGCTGGCTGCGCTACATTTTCTTTCATCCCACCCAATTTCTGATGCATTTTGCTTCTGGCTGGCCTGACAGTTCCTTACTTTATGGGTTCCTGTTGGGTAGAGAAACTTCTGGGGCTTGTTCGATTTTGGAAAGGTCTGATGTTACCCTTAACCTTTCTAATTAAACCTTCCAGGAGTCTCAGATAAATTATAATGACAATGGTTCCCATTTTACAGATGGGAAGACTGAAATTCAGAGAGGGGCTTCTTGTTTGTTTGGTTTTCTCTTAATCTACTAAGATCAGTAGTGGAAGAGGTTCCTGGAGTGAGGGGACAAAGGGAGCAAATGACAACAGTAGCTTTTGTCTGGAGGAGCTTGTACAGGCAGACCCGTTCCAGTGTCTTACCATTCCCATGGTCAGGAAACCTCCTCAGGGTCTGACTTCTTTCCCACTTGGTGGGTTCAAAGCTTGTCTCTCAGTGGGGGTTGGAAGAACAGCTGTGAAACCTCCACTATCCAAGCATTTGTCTCAGTTCCCCCCTTACCCACCCTCCCTCCAGTCTGAAGGCTGCTGGCTCAGCGGGCCTCCTGCTGTCTGGGGAGTCTGGGTTTGAGCTGGGGTGAGGCACTGGTACCATTGTTATGGTAACGACCTGCCAACTCATCGTTGCTAATAACTTATCAAGTCCCTGGGCTCAAATGCAGCATGCCTTCCCACCAGCCCTTCTCCCCACGTCACAGAAAGAAACAGTGAGGCTGTGAGGGAAAGGTCTGTGAAAAAGGGTGTCTGGGGAGGTGGGTGGCCTTGTATTGGGGTTGTAGCTGAAGAAACGGGAAGGTCACTTGGGGGCTGGTTTATGCATATGATTACATAATTTGCATATGTAATAGGCTGTTACATGTCAGTACACTCAGAACATACTTGAATAAACCTGTACATGCAAGATGACATGTTCATGTGCTTTTACACAGCAGCCCACATGCACACATGTTCCCAAGCGTCAGAACATGCTTGTGTATGAATACTGCCTCTACCATCTGCACATAAAGCACCCAAGAAATCTGGGTTTGTGGGGGTGTCCAGGTATGTGGGTTGGGATCTGATCTTTTTCTGATGCAGCTTCAAAGTGTCTTGTTAACAAAAGGACAGAACAGTCCCAGGGTTTCTTCTTCCTTCTTTCCAGCCAAGAGCTCAGAATGGGAGTGGGCTGGGGATGGTGTGCGGGCCCTAAGCTCCCAGCTCCCAAAGGCCCCTGCCTCTATGCCCTTTGAACTCATGTCTCCTCTGCCCCCTCACTCTCTATTCTTTCTCATCCTCTCCTCGTCCTGTGTGTAAATATTAAAGAGCTGAGCCTGCAGAGCTGATGTAGACATGGGGAGAGAATGAAATTAAAAAGGATTCCCTCACCCCCATCCCAACACCCCCACCCTGCAGTCCCCCGCTCCTGCCTCCTTCCCTCTCCCTTCTCCTCTCCCCATCACTCAGTGCTTCCACATGTCTCTCCTCCCCCCAGTCCAGATGGGAGCTGGCTCCTTCAGGAAGGGGGCTTAGAACTGGGTGTGGGGAGCTACCTCTCTCTGTCTCCCTCACTACATCTGCCTGCAGGGCTGGGAGCCCCCACGTGAGTATGTCTTTTATTTTGGGGGGTGGTGGTTAGGAAGGAAAGTGGTGTTTAGAACCAGCTGTGAGTGGCGTTAAGAGGCTCAGGGCTGAAAGGAGGTGGGTGGGGTCCTGTCTCTAGGCTCCCTCAGGGAAGCCTCCTGTCTGGGTTTCTTTTCTCTCTTTGGACAGAGACTGAAGGGAGGGCTACCAGATGCCTCCGGTGGATGGGAGCGAGTATGGGAGGGGTTGGGGGAGAGGGGCTTCTGTTCTAAAGAGGTGTGTGTTAGGGTAAGCCTGTTCCTTTCTGGCAGGCTGGGTTTCTGGCAGGGCGTCCTGCAATCCTTGGGAGCTGTCCCGAGTGCTGAAAGGGACTCGGAGGGGGTTTGCTCATTCGGATCTGTCCTGGGTTCTGAATAGGCCTGTGTTGGAGCCCGATGATGAAAAGGCGGTTGGGCAGTACTGAGGGCTCACTAGAAAAATTCTCCCAGATGACCCACTTTTCAAGGACAGAATTCCTGGATGGAAACATAGATTTGGGGGTCCTCCCTCTGCCTTTAGGCCTCACAGTTATTAGTGGTATTTGGGAAAGGGACTTCTCTTCCCCTGTTTCAGTTCCCCTTCCCCTTTCCAAAATTACCCTACTGTTACTGTGGGGGTAGGGATGGAGGATGATGTTGTGGCTGTGAGCAGTCTTCGCATAGATGGTTTTATCCAATAATCTTGGGGGTACTGGCACCAGCCTTTCTCCTACTGGGTCCCAGAAATTCAGGCTCAAGGCAGTTTTGGATTAGGAGAGCTTAGGTTTTGCTGGTTAGGCCTGGGGTGGTTAGAGGTCGAAAGTTTAGGATAATTTGATTGACTATGTGACATCCCCCTGCCCACCATACTTTTGAATTTGGGAAAGGTACAGTAAAATATCCTGCAAGCCTGCCTTATGCTCTGCCCACCCCAACCACAGCTCAGAGCAGCATTTGGGGAGGCTTTTATTGGGGAGGAAGATTTCTAAGCAAAGGATTCAAGGAGTGGGTGGGGTAGTTCAGTGCCATGGAGCAGAGAAGGAGGAGGCTACTGGAGATGGGGCAATGAAAAAGAGGGAGAGCTGGCAGAGAAGGAAAAAAATCAAATTTGGGGACAAGGTCTTGGTTTCAATCCTAAGTTCCCTTGTAAATCTTTTCCCCACCAACCTAAGGTCAGGGTTATCTCAATTTTCTGGGTTTTTACACTCTGTCTTTGTAACTCTGAAGGGAATAGAGCAGGGACATTTCTCCAGGCCCCTTCCCTTGTCTTCCCAGGGGGATGAGAGCCAAATGTCAGGACATGCAGATGAGACTGTGGGGGAACAACAGGCAGGAAGGGTTGATGGCAGCGCTGCCTCCCATCCTCATGAGCACAATCAAATATTCAAATGGGATCCTTCTTGAGGGGAGAGGAATGAGAGGGTTTCCAGATGACGCTGGGCACAATTAGGTGTGGCAGGAAGTTCAAGAAAAGAGGTATCTGGGGACCATAAACTGAACCAATTCAGGCCTTCCCAGATGTGACTTCTAGGTAATAAGGAACCCTTCACCCATCGTGTTTTTGATGTAACTCATCAAGTTGATTCCTTCCATTCTGTAGCTACTTGGGAGGAGCGGAGCTTTCCTATGCTGTGGGTGCTGGGAGGTGGTGGGCGTGGGTGTGGGTGCCTGTTTGGGGAGGGGAGGTGTTTGTGCTTCACTCAGCTCCCTTGGTTACATAACAGCTTTGATAAGACTTTACTTTGGAGCGGCTGCTACTGCCTGAAGCAGTCACCCCTCCACCCCCACGTGGAATGCTGGATGTCCACCCCCTTCTCCCTGGCCTCTTGGAGAGTCCTGCTATTCATAATCCAGTATTCCAGCAGCAGATTTCCTGCTGGGAGATGTCTTCTGCTTGCCTCCCCTCTCCCTACCCAGCTCCTGTTTTTTTTTTCTTTTTAAATACTTACTTCTTTTGTTATCTTGAGCCCAGGTCACCCCCTTTACATGTTTAAGCTTCTCTTTCCTACCCTCTCCTTGGCAAGGCCCTTGGGCTGGGCTGGGAGGGGTTCACTGAAAATCACGAAGCTGCCCTCTAGGGAAGAAGGAGGCATCCCAGGAGGTTTTAGGGCCCAGGGGTAATTTTCTTACTGCTTCTTCCTTGTGCCCAGTTCCAGTAACTGTTTTGGAGTCTGGGAGCAGTAGAACATACCCAGAGGTACTGGCAGGAAGAACTCTGGCCTTGATATTTTCTCTTCATTTTCCCTTTTAGAATAAAACAGTTGTGTATATAGGGGGTGGGGACTGCCTCTTGGGCACATTCTATTGATAATAGAAATGACTTTCCAAATGGAGAAGTGGGAGACTGGCAAGAATAGAGAGCAAATGCAAACTTGCGGTGTCACTTGGAGAGAATAGGGACTCCTGGCTTTGTGCACAGGACAGAAGTCAGAGAGGGGCTGGATATCTCTGCTCTTTCAGTGCATGTGCATATGTATTTCTGCCTGTGAGTGGGTATGCCACTGTGTATATGCACATACATATGTGTGAGGATGCTATATGAATGTGTACCAACATATTTATGTAGAAGTTTGTGTAGAAGTGGACATATATACATGTTTATATGTATGTATGGCTTATGTATGCATCCATGCACATATGTGATTGTGGAGGCAATTACTTAATTAAACCTATGTGTGTGGTGCTCATCCAGTGATGCATATATGTGAGTATAAGTATGCATGTGAACATACATGTGAGAACACATTTATGCACATATAAATATATGTACATAAGTTGAGTCATGCATGTGAATTAATATGACAGAAAGAAAGAATGAGAGAGAGGTTGATTCTCACTGAACATTGAGGCTGTCCAAAAGTTGTTTCCCACAAGCTTGAACTTGATCTACTCTGATGCCTGTGGCTCTTCTTCAGAAAGCAGGTTCCTGAGTCTCTCAAATTCTCTTGTCACAGGGACCCAGTTGTTCCCCACCACCATCCATATGAAGGGAGTTTGTAGAAGAGAAACCTATACAGCCTTGGGGACACCTGGGAAAGGAGCTGAGACCAAGGCTGATCAGATACTAGGGTGCTCAGGGGTATATATGGGGAAAGAGTTTGGGAGCTTAAATATTCACATCACTACAGAGGTTTCAAGAATCAAGCAGAACCAGTTGTGTTTAGTGGATGAAAGGGACAGGCATAGTAGGTAGGCCCAAGTGTGTTCATAATCCTCACACATATGGGGCATGTGGCAATCTGTGTGTACATGTACATGTATGTTACTTGTCAGTGCCTTAGTATGCATATCTCAAAGTAAATACACTTTCTAACATGTAAACACATGAAAAATCCAAAAGATATGTTAGCATGTGCATGTATGCTAGCACACGTATCTGTTTGAAGAAAGTATGCAGAAATATGTGGGCATATGCTAACACTGGCCTGATTGCAACCTGTGACTGCATACATGTGCACCTCACTCACCCTGCTTAATCACAGCTTGTAAATAGTCCTGTTTCCATCACATGTGGCTCACCCAGTGCAGCCAATGTTTATTTTATGCCTGTGATGTGCCACGTACTGTGCTGGACACTGGGGATGGTCCTTGACCTCAGGTAACGTACAGTGTAGAGAAGGCAAAATACCTGGAACCAAGTAAGGAAGGTAGGAGGGCATGTGTTAATTAGGGGCAGTGGGGACCGATGAGGGGTTGGTCAGTTCTGGAGTGGGGAAGGAAGGGGTTTGGTAAAGGATCTAGAGAGGAGGTCTTTGAGCCAAGGCTTGAAGGTTGAACAGGTGTTCTTCAGGTGAGCAACTGTAGGAAAAGGAGTTTCAGTGACAGGAAATGTCCCAACTGTTCTCTCTACTTCCACCCTTGCCAGCCCCTCCTCCACAGATTCTCCTGCAGAGCAGCCAGAGTAAGATGAGGTAATGCCTTTCCATCTCACTAAGAGAGAAATACAAAGTGCTTAGCGGGGCCCGAAAGACAAGTGCTGTATGTAAAATGCCCCCAGTGACCTTCCTGGGCTCAGGTACCACCCCGACACTGGCTTTCTTGTGGTTCCACAAAGATGCTGAGCATAGTCCCACCTTGAGGCCATTGCACTTGCTTTTCCCTCAGCCTGAAATGCTCTTCCCCCAGATACCCACGTCACTTGCTCCCTCACTTTATTCAAAAAATAAATTGGATGGATTCAAGATCCCAACTCCACTTTTGCTCAGAAGTCACTTTTTTGAGAGGCCAAAGTCTATCTTAATAGCCCCTTGTCATTCTATCCCTCATGGCACTTTTTTTTTTTAATTTTAGCACTTACCACCTCCATTATTTCAAATATTTGGTTATCATCTTTTTCCACTAGAACATAAATTTCATGAGAATGGGAGCTTCATTTGTTTGTGTATTGCTGTATCCACTGTGTCCAGAGGAGTTCCTGGCTTAGAGTAGGCCCTCAGTACATACTTACCGAATACACCAATTTTAGGTAGATCACACTGGTAGCCAGCGAAGAGAATGGGTGGCGCTGGGCCAAGATGTGACTGCGTTCTCCCTTTTGGATCTTGTCATCACCACCCCACATATGCTTACTCCTGCCAGCCAGGTGCAGAGGGCTGCCATGCCAGGTCCCTCTGGCTCTATTCAGTTAATGATACAGGGCTTCCCACTCAGGCAACAGGGGTAGAGAGCAGGGTCCTGAACAGTGGAAAGGTTTTAGGAAGTTAGAGCCACAGAGGCTTAGAGACACATGGACAGAGGCATTCAGACCTGAGAAGAGTGCTCAAAGTCAAGGCCCAGACTTCTTGAGGCCAGACGCAGGGGGAGACAGGACAGCATTCTCAGACAGCACCTCAGTCTAGCCCCCATCTCCTTCGCTCCTCTGTTCCTCTCCCTGCCCCACTCCTGCTCCTCTCTCCTGATGGGGTGGGTGCCTTGGCCAAGTATGGGCTTAGTAGGGAGTGAGTGGTCCCCCTAGTCTGTGATGTGATGGGGGACACTCAGAGAAAAGGGACCCAGTTTCTAGAGGACAGCCTAGGAGTTTGGTGGTAGGGAAGGAATCTCTCTGAGTCTCAAGTTTGGCTCTTTTTCCTCTCTCCCAAGAGAGCTTGGAGAATTGAACCTGTGTTTCAGAATGAAGACCTGAGTTTAGACCCCAGGCAGGACCAGTCAGCTGCTAGCATGAAGGGACTGAGTCTTAGAACGTGGGGAAAGCTGGGAGCAGAGTTGACGAGAAATGGAAGGGGAGTTATAGATCAGCCCCTCCCGCTGCCATTCCCTGACCTCTGGGGGATGGGGGACGCCAAGACCCAAGATCCTCTTTGAGAGTTCCTTTCCCAGACCTCTAAGCCTGCGTCTGCTTTGCCTCATTCCCAAGACGCCAGTGCTAGAGCCCCTTTGCGGGTTCTGAGGTGTAGGGGGCCTTCTACCAATCTCTCTCATCCGGACTAGGGGCGGGGGCGCTGCAGCCGCTCCCCTCCCACCTGGGCTCTGAGCGTGGGGGTTGGGACCAAACAGCCGCCAGAGCCGCCCACCTGCCCGCGGTGTCATGGCAACGACTCTGTTCACGCGGACGATGGGGAAAGGGAGGAGAAGAGAGGAGAGGAGACATCAAGGCAGACGTGAAGATGGGAGGGGGCTCCTCAGGGGTCCTGCGTGCTGGATCCCCCATCCCTCCAGCTTGGCCCGACCTAGCTCCTTTTACCCCAGTCACCCAGGGCCTGGTGGGACCTGTGTTCCAGGGCTGGCCTCAGCGTGTGCATGTCCTTGGGTGTCCTGAGTATGATGACCTTGGTCTCCTGTGCTTGGGGCCAGCAGGGTCCTGGGGGAGATGGGGCTTCAGCATGTGCAGACCTCTCCGTCTTTCCCACCCGGCAAGTCCTGGATGGTGCCTGGGGCTGAGGGGACGAGAGCCCGACCTACTTCTCCATTTCCTCACTATTTTTCAAAAGGAAAACGACCCACTTTTCAGCCAATCGGACTGGAGCCCGTTCCCAGGCTGATTGCCTTAGCCCCCCCTGCCCAGGCCTCTACCCCACCCTCAGCCCATTAGCCACGTGCTGGACCCACGTCCTGAGGAAGCAAGTGCACTTATGTGGAAGGGTCCTTCCCTGCCCCCTGCCCAGGCGCGGAGGGGTCTGTTCTGATGGAGCAGGCATGGGCCAGGGCCAGACTGATCCTACCCTCAGCTCCACTTCGGGCAGATCCCTTCGAAGGCCGCAGTCCTGGGCACTTTGAGTGTCCTGTCCAGCATCTCCATACTCTCCAGGACTGACTTTGTGGAGGGGCAGGTTGGGCCCTGGGTATGATGGGAGGACTGTAGCCCTCCTCTCTCTATTAGTGGATAGTCGTGGGCTGTCCTCCCAAACTGCTCCATTTCCACCTGGAAAAGGAGAGCCTGCAGCACTGGAGAACCAAGTGTGTCTGTCTGTCTATCTGTCTGTCTGCCTGTCAGAGCTCCTCCCAAGGAACCCTGCTGGAGGGTTCTGTCTGCTTCTTTTTCCAAGCCCCTCCCCCCTTTCCATGATATTGGTCTGGGCCTCAGAGCCCCCTCCCTCCCTCAGCTATATTGGCCTGGCTGGCTTTGGGGGTGATTAGGGATTTAATTATTTAGTTTCCCCAGCTCAGTAGATTAATTCCATCCATCACAGCCTTCTACCCCTCTCAGGGCTGCCTGGCTAGCCCCAGAGGGAGGGAGCATCATTGCTCACCTGGGCCTAGTATTGGCTCTGGGAACAATGGATAAAGTTCTTGTTGGGGGAGGATTTGGTGTGTGATATTGAGATGTGAGTGCCTAAGTGATGCGAAATGAAAATGTATATGTGTTGCATGGGTATCAACATGTGGACATGTATATAAGGTTCTGTAGCTGTGCAGTTTCTGTGTGCACAAGCATCAGTGTCCATTGGATGAAAATGCACACGCATGTGAACCCCTTGGGAACATTTGCATTATGTGATGATGACTGTATACGTGAGGGCAGATAACACGTGAGTTGTGTTGGGTAACTCTGCATGGCTTGTAATTGGCCTCTGGACGAACACGTGTTCGACTGAGAATAAGCAGTTTTGGGAATGTGTATGCCCATGTGTGAGGGAGGGATGGCAGGGGTGGAGGTTTCCGGAGGCTGAGTGATGAGTCAGGGCTCACTGGGGGTCCATCTGGTGGCCCTATCAGACCAATTTGGTCAGAGAGACACACTACTTTAGACCTGCCAGGACCTGGTCTCTTAGTGCTGAGAGTGCCAGGGCCTGTACTCAGACCCAGATTTAAATTCCTCTTCCATCACCTGTTGTGACCTTGGGCAATTTTCTTTATATTTCGAAGCCTCAATTTTCTCATCTATAATGTGGGAGTAATAATGGTATCTAATGATAGTTTGCAAGGACTACACGAAAGAAGTGCATCGAAAGCATTGAACATAATGCCTGCTCAGCTGTAGCCACTCTGAACCTTAGACTTCAGAGATTGTCTGGTCTGAAATGTGTCCAATGCTTGAATCCATCCAACTTCCAAAGTGGTCCTCCAACCTCTGCTCCCATGCCTCCCTGGTCAGGACACTCCCAGCTCTACGGGGAGCCCACATCACACTGGATCAGCTCTGCCTGTGAGGAGTTCTGGTTTAGTGCAGGAAGTCATTTCTCTCCTGCCTTCTCCTGTTTCTCCCCTTCTCCCTATGACCCAGCGGAGGGGTACTACTTCCTGATGGCTCAATCACGGATCCTGAATGTATTGAGCACCTACTATATGCCAGTCTTGTCCATACAGAGAAAGATCAGATGAATATTAGTTTTCAAGGAGCTCATGGCCTGCAAATATTTACCTGACTGTGTTGAAGTATGGGTGAACCAAGATGAGGTAGCAACTGCTGTGCCCTGGGGTATATGGGGAGGGCACTTGTAGGGAAGCTTTTTTAGAAGAGAGAAGACCTGAACTGCATCAGAGGGCAAAGTTGGGAGGACAGGCCTGCCATATGGAAGGATCTCACAGTCCGTGCTGCCTCCTCTCCCCATGCTCTCTCCCATGGTGGTCCTGGCTACTGCTAGGCCTAGAATCCAGAGGAGAGCAGGGCTAAGGTACACTGAAGGCTGGAGCAGGATCAGGCAGTGCCAAGGGGTGGAAAGTGCCACCACATAAACTTAGCAGTCAGCCAACTCACTAGCTCCAAGGAATCCTGTGAGGCTCATCCCTGTGCTTGATTCCTCAATGAGAGAGGCCCAGAACAGGAGACAGGCCCTGGTGTAGGGAGCCTCTGCCCCAGCTCACAGAAAGAGCTTATAGGAGAGTGTGCTAACCCAGGAGGCAGTCTCTAAGCTCTGGACTCCATAGGGGAACCAGACATTTGGGCCAGAGAGTAGGAAAGGCCAATGGCCTAGTCTGGATGAGAAGCTGCTGCCCAGTGGACCCTGCTGTTGACTTTGGATCTTACCTGTTTTTCTCTGATGGTCCTGATAGGTTCAGGTCTGGCAGCATCCTGGAAGACAGGGCAGCACCAGCCCAAATCTCATAAAATACATACAAATGAAAGAAGGCACCAGGATGCTAAAGTCAGGAAACGTCAACATATGGAGATATGGGTGCCAGTTGCCTTGGGTAGATCAGTTTATTTACTCATTGCCACAAACGTAGGAGGTAGGTATTGTTATTCCTATTTTACAGATGTGAAAATTGAGGTTTAGACAGATTAAGCAAATTGTTCATGGTCATGCAGGTAGGCTGCAATATAATGGTTGGAGACAGATGATTGTCTTTCCAACACCCAGCAATAAGGTTGCTGGCCTTTCCCTTCCAGATCCCTGGAGGTGTAAGAGGAACCACCAGCCCTGGCTGAAGGGGTTGGTGGGGTCTGCAAATCAAGTTCTCTCAGATGCCACCATCTTTGGCCACCAGGGCTACTATGCAGTCTCTGGCATGCTCAAGGAGTGGGAGGTCTTAAAAGGAGTCCAGGCAAACAGAAACCCAGGCTGGATTTCCATACGGAATCCTCCAGGGGCTCTCTGAAGCCTCTAGAGCAGCGGCTCTCAACCTGTGGGTCACGACCGCCTTGGGGGTTGAACGACCCTTTCACAGGGGTCGCCTAAGACCATCAGAAAACACATATATAATTACATATTGTTTTTGTGATTAATCACTATGCTTTAATTATGTTCAATTTGTAACAATGAAAATACATCCTGCATATCAGATATTTACATTATGATTCATAACAGTAGCAACATTACAGTTATGAGGTAGGAACGAAAATAATTTTATGGTTGGGGGTCACCACAACATGAGGAACTGTATTAAGGGTCGCGGCATTAGGAAGGTTGAGAACCACTGCTCTAGAGAAAAAGGAGTGGAGGTCCTTTCTGTGGGCTGTTGGGCACAGGAGTAGAGTAAATGAGGACAGCAAGCGAAGACTTTCATTCATGCAGTAGGTAGTTTTTAAGCACCTGTTCATGCCAGGCATTGTTCTAGATACTGAGAATATACTACAGGCATGAGGCAGACATAGTTCCTGCCCTCCTGGGGCCTATATTCTGCCATGGGGAGACATACTGTAAACATGTCATAGAAAAAGAAAATAGTTTTAAAGAGCAATAAGTGTTATGCAGCAACGGAACAGCTGATGTAGAGAGTACATGGGGGATGGAGCTTGACTTTAGTCAGTGGTCAGGGAAGGCCTCTCTGTGCCGAGACCCAGAAGATGAGACAAACGCCGCCATGGGAATATCTGGGGCAGAGTGTTCCAGCAGAGAGAACATCAAGTGCAAAGCCCCCTGAGGTGGGATTTTCAAAGAGATTATAGGTAGTGTGGGTTATTCACAGTCTGAGCACTGTCCAATGGGTTCAGGAGATAGATTTAGATTTGGGTCTGCCTAAATGTCTTGAGTGTTTTGGAGCAGTAAGTCCATTTTCTGTGAAATTCTTACTTTAAACCCCTAGAAAGAATTGATTAAATACGGTAAAACGATGGATAAAAAATACCCTAGACCTCCCTCCTATTTTATTTCTCCTTCCTTCTCCATTTTTCTGGGTGCAGTGAGAGTAGAAGGAGGTTTTCCTTTGGGGTCTTAGGGGCTGGGGTGGGGAACAAGACATATGGAGTCTTCAGCAACAGGGCTGGATAGGGGGGTTGAGAGAAGCCAGGGGTGAGGACACCAGCCCAGCTACAGAGATCCTGCCAAAGGCAGCTAGGCAAAGCCAGTGTTGAAATGGTCAAGGGGGCTCAGGCAGAAGTGGATGCAGGAGGAAGTGGGGGCTAGGGGAGGAGGATAATCCATGGGCTCAGGAGTGTGGGCTGCAGGGCAGAGGCTCTGTGTTAAGGCTCCCCAGTAGCTAGCCGTTTCACAGTGGACATACAGCCCCAGCCACTCCAGCTGCGTCAGGATGGTGGGGGGTGGGGTGTAGAGGACTGGACAGAGAAACTGCAACAGAATCCTGGCCATTGTGGTTAAGCCAACACAGGGAAAGGGGATGGATAGGCAAAGCCTGAAACTTTGGGGTCCCAAGGGCCCACATGGCTCACCCACAGGCATGGAAGAGCCCAGGCCTACAGCATCCAAATGAGTTCCAGGCCTCACCTGCTGTAAGTTCTGCTGTGTTGGAACTGGTATGGGGATGACCTCATAGGCTCCAGTGTGAAGGGACTAGATGGGCTGATCCCCAGGAAGAGAGCAACTGTACCCCTTTGCTGCCATCTGGACTATCATGTCCAGCTTATAGCTCTCCAGACAGCGTCCTGAAGGAGAGTAAATCAGTTAATAGTTCATATTTGAAATCTTTATCTCTGCCCAAGGCATCACTCTGTGTCAACCACTAAGATGCTGGCATTTGTCAAACACACCTTTGGTCTTATGTGGCTGCCCAAGAGAGATTAAATGACCTACCCAAAGACACACTATAAACCAATGGAAATCATAAACATGAAAGTACAAATAATGATTGCTACCTTTATTGACTATTCAGCATGGTGCAGTACTAAGGGATTTATATGCGTTACCTTGTTAACCATCATATCATTAGTACCTTTCTGATGGCTCTATTATTATCCCCATTTTATTTACTTTATTAAATTTATTGGGGTGACATTGGTCAGCATGAACATATAGGTTTCAGGTGTGGGTTTCTATCTTACAAGATCTGTATATGGCACCATGTGCCCACCACCCAAAGTCAAATCTTGTATTGTCACCATATATTAGGGCCCTCTTTCCCCCCCACCTCCTTCCCTCTGGAAACCACCACACTGCTGTTTGTGTTCACAAGTTTCAGTTTTATATCTCACATATGAGTGAAATCATGATTCTTAGCTTTTTCTGACTGACGTATTTCGCTTAGCATAGTGTTCTCAAGGTCCATCCATGTTATTGCAAATGGAGCTATTTCATCCTTTTTTATGGCTGAGTAGTATTCCATTGTGTATATGATCCACATCTTCTTCTTTTAAAAAAAATATATTTTATTGATTTTTTTTACAGAGAGGAAGGGAGAGGGATAGAGTTAGAAACATCGATGAGAGAGAAACATTGACCAGCTGCCTCCTGCACACCTCCTACTGGGGATGTGCCCGCAACCAAGGTACATGCCCTTGACCGGAATCGAACCTGGGACCTTTCAGTCTGCAGGCCGATGCTCTATTCACTGAGACAAACTGGTTAGGGCTTCTTTATCCAGTTCTCTATCTCGGGACACTTTGGTTGCTTCCATGTCTTGGCCACCACAAATAATGCTGCAATGAACACAGAGGTGCATATATCTTTGCGAAGACACGATTTTGAGATTTTCGGGTATATATCCAGGAGAGGAATTGCTGGGTCATATGGTAGCTTTATTCTCAATTTTTTGAGGAACCACTAGACTGCTTTCCATAGTGGTTTTGCCAGTCTACATTCCCCAGCACTGGATGAGGGTTCCCTTTTTTCCACAACCTCTCCAACACTTGCCATTGCTTGTCTTGTTGATAATGGCCACTCTAACAAGTGTGAGGTGGTATCTCAATGTAGTTTTGATTTGTTTTTCCCTAATTGCCAGTAAGGTTGAATATCTTTTCATATATCTATTGGCTGTTTGTATGTCTTCTTGGGAGAGGTGTATTTTCAGGCCCTCTGCCCACATTTTGATTGGGTTATTTGTTTGTTTGGTGTTGAGTTTTATGAGTTCTTTATATATTTTGTAAATGAAACCTTTGTTGGAGCTACTGTTTGCAAATATCATCTCCCATCTGGTTGGCTATCCCCATTTTACAGATGAGGAAATAGGCTAAGGGAGCTTAATCTTCTGCCCAAGTACACATAGCGAGTAAGTGAGTGGAAAGGGACTTGACCCAGAGAGTCTACACCAATAACTGCTTTGATCCAGGGAGTTCGTGAGTCACCTATGTCTCAAGAAAGGAACATCAACTGATCTGGCTGGGCAGGGCCCCCGGGGGAGGAAACCGCCCTGACTTCTTCCTCTGCAACCCTTTTCCTTCTCTCATTTTCCATTCTTTTTCTGGAAGGTAATTGCTTGGGGCAGTGACAACCTCCTGGTGAATTACACAGCTGGTTTCCCAGTGAGATTTGTAACAACAATCCCGCCAGCCTGGCAGCCCCCAGCAAGTTCCGGTTTAGGAAATAATTGCTGGATTGTGTAGTTGGTGCTAAATTGGGTAATTTCTTGGTGACGGCATGTGTGCCACTTCTTCCATTCCCAGATAGATTCGAGCTGCATCAGAGAATTTGTCACATGCGGCACCCTCCCAGACGCCATCACTCCCCACTCACCAGCCAGCCACAGGCAGTTGCAGAAGTGACTGCTTCCCTGGGCCCAGAGGTTGTTCACCATGTGGGGCCGCGTTCTGTGTCCTGGGACTGTAGAGAGATGACTTGGAGCAGTAAAACGGGAAACATAACACCGGCACCCAGAGTTGTCACAGGGCTGCAGAGAGCTTCCTTTACTCTGTACTTATCTGACCTTGGACTTGGAACAAACTCAGTACTCACCACACAGGGGAAAAGGCTAAACCACACTCTGGTTAGCTCTAGAGTATGTGGTATGTGGGAGGTTTATTTTATTTGTTTCCTTTTCCTAGAATTCATTTTCATTTCTGTGTTTACTTCAGAGCGGTGTTTAATACGTTTGGCTTCTCTGGGCTGGCATCCCAGGTGAGAGGAAAGCTAAGGCATTGGAGAGGCCACGCTGGCTTTGCCACCAACTCTGTGACCTTAGCCTCTTTAAGCCTCGGTTTCTTCTTCGGTAAATTGGGGAGGGGAGTAATATCTTTCCCTTGGAATAGGTGTGGGAATAAAATAAAAATGTCCTAAGTGGAGGGATCTTGTTCTTTGTAGGCTCACATTCACTCAACAAGCACCTGCCACATGCCAGGCATTGTTCTAGTGGTTGGGGATGATGCAGTGCAGAAGATGGATGAAATTCCGGCACTTACATGGAGCTTACATTCTAGTGGGAGAGACAGACAATCTCTGCATCACTCAAATTGAAAATGGTAATGATTTAAGAGCTATCCAGGCCCATAGTGCCTTGAGAGCAAACAGCAGGGGGATCTGACCTAGTCAGGGAGGCCAGAGAAAGCTTCCCTGAGCAAGCAACAACTGGGCTGAGATCTGAAGGGTGTGTAGGAGTTAGCAAGGCAGAGGTGGGCAGGCAAAGCTTTCTGGACAGGGGGAACAGGCCCCATGATGGGAGGGATCCTGGGACTGCAAAAGACTGGCCTGGCTGGAGCAGAGGAAGTAAGGGGGAGCGTGTTGTGAGAGGAGGTGGGAAAGTAGGAAGGGCCAGACCTGCAGGCCTTGTTGGACAGGTTAGGGTGTTTTATCTTAAGAACATCAATAAGCCAATGAAGAGTTTTAAGCAGAGAAGTGACATGATCAGATTTGTGTTATCAAATGACCATTTGGATTGGATCAGGGTAAGAATAGAAGCAGGGGCAGCAGTTAGGAGCTTTTGCAGACGTCTAGGCAGGAGGTGATGTTTCGGAGGTAGTTGGATTTAGTTAGCAGTGCTTTCTGCTGCAAATACAGGAAATCTGGCCAACAGTGATTTAAATAAAGAGTTTATTTCTTACCACATTTAGGCCTGGAGGAAGGGAACTGCTTGTGTTGGTTCCCAGGCTCAATGACTCCAAGACTAGCGTTTCTGCAATTCTCTAGGCTTTTCTCTCCTGTTGTCAAGACAGCTGCCCTAGCTCTGGCATCATGGTTGTATTCAAGCCAAGAAGAAAAGATGATACTAGCGAGCTTCACCCTTTTTATCACAAAGGCCAGATCTTCCTTAGAAACACTCATTTGATTTTTATATACATTTCATTAGCCAAAAGTGAATGATAAGTCCTCTAGTTCCAAGGGAGGCTGGGAAAGGAGGTCGAGAGTGAGTTTTAGCTACTCAGCTAACAGTGATTTGGTGGATATGGAAATAAGTGGGCAGATCTATTGTTAGGAAGCAAAATCCAGAGGACTTGGTGATGGATTGCATTATTAATCTCCTCTTTGTTTTTCCTTCTTATTGATTATGTTTAGTAATAAGATGGCATCAGGAGGAATGTGATTGTAAAACATAATACAAAGGAGAAAGCCTATGTAATTAAATCTATATCAGTTCAGTCTTTTTTCTGCATGTGTGTTAATCTTCACTCGAGGATATTTTTCCCATTGGTTTTGGGGGGGGGGGGAGGGAGAGAGAGAGAGAGAGAGAGAGAGAGAGAGAGAGAGAGAGAGAAAGAGAGAGAGAGAAACATCGATGTGAGACACATTGATCACACATGACCTCACCAGGGAATCAAACCTGAGACCCTTTGGGCCTATGCTCTAACCACTTACCAACACCAGCCAGGGCTCTTCCACTACTATTAATCATGCCCGAAAAGCTAGCTCTTCTCCCTGATATCCCTGTGCCTAATAATGGCATCATTAGTCTTCCAGTCACGGCTGTTGCAAAATTTAGAGTCGTCTTTCTTTCTGACTCTCTCTCTCCCACCTCTTGAAAGTATTTGCCAAACCTTAAATGTCTGCTGGAACCCTCCTACCCCATCCCTCAGAATTCCTTATTTGGCCCCCTCTTCTGCCTTTGTGCCTGTTATTTCCACCACTGGGAGTTCTATCTTCCTGCCCCACCTTTGTCTGTGGAACACACAGCGATCTGAAACTGGAGCTGGGAGGGCCATCTTGTTCTCATCTCAAACACACTCTGCCTTGGGAAGTCTTCCTCAATTTCCCCTTATTGCATCTGGTCTTGCTCTCATCTGAACTATTCTAGCATCTTGCTACCTCTTTCCAGCATAGTCATTTATTCATCTACACAGTGAATATTTATTAAGGACCTGCTCTGGGCAAAGCCCTGAGTTAGGTGCTAGAGATCCAGAGATAAATAGCATTTGGTTCCTACCCTGCATAAGACCACATTCTAGTTGGGGGGAGACAGAAACGGAAGCAGACAATTTCTATGCAGTATGATAGCTGCTTTCATGGGGAACCCGGGGTGTTATAAAAGCCCAATAGAGAGGCATAACCCAGAATAAGAGTACAGAAAGTCTTTGAGGGAAGGTGGGGCTTAATATGAGCAAGTGGGAAAGGGGAAGGGTTGGGGTAGGGAGGTGGATGAAAGGAAATTCTAGGAGGAGGGACCAGTTTGTGTGAAAATACAACGACCTAAAATAACCCTGTTATGTAAGAGGTTGTTCCCCTGTTAGATTATAAGCCCCTCGATGACAGGGATCACACTTACATCACCTTTATACACTTCTCACTCAGAATCTGGTTTATGGTAGCGGCTGAACAAAATTTAGTGAAATGGAATCATATTGGAGGGCAATGAAAATGCAGTGGCTCAGCACCATGGACAGATCACTAAGACACCTGCAGTTGGAGGTAGTCCAACCTGTAAGCTCATTTCCATGTATTTGCATAATGAAGCCAACCACATTTCCCTAGGGGTCCAAAGGCTCTGCATCATGGGAGATACAATCAGTCCTGGTTTGGGGGGTTGGGAACGGAAATGGGCAAAGCCAGAGGCTGGTTCTCTGAGGACTCTGGGAGACTGTCCTTTGCTCTCTTCACCATCCTTTTCTTTTTCATCAGGAGCCAGTGGTCCTGAGCCTTCTGAAGTTAGGATTCTGCCTGGTGGTGAGGATCCTGACACCAAAGATGGGACACCCAGGATGGTGAGTCTGGTGGGAGAGTCTGGGAGATGGGGATTAGATTGAGGTTCTCAAACCAGAATTAACTTGAGTTTGAATCTTGATTTAAAGTGACTCACCCACTCACTGGCTTTGTGACTTACCTTTTGAGCTCGGTCTTCTCACAGGTAGATGTGGATAATATCGACACACAGGATTTCAGTGGGATTAGAGAATATTATGCACAGCACCTGGTACATAGCAAGTGGTTGGGAAATAGTAGGAGATGAGCTGTGAGTAGGATCTGGAGGAAGGCTGAAACACGATGGATATTAGGAGGTGGTGGGTGGGGAGCAAGGGAGGATGAGTCTTGAAGGGGCTGTTGTCTGGAGTCTTTGATGCTGTCATCCCCTCCTGGTCAGCAGATGGCCCAGGAGCCTGGTCTGGGATGAGGGAGGGCGCCGTCTGCCAGCATCTCAGTCCCCGTTCCTCCTGCTGTCACCCCCTCCTGCCATAGCTCCTGTCCTGGCAGCTCTGGAGTCCTGATTGGAGGCAGTTCTTGCTGAGAGCTGACCTCTCTGTCCTGTAGCCGTGGCCAGCCTGGGAAGGGGGCCAGGGGCACTGCTTTCAACATTTTCTCTCCATCACTTTCTGCCCTGCGAGCCCGCTGTTCCTGGGAGGTGGAACTCCTGGGTTCCAATCCCAGTTTAGGATTCAGACGCTGCCTTGTACAGCCAGCGTTCCTCCCATTTATGGTCTCTGCACCCTTCATGATTCCCCTTTAGTGGAATGGGGGTGGCAGGTAGGGGTAACAGGCCAAAGGGGAAATTCCAGGGGGGAATATTTGAAATCCGGAAGAGGAAAGGAGTCATCTTAGGTTATTCCTTCCTACCTCAGTCTTGGGGAGAGGGAGAATGAGCCTGCAGCCAGATGGAAGGAACTGGGTGTGAAAGGAAGGGGAGGGGTTTTCCTGCATAATCAAGCTGGATATTTAGATTTGGGTCTGTATATTCTCTTTGGTTATTGCTGCTGGGAGTTGCGACCCTGGGGCCTGGCTCTTCACAACAGTGGAAGTGGGTAGGGATGGGTCAGAAGGTGTGTCCCTGGACCAATTTGCCTAAAGTCAGCTTGTTAAAAGCCAGTTCACTTAATGACTGGTTTCTTTGAATGTTTTGTACATCTGTTTGGGTATCCTTTTATTTCTGGTAACCCTGGGATTTTTTTAAAAAAAAAAACACAGCCATTTGGCTGCAGGCATTTCCTTTTGTGAATAAATATTTATCAGATTTGCAGCATTTGATGAATGACAGTATTATTTTGTGCCCTTGTGAGTGTCTTTGTCTAGCATGATTCTTTTAAGGACTTTAAGTCCATTTGTGGAAAGATAGTACAATTAATCTCCATAAATTGATATGCATTACCTAAAGGGATACCAGAATCCTAATAAAAGATAGTTTTAGGTAAAGTGGCCTATTGTTCAGTCTGAATCCCTTTTCTCCCTGTCTCCCAGGAGGTTCTTGGGGCCTGGCCCCCAACACTATGAAGAGCCCTTGCTGAGGCCATGAGGGGTTACCATGGCGACCGAGGCAGCCATCCCCGCCCAACCCGCTTTGCTGACCAGCAGCATATGGACGTGGGCCCAGCTGCCAGGGCCCCGTACCTGCTGGGCTCCGGGGAGGCCTTCTCCACCGAGCCCCGCTTCTGTGCCCCAAGAGCTGGCCTGGGACACCTTTCTCCGGAAGGGCCCCTGAGCCTGAGTGAGGGGCCATCAGTAGGCCCTGAGGGAGGGCCAGGGGGGACTGGAATTGGGGGGGGTAGCAGCACCTTCCCCAGGATGTACCCCGGCCAGGGCCCCTTCGACACCTGTGAAGACTGTGTGGGCCACCCACAGGGCAAGGGTGCCCCCCGCCTGCCTCCTACACTCCTGGACCAGTTTGAAAAGCAGTTGCCAGTTCAGCAAGATGGCTTCCACACGCTACCTTACCAGCGAGGTCCAGCAGGGGCCGGGCCCGGGCCTGGGCCGGGGTCTGGCTCTGCCCCGGAGGCCCGCAGCGAGAGCCCCAGCCGCATCCGGCACCTTGTTCACTCCGTGCAGAAGCTCTTTGCCAAGTCCCACTCTCTGGAGGCCCCGGGGAAGCGGGACTACAATGGGCCCAAGGCTGATGGAAGAGGTGGCTCTGGGGGAGACAGCTACCCTGGCCCAGGCTCCGGAGGCCCCCACACCTCCCACCACCACCACCACCATCACCACCACCACCACCACCAGACCCGGCATGGCAAGAGGAGCAAGAGCAAGGACCGCAAGGGCGATGGGCGGCACCAGGCCAAGGCCGGGGGCTGGTGGAGCTCCGACGACAACTTGGACAGTGATAGTGGCTTCCTAGCGGGTGGGCGGCCTCCTGGGGAGCCAGGTGGTCCCTTCTGCTTGGAGGCTCCAGATGGGTCCTACCGGGACTTGAGCTTCAAGGGGCGCTCAGGCGGGTCGGAAGGCCGCTGTCTGGCCTGCACTGGCATGTCCATGTCACTGGATGGACAATCAGTTAAGCGAAATGCCTGGCATACCATGATGGTGAGCCAGGGCCGGGATGGATACCCAGGGGCCGGGCCAGGCAAGGGGCTCCTGGGTCCAGAGGCCAAGGCCAAAACCAGGACTTATCATTATCTGCAGGTGAGGCTTGGTGGGGGTGGGGAACAGATACCCTCATAGTGTTGTCACCCAGTAAGCTCTGGAAAGGGTTGGATGGGAGCCAGCTGTTGCCATGATAGAGCGTCTAGATGCAGGGAGGTTCTGCCCTGCTTCATTCTGTAAGACCCTGAGCCACTTTTGGGACCTCGGTTTCCCCATTTGTGCAATGAAGGGGCGCTTTGATTTTGATGATGTGTGGCAGTGCCAGGAGGGCTTCCCCTTGAGTTGCTGTTTTGGACAAGCTGTGCTGGCCTGTCTTGTGAGGTTGGAGGCAGAATGAGGTTGAGGGTAGGCCGTGGACAGGACAGCATGGTGCTCCCTGGCTGTAGCTTCCCTTAAGATTGGAGGTCAGCAGTTGGAAAGTAGCTCTCCTGCCCCAGGCCTTCTCTCAAATCTGGGTGGTCCAGATATTGTTTGAATATGAAGGTCATTTCTAGAATGTTCCTCTGTGGAGTTTGTCATTCTGGGGTGCCTGTGGTAGGATACCCGTGAGGCTGTGGGAGAGCCCTGGGAGCCTGTCCCCTGGGTTTTCCTAGGCTGGGGGACACACCGGAGTCTGAGCCAGGAACAGGGCTTCCTGGGATTGGATGGTGTAGCTAATAGCTGGCTTGCTGTCCCCATCCGGTCTCACCATTGTCCATGGTCTCTGCAGATGAGGCTAAAAGCTCTGACCCCTTCTTCTTATGGAGCCTTCATCCATCCCACACTGTCCACTCTCCATCTCCTTACTGAGATGGGGTCAGGGCTCATCTCACCATCAACCTTGCTCTTTTCTGTCTCAGACACCCCTCACATACCCCCTGAGCTCTTTTCTTGAGCCTTCCCATAGTTTTAGGAGGAAAAATCAATACAAATTCTGAAGTCCAGCAGACTTAGGGTTACCTCCCAAGCCCACATTCCATATAGTTAATCCACAGCCATTCATTCAGTGAGCATTTCCTGTGGATACAAAGATGAAAACACAGATGCTGCTTGGGAGGAGCTGTTTAGAGGTGGGACAGATAAGGCAGCAGATAGCGTACAGTGAAAGAAGGCTGGGATGGGAGAGAGCACAGAGGAGACATCTCACCTGCCCCGGGATGATGGTGGCCAAGCAGCTTCTGGGAAGAATGTCCTCTGAGCTGAATCTCAGTGCAGAAGTGGAGTGAGGGTATTTCAGGAAGAAGCCACAGCACGGTCAGAGGGATGAGAATTGAGCTTGCATGTGTCTCTTGGGTGTCACTGGTCTTCCTGGTAAGTTGTTCACACGTTAGGACTCTCCTGGGTGGAGAGCTCATGAAAGCTCAAGGGAACAAATGGGTCACAGTGGAAGCCAGAAGTGGTGGGAGGCAGAAGGGAGGTTGGAGACTGCTAGGATTCAGGACTTCTGGGTTGGCCTTGGATTGCCCCCTCCCTGGGTAGAGAGGTTCTCTAAGCTGCAGTTGAAGGGTCCATAAAAAGGGCCAAGGAGGGAGTACTGACCCTTCTCCCATAACCGAGCCCTCGTCATTTCTGGAGCCTCACCACCACTCCGCTGCTCCCTGCTGCTACTCCAGGGCTGCCCTGACCTCCCTGGGGGCTTCCTTGTTAATATGCACCTCACAGTGTCCTGCAGCAGCGGCTACGGAGTGGGAGCCCTGCAGTGTGACAGAGCACGCCCTGGCTTTCCCATCTGCTAGCCTGCCTCTCTCTGCCTGCCTGTGGCTCCTCTCTGTAGAGTATGGAGAAGGGGAATGATCCATCAGGGTCTGGGGTTCTAGGGCATCTTATGACTAGGAGGTCTGAACCCATTTGGGGGAGGACAAGGGGATGCAGGGACCCTCCAGACAGCTTGGTGTTCCCCTGACACAAAAATGAGAAGCTGACCCCATCAGAGTAGGTGTCTTTGATGGATTCCCAGCCCTTTTATTGAGACCCTGTTCCTCTCACCAGTCTGCAGCTCTCCCTCAACCCTGTCTCTGCATGGGTTCCTTCATGGGGTCCCATCCCATCCCTGGTCTCTGTCCCCTCACCTAGCTTCATCCCAGAGTCTGTGTCCCTCCCCTGAACCCTGACCCCTCAGACCTCCAGTCCCACCCCAATTTAACCTGTTTTTTTTTTTTTTATAATAGGTGTTTTAAATCTTCCCTCCCTGCCCCAGCTGTCTCCCCCACACCTTCATTTACACTCATTCTTTACAGTGTAAGCCAACCAGCATGGACTCCCTCACTTTTCTGTCAGCCCACTCATGTAGATCCCCAGCCACCCTCATCCCTTCCTTCTTGGCTCAAGAGACGCCAGGACCACCCATCCCGGGCTGATACCTCTAGTGGGCTTAAGCCGGTCTCCCTAGGGTCCCCTCCATCCCCGAACTGTCTGTCCGCCCTCTCCCCACATTTAAAGACTATCTTTACGGGCTTTTTCACTGGTCCTGAAAACATGTCAAGTCTCTCATCCAAAAAACACACACAAAAACAACCACACATTTTTCATCAACATTATTCCCCCTTCCATCTCCCAACTTCCCTTCATATCCAGGTTATTAGACCATAGACCCCACTTCTTCACTTCTTTTCATCCTCTCCTTTACTACAGTCTGGAGAGGAATCCACTGACATCTAAAAAGGGATTTTAAATGTCCTGACAGTGGTCTCTTGCCAGCCTTCCTTGAAAGGTACCTTCCAATGCTTATAATAATAATAGTTAACACATATTGAGCACTTACTATGTGCTGGTATTCTATACGGCTCATTTATCCTTCCCACCAACCCTGCGATGTAGGCATAATTATCATTACCAATTCACAGATGAGGAAACGGAGGCCTAGAGATTGATCAGTTTTGCTCAAGGTCACCTAGCTAGCAAGTCGCGGGCCCAGAATTTGAACATAGATCTGTTTAACTCCTGAGCTTGAATTACTAACCTCTGAATGCACTTGACATTTGACATTATCAACTCTTTTTATTCTTGAAATGTCTCCTGTTTCCACGACATGTCATTCTCCTGACTTCCCTCCTACCCCTCTGCCCACTCCTTCTCAGGTGACTTCACAGGCTCCTCTTCCCTTCTTTGCAGCCCCCTTTTAAATGTCAGCAATTCCTCCCCAGCTCCTTCTTTCACCCTCTGGGTACTTTCATTCACTCCTGTGGATTCAGCTGCTGCCCACGACTCCCACACGTTTGCCTCCAGCCCAGATCTCTCCATGGAATTGCAGAACCAAACATCCAACCACCTGTTCGACAGTCCTCTGCCAAACTCACCATGCGCAACCCTGAGCTTTCACCTTCCCCCACCTGTTTCTCTGGGATTCTGTGGCTCAGTGAGCGGCAGCACCATCCCCCAGGTCCTCAGCCAGCAGCCTCCAGTCATCCTCAACTCTTCCCTGCCCCCTCATCCCCCACATCTAATCAGGTTCACTGATGCTCCTCAACACCTCTCATTTCCATCTCCTCTTCCCCTCATTGCCTCTGTCTTAATTTAGGCCTCATCATCTCTTGCCTGGAGAACAGCATCAGCCTCCTAATTGGTCTCTTCTGCCACTTGCGCCTCTGCCCTACTCCTGGCCCTCACAATCTATCCTCTGTTTGGACTGTTAAAATGCTCTTTCTGAAACACAAATCTGATGTCACTCCCCTCCTTAAAACCCTCTATGGCTCCTCACAGAGGAAAGGGAGGAGAGATGGAGATTTGGGGATATAAGCAGCTTATGAGGATGAAGGACAAGGAAAGGTGAAAGGTGACTGAGGTCAGGTGACACTTCGCTGATGAGGGTGGGTTGACAGAGGTCACTTTGGCCTCTGATCTTTGACCTTTTGGCACCTACATGTCACTGTCCACCCAGACTCTCTAGGGCAGCGGTCACCAACCTTTCGGACCTCACGGACCAGCAGTGGTCCGCGGACCACCGGTTGGCGACCGCTGCTCTAGGTTGCCCTCAATTAAGTAGCACCAGGTCCATGCAGGATAACGAGGCATCTCCTGGAAGGGAGGTCTGCCTCCTGCTCTGAATCTGCATGCTCCCGAGTGTGGCCTGCCCAAGCCAGGGTAGAGCGCCTCCCACCGGCAGTGGAGAAGAGGGTCCTGGCCTCAGATTCCATAGGGATGTGTCTGAGAGACAGAGGCCCCTGTTCCTGCAGGTGCCGCAAGATGATTGGGGGGGTTACCCCACTGGGGGCAAGGATGGAGAGATCCCCTGTCGCAGGATGCGGAGCGGCAGCTACATCAAAGCCATGGGGGATGAGGAGAGTGGAGACTCGGATGGCAGTCCCAAGACATCTCCCAAAGCGCTGGCCCGGCGCTTTGCCTCCCGCCGCTCCTCCAGTGTGGACCAGGCCCGGATCAAGTAAGGACTGGGAGGGGAGGTGAGGGAGGGGTGGAGGGTAGGGGGAGTGGGAAGCTGATACTGGATCCCTGCAGGAGGTGTGTGTAGAGTGAGTACCAGTCTGCTCCCTGTGTAAGGTTCAACTGGGGAGTATCAGTCTGCTCCATAGAAAGAAGAGGGCCTTCTAAGGCAGTGGTTCTCAACCTTCCTAATGCCGCGACCCTTTAATACAGTTCCTCATGTTGTGGTGACCCCCAATTTCATTGTTACAAATTGAACATAATTAAAGCAGAGTGATTAATCACAAAAACAATATGTAATTATATATGTGTTTTCTGATGGTCTTAGGCGACCCCTGTGAAAGGGTCGTTCGACCCCCAAAGGGGTCACGACCCACAGGTTGAGAACCACTGTTCTAAGGAGACTTATGCAATACTTTAAACAATTAATTTAAATTAAAAAATATATAATTATACTAAGAAAAGAAAGAAGGGGTCCTTCTGATAGCCCCTATCTGAGTGCCTCTTTGAGAGAGTCCCTTTACCCAGGAGTCTTCTGTGGGATCTTGTCTGGGGGTTTCTGAGGGGTAGAACCTGCTCAGGGCCCCCAGTCCTCTCATTCCCCTCCCCTGCCTCCTCACAGACCCCCATTCTGAATCTGGAATTTTGACCTTTCCCAGCTGCTGCGTCCCACCCCGGATCCATCCCCGGAGCTCCATCCCTGGCTACAGCCGTTCCCTCACCACCGGACAGGTAGGGGGAGGCCCAGCATGCCTGGAGGAAAGGGTGGGAAGGGGGTTCAGTCTTGGCCTTAAAATCAAAGGTCTGGCCAGGGAGAGAGTGCACGTCTGATTCTGGGGGAACTGGGAAGCCGGCCTTGGGACTCCCGGAACTGACTTAGATTGGGGATCTCAGAGTCACTCTTAAAAACCGAGTGTCCTCAACGTGATGAGCATGTAAGGGCACCCTCAGTTTTCTCAGTTCTCCAGCCCTGCCCTGGCCTGGTTGCTCCAAGCCCACCCCCTGCAAAAGGTAGGATTGGTTGTACAGATGGGACGGGCAGAGCTGCAGTCTCAGATGATCTGGGCTTGAGTGCTTTCCCCACCACCTGCCCCCGTGGGACCACCAGCAAGACGTTCTCTCAAGGCCTCCGTTTTCTCATCTGTAAAATGACAAGAGTAGTGGTATTTCTCTCGCAGGGGTTTTGTGAGTATTCAGTGAGAAAATGTATGCAAACCCAAGGTACCTGGCCCCAAATTGCTGTTTTATAATTTCGAGTTCTATATTTAAGTGTAGACTTTCCCTCGACTAAAGGGAAGCAATGCAGTTTAGTAATTAAATGCATGAGAGGGGTTTGAATTCCAGCTCAGCTACTTACCAAGCTGAGTGACCTGGGGCAAGTTACTTGACTTTTTTGAGCCCCATTTTTCCTATTTAAAAATAGACATCATAATAGTGTTCTTGGCACAGAGCCAACAGCCCATAAAGGTTAGCTGTTTCTACTGTTTGCTGGGGGGGAAAGCAATGCCAAGGCAATGCCAAAGGCTGGCCCATTGGCTCCTATTGTCGGCTGCTGCAGTCTCTCAGCGTCTCTTTGTTACATTTCCTGAATCAGGGAATCTGATTGGCACAGCTCTCTTTTCACATCAGACCAGCCTCTGTGGCTAAAGCCACTAGTTAATGCACAATTCTTGTGTCACTTGACCCATCAGCAACATCTAACACAGCTGATGACTCTCTCCTTCCCGAAACACCTTACTCACTTGGCTTTGAGGACACCACACCTTTTAGGTTCTTCTCTCTCTGACTGCTTATTCTCAGTCCGTGCCTACAACGCTCCAGGATCTGAACATTGGAGTTTTTCAGGGCTTAGTTCTTCAATTTCTCTCTACACTTACTTCTTAGGTGAGCTCCTGTCATCCAGGCTCATGGCTTTGATTATTATCGAGAGCCTGATAACTCCCAAATGTATATTTCCAGCTCAAACCCTCCCATAAATGCCAGGCATGTATATCTAATGGGATATTAAAATCTTACTTGGATATTTAGCAGACATCTCAAATCAAGATGTCTACAACTAAACTGCTGATACCCTTTCCCCCCAAATTTCCTGCTCCATCCAATGTCTTCTCCATTTCAGGTACTGGCAACTTTATCCTTCCAGGAGCTCTGCTCTAAAACTTGAGTCAGTCTTGACTTCCTTCTCTTTCTCCCATCCCACAGCCAATCTTGCAGCAAATCCTTTTGGTACCACCCTCAAAGTGCACCCAGGATCCCACCACTCCCCACTGCCTCCACTGTCACCACTCCGGTCCAGGCCACCATGTTCTTTTGTCTGGACTGTTGCACTGCCTTCTAGTGTGTCTCTTGCACTTGTTCTCTCTCAATATAGTCAGAACAATCACTTAAAAATAGAATTATACTCACTCAAAACCCTCACCTTACTTAGAGGAAAATTCAAGGACTTTACTATGACATATAAGGCCCTGCATAATCTGGCCCTTGCTACCTCTGAGTTCCTCTCTCGCACTGTTCCCTCCCCTCACCTACTCCAGCCATACTGGTCCCCTTGTTGCTCCTCTGACACCAGTCTTAGAGCCTTTGCATCTACTATTCTTTCTGCCTGGATCTCTCTCTCAGTTCTTTCAAGTATTTCCCCAAATGTTGTAAAATCTAAATTTTAGTCCTCTCCTACCCCCAAATTTCCTATTCCTCTTCTCTGTTTTTTATTTTCTTCTTCTTAGCACTTTGTGTATACATTTCATATTTCTCCTGGGAGGTATAGCTTATAATCTTTGCTTCACAGAAGAAGAAACAGGTTTAACACACTAGAGATGTCATTCTATTATCTTTAATAATTTTTTTTGCCCTTAAGTCTATGTTTTGCTTTAGTATTTTCCCAGAACATTCTTTTTCCGTATTTCAAAAGAATTTTGTCTCCTTATGTTTTATGTATATCTTTTGTAAATAGTTCATAGCTAGATTTTATTTTATCTACATTCTGACAATTGCTTGAGAGTGTAGTACATTAATATTTATTGTGATTTACTGATATGCTTGGATTTATTTCTGTCATCTTACCTTGTGCCTTCTATGTATCCTGCTGTTTGGGTGATGCTTCTTTTTATTTTTAATGTATTTTTATTGACTTCAGAGTGAAAGGGAGAGGGAGAGAAAGATAGAAACATCAATGAAGAGAGAGAATCATTGATCACCTGCCTCCTGCATGCCCTCTTCTGGGGATGGAGCCCGCAACCCCAGGCATGTGCCCTGACTCGGAATCCAACCTTGATCTCCTGGTTCATAGGTTGACGCTCAACCACTGAGCCACGCCGGCCGGCCAGTGATGCTTCTTTACTCCTTTGCTGCCTTCTTTTGGGTCAGTTGAGTTTTCTTCATTTTTCTTCCCACCAAATATCACAGTGGCTGGCAGTTATTATTCTATATTTATTTGGCAATGTATTTTTACTTCATTTTTGGAAGATAGTTTGCTGATCTAGAATTCCTGGTTGACAGTTTTTTTTCTTTTAGCACTTTGAATGTACTATTCTACTGTCTTCAGAGGTCATAGCTCCTGATGAAAAGCAAGTTGTTAATCATATTGTTTTTCTGTATGTGATGAATTGTTTTTCTCTTGGCTGCTATTAATATCTTCAACTTTCAACATTTTGATTGTAATGTGCCTGGATATAGATCTCTAGGTTTAACCCACTTTGGGTTCATTGAACTTCTTTGGCCATTATTTCTTCAGATATTTTTTATTCCCCTTTATCTCTCTCTTCATCTGAAGTTCTCATTACATGTACATGGTATACTTAATGTTGTCCCATAGGTCTCTGAGTCTCTGTTCATTTCTAGTGTTTTTCCCCTCTATTCTTCAGATTGGGTAATTTATACTGATCAAGCTTCAAGTTTACTGATTATATCTTATTCTGAGCCCTCCTAGTAAATTATTTTATTTCCGTTATTGTACTTTTCAGCTTCTGAATTTTCATTTGTTTATTTTTTCTTCTTTAAAAAATAATTTCTAGCTTTTTGTTAGGATTTTATGTTCATTAAATCATTGTTGCAGTGCTTTCCTTTAAATCTTCCAACATGACTGCCTTTACTTCTTTGAACATATTTATAATAGCTGCTTTGTAGTCTTTGATCAATCAAACATTTGGGCAAATTTTCTTATTTATTTGAATATTTCATAATTTTTTGTTGAATACTAAACATTTTAGGTAATATATTATAGCAACTCTAGATTCTTACTTTACCTCTTGAAAGTTGTTATTGTTTCGTTTATTTGTTGATCCCAAGACTAAATATGTAAAATCCATCTTCCCTGCCAAATGCAAACTCTCCTGTCTCCATCAGTTTTATTCTTGTTTTTATTTTTAAGCCTGGTTTCCCAGGGGTTGCCCTGTGTCTGCATAGCTTACTGTTCAGCCAGAAATTGGTGAGAGGCTATGCTCAAAACCACACGCCAGTAAGACTTCTTCTCTCTGCTGTAATTCTATGTATGGCCTGGGAAGTATAATCTCCAGACTGTTTTCAGGTCTGCCCTGGCTTTTACTTTTCACCAGGCTCTCTTGTGTTTCCTTTGCACATGTGCACAGACTCCATTGACTCAGGGCCTCTCTGGTTTCTGGTGTGCATGCACCCAGCCTCTAGTTAACCCAGGATATGTGGAGAGCTTATCAAACTGCTTATGGCTATCTCACCCCCCACCTGGAACTCCCCATTAAATTCCTGGTTAGTCTGCCAGTCCATAGCTTGCCCCAAACAGTGCCAAAACCTCAGCCTCCCAATGCTGCTGGCTATTCCTGTTTTTGACACTCCAGTCTACAGACGATGCTCCAATTAGGTGAGGTCCCTTCGCCATTAGCACTGAAACAGCTAGTTTTCACAGCCTGCTCCACCCTTGTTGAACTATTGCAACTAATAGAGCTGGGAGCTGGGGGTAATGGGCGCAGCTCCAGGCAAGGATACCACAGATTCATGCTGTTCTTACCCAAAGTTCAGTACTTTTCGTTGATAAATGCTTCTTTGATTGATTTTCAGTGATGAAATAATTGTTTTTGGCAGTTTTTTCCATGTGGGATAGGATTTGGTGTTCTCCTTTCTCTGTCATGCCTGAAATTGGAAGTCTAGAAATTTCTCAACTACCATCATTATTATCTCTTCAAGTATTGCCTCTTCCAAATTCTATCTGGTCTCTCCTCTGAGACTCCTATTAGTTGTATGTGGGACTTCTTATTCTTTCCTCCACATGTCTTAACCTCTCCTTCATTTTTTCCACCTCTTTGCCTCTCTGTGCTCCCATCTGGTAAGTTTCTCAGAGGTATCTTCTGGTTCACTAAATTTTTCTTCAGTTGTGTCTCATCTACTGTTTAACTCATTGCGTTTTTAATTTCACTGTCTTTTTTTTCCCCTTCATTTCTAGAAATCTGATTTGGTTCCTTTTTAAATCTTCATAGTTTTTTTTCCAAAGCTTTTAGTCTCTTCTTATATTTTCAGTTTTATCTTTTAAGTTTTAGAAATTTTAAGCATAGATTAAAAGCTAATCTGTTTGAGCTAAGGTAACACTAGCTGCTGTTACAGGTAAACCTTGAATTCTCAGGAAGTTTAGTTCTTGTTTGTGTCATAGTTTGTATTAGTTATATATTGCTACATAATGCGTTACCCCAAGCACAGTGTCTTAGAACAACAAATATTTCTTATCTCACAGTTTCTGTGGGCCAGAAATCTGAGCACGACATAGCTGGGTGCCACCTGGGTCAGTGTCTCACAGGCTCCAGTCAAGGTGTTAGCAAGGCTGCAGTCATTTAAGGCTTGACTGGAGGAAGATTTGCTGTCGACAGCCCTCAGATCTTGCAGGCTGTTGGCCAGAGGCATCAGTTTCTTGACATGTGGGACTCACCATAGGGCTACTCACAACATAACAGCTTACTTTCCCCAGAGCAAAGGCTCTGAGAGAGAGCAAGAGAAGGTATCCAACATGAAAGCCACAATCTTTTTGTAATCAAATCTTTGAAGTGACATTCCATTGTATCTGCCATATTCTATTAATTAGTAGTGGGCCAATAAGTCTAGTTCACACTCACTGGGAGGGGATGCATAAGGGTGTGAATGCCAGCAGTTGGAAATCATTAGGGGCCATGTCAGAGGTTGTCTGTCTCTCAGTTTAATATTAGCTCATCTTTAGGAAAAAAAAATTAGCTCTTCTTCAATGGAGCTTTATCTGTGAGAATCCTGAGCCTGGGTTAGGAGTAGTTCCCCCAGAAAATATTTTGGGCTTCTATTAGACAATTAGAAAATTCTTGGTCTGGGACCATTTTATGTTAAATTTTAATTTAGGTGGGTCTGGCCCCTGCAGGCCCATGCAGACACAGAAGCCTGTGTCTGTGAGAAGATTAGCTTGTAGGTACAAATTCTTAAAAGGTTTGCTTCCTTTCCCTTTCCCACAGTGCCTAGACTATGGGCTAGCTTCCTTCTCATCAGTCTGTGCTAATAACATTTTTCCCTAGTTTACTTTTCATCAAAGGTTTTCTCTTTTCCTACTTTTATGCAGGTTCTCATTTGGTTCCGTGCTTCCTGTGGGCCCAGAGCCTTACAGCTGCCCCCAAGTGGGTGCTAAAACCTAAGCCCTTTGATTACTGAGACCAGCAACCCCCCCCCCCCTTCCCCTTCCACCTCCACTAGGCTGTTTGCAGCATTGGCTCACACAGTTAATATTCTGAATTTCCAGTTTCCTCTTTGCTTTTGTCCCCTGGGGACTTATCTTGCTTTCTTGCGAGCTCAGCTATGCATATAAAGCAACGTTTGTTATATTTTATCCGGTGTTTTAGAGTGTTTTGAAATGGGAGGGTTTTTCAAGGTTATCTAAACTATATGCCATATATAAAGTATACAGCGTAGCCCCCAATTGGACAATCTACCACGGACAATTTTCAATGAGTCCCGACAAAGTATTTTCTTCTAAATATCCCACTCCCATGGAAATATTTATTGAGTCTGAATCTGGGTTGGAGAAAAGGCTCAGATTCTTATTTCCCAAGAGGTTTCTTTTGACCTTGACTCTTCTGAAAGTGGGAGCTAAGGAACAGGTTGGGAGGAAGGCAGTCCAGGAATCATAGGAGAATTCAAAGTATAATGTTACAATTTCATAATCGTAATACAGTAAACACCAACTTGAGGTGTAATATTCCTGAGAGGCTATATGATTCTGTATTTCCCTTGGGTCCTGGTCTCCTGTTCAACTGCAGAAACTCCTCTTGGCCTGTACAGATGGGAGGTGTGTGGCCCCAGGGAGCTTCTCGCCCTTTCTCTCTCTGCCTTGCCATAGAGTTCATTGTGGGGATAACATATGGTTGGGATTTCAAGAGCTTCAGAACCCCTGGGAAAGAGAGGTCTCCGAGAGGTATTTCCATGGCGATTTAAGAACCTCCTGCTACTAATAATAGTAGCTGGTGTTCACTGAGCATCTGCTGCATGTCAGTTATTATGCCTAGTGCTTTACACACAGAAGAGGGCTGGAGGTACAGAGATAAGCCGCTAAGTGAGAGTTCTTCCATCACTGGATTCCTGACTGGAGACCAGGTTGCTCTCTGCTCCACCAGGGACCCTCTGGGCTGGATTGGTTCTAGTGGGGGAGTATCCTGAGCCTGGCCTAGAAGTAGCAGGAGTTAGATCAGCTCCTGAGCCTCAGGAAATACCCTGCCACTGCTGGTCCTTGGTACCCCAGAGGCCCACAGATAGGAAACTGAGAGGGAGACTCACAAGAGTCATGGTGAAGCCACAGCTGCCCAGGGGTGGGGCTTATGCCACTCAAATGTGGGCGAACTTCCCAGGATCTTGGATTGATTTTTCCATGGCCTCTGACTTCTGTACACTTGTAATAAAGTTCCTTCAGAAAAAGCTGCCAGAAGAAGTCCAGACAGTCCTTTTTTAAATGACTGGCCCCACGTTAGAACCACTGAGTTTGGGATCTCCAGTTAATTTGGCTCTGAGCTTCAAAGCAGAGAGAGGCATAGAGTCGAAGAGCCCTGGGGTCAGATCCTTGAGGTGCGGGCCTGAGTTCATGTCAGTTTAACAAGCTCTCTGGAAGATTCTGCTGTTCAGTCAGCCTGGCATGAGAGCCAGGAGACCTGGCACTTCACTGGTTTTACCACGTACAAGTTGGGCATCCATAGATAATTCATCTGCCCTCTCTGGGCCTTAGTTTGCCCATTGGTAGAACGGGATGAAAAATTCCTCCTCCATTTGATGTAGAATCTTGTGGTAGCATATTATGCTTTTGAGGCTAAGTTATGGAAACACTGAGCTGTATTTTACACATGGATCAAGCCACTCCTTTGGGCCTCTGTGGACTGCACATACATATGATGCCATGAGGCTGAGAGATGTCACAAGTGGCCGCCATGGGATACTTGCTGTCACACTCACCATGCGGATGCTACTGAGGCCCTTGTCCATGACTTCATTCCAGGGCCTCTACATAATCACTTGTGGGGGAATTTCTCTTGGGCTCCATGACAGGAAGATTTGTGGTTCTCATGAGCTAGGGCCTGTGTTTACCAGATAGACTCTGAGACCTTTGCCTGCCACTGACTTAGTGCTGACTGTGTGCCAGTGTCTGCACATAGTGCCTCACAGGGTTGTTTTGTTTTTTGCTCCTTCAAATAGACCATGAAGATGGTACCATTAGCATTCCCATTTGACAGGGGCCCCAAAACGTTAACTTTCTCAGGCCACACTGCTAAGAAGTAGGGGGGGGGCCCAGCACTTGAGTTCAGCTGGTCTCACTTCATAACTCGTGTGGGCAACCCATAGGCTGTACCCCTCGATGCTTTGGCTGCTCTGAAGCTCAGGGTCAAATGTGCACCCATTTTGTGCTCTGGATGTAGAGCTTACCACTGGACCACTTCCTTTTCCTACCTTTATTTTTTTTCCTTTGAGCCAGTTTGCTCATATAACGCAAACGAAGCTGCAGCCTCTGTGGTATATTTAGTCGTAGTGCAGTGTTGTGTGACAGGATTCTGTGAACAACATTTTTGTTTTGCTCTTTTCTTAGTTGCATTAATTTTTTTGGTAACACTATGGATTCTGCACCACAGAATATCAGAAATAAAAACGAGAACAATGCTCAGTGGATAGAGCATTGGCCTGCGGACCAAAGGGCCCTGGGTTGAATTCTGGTCAAGGGCACATACTTCAGTAGCAGGCTCCTTCCCGGCCCCGGCCCTGGTTGGGGCTCGTGCAGGAGACAACCAATCAATGTGTTTCTCTCACATCGATATTTCTCTCTGTTTTTCCCTCTCTCTTCCGCTCTCTCTAAAAATCAATGGAAAATATCCTTAGGTGAGGATTAAAAAAATTAAAAAAATAAAAATAAAAACAAGAACCTCATCCAACAATGGCTGAACTTCCCTTAGAGGTGGAGGGCAGGGAAGGAACCAGTAGGCCAAACCAGAGCCCTAGTTAGTGGGCAGAAGGTGGGGGAGTCCTGGAAACCTGAAAGTTAATAATTTTTGCTCCATCCCTTACCTGTTATTTCTGTCCTGCCACATGGTGTATATCTCTGTAAGTTGCTTTCAATCAGATTTACAACACAGTGGATCATAAATAATAAAATAAAAGCTAGCCTTTCCTGCAGCCCTGCACCCCCATAGTGGGCAAGAGGGTGCCTGTCACATCAGGGTCAGGTGAGAGAAACGTGAGGGGCTAGCCCTACACCCAGAGCACAGGTGGAGAGGAAGATGGGGTGGTCTGGAGGCTGAGGTACAGCCACACATCTGGGAGAGGCATAGATGGGGCGGAGGGAGGAGTATTTAGAGGAAAGACTGGACCCCTAAGTCTGGCCTTAAGGCATTTTGGGGAGCAGCACAGGGCAGAGGCGCCTTCATCCTTCTTTGCAGAGAATGAGAGTTTCTTTTAGTCCAAATGTAGAAGAGTCGCACAGAGACACCGCCTCTGCAGATCTAGACATAGTCCTATGGCAGAGTGCCTCGGAGACACCCCCACCCCTCCACCCCGGTAACTCTCCTCTCGCCCCTGTCCCCAGCTCAGCGAGGAGCTGAGCCAGCAACTGGAGGCTGTGTGCGGGTCTGTGTTTGGGGAGCTTGAGTCCCAAGCCGTGGACGCCCTGGACCTGCCCGGCTGTTTCCGCATGCGGAGCCACAGCTACCTCCGGGCCATCCAGGCCGGCTGCTCTCAAGACGACGACTGCCTGCCCCTCCTTGCTGCCCCTGCCTCTGTCTCAGGGAGGCCCGGCTCCTGTGAGTACGCCTCGCTTGCCCCCAGCTGGGCCCTAGGTCGGAGAGAGCCCTGGGTGCTGGTTCTGACCCCCGCCACAGCCGCGCGTTGTGACCTTGGGCAGGTCGCTGGCCCCTCTGGGGTGGATGATGGGGAGAACAACCTTTGGCTCTGTGCGTGGCAGCACGTGGAGTCCTGGGCACCGCGTGGGTGTGTGGGGTGGCGGGACACGGACGGTAGGTAGCCGGGATGCCTTTCTCACCCGCTGCGTCTCTGCGTCCCTGGCCGCAGCCTTCAACTTCAGAAAGGCCCCGCCCCCCATCCCGCCGGGGAGCCAGGCCCCGCCCCGCATCTCCATCACCGCCCAGAG
>NW_005360425.1:963752-967603 GCF_000412655.1 Myotis brandtii | reverse complement strand
CGGTGGCACCTCGGGCCAGCCCCAAGCCCCCGACACTCATCATCAAGACCATTCCTGGCAGGGAGGAGCTGCGGAGCCTGGCGCGGCAGCGGAAGTGGCGGCCGTCCATTGGGGTGCAGGTATGGAAGGAGGCGGGCAGCCAGCCGGGGGACTCGGCCGGGTCGGTTGGGGATGGGTGGAGTGGGCCATCGGGGCCTTCTGGATGCATAGGCCTTTTCCTTGGCTTACTCTGAGCTGCAGGTAGCCCCTGGGCCTGGCCATGGACAGGGCTGCTCCAAGCAGCCCCAGCCCACACCCTTGTCCTTCTTCCTGGCACCATCATCCCTACTGGCGAGTGGAGAGTGGTTCCCAGAATTTGCCACCTTGATGCCGCTGATTCTTGAGTCTCTCATCTTGTTTAGGCAGATTGTCTTTGCAGGATCTGCCAGCAGGCTGGGGTGGGGGCGGGGTCCAACATTGCTGGCCTTTCTCCCTGGGAAAATCTTTCGTCCCTGGTCTAGCCCCCGCCCTGACTCCCCAACTTTGCCACCAGGTGGAGACTATCTCTGACTCGGACACGGAGAACAGGAGTCGAAGAGAGTTCCACTCCATAGGCGTCCAGGTGGAAGAGGACAAGAGGTAGGTCTGAGTGGGGCCATCCTAAGCCTCTTTGGGGGAGAAGAGGAGAGAAGGCTGCATATCCACTTCATTGGCCTGGTCTCCCTGGGCACCCTCTCTTCCTGGCTGAGACCAAGCCCTTTTAATGGGGAGGAGTCAGAGCAGCCACTGAGGTTATCCACAGAGAATAGGCAGTCATCAAATCTAAATGAGTTCTCCTTGTACCCATGCCTGTCCCCGGTGGTCGGAGGTGGACAGGAGCAATACAGAGGTTGAGGGCAGGGAGTGGTAGGGAGAGGTAACAGGTAGGTGCCGAGCAGGTCTCCAACAACTGTCCTTTACAGGGGATAACAGGATTTTGCCAATCCCTTGTTAACTTCCTGTGGTGTACAAGTATGTGAGCTCAAAGAAAAACAAATAAATCTGAAGATTGCCTCTCAGGGGCCCCTGGCACATATAGCACTCCTCTTCACTTGGCTCACACAGCATTTAACCGGTTGGGGGTACCTATTATATGCCTGAGTCATTGGTGTACCCGAGATGGTGGCATTACCAACAGCCAGCATTCTGGCATTAGGTGGCCTCAGAAACATTGCTTCCTTAATTTCTCATGGGAAAATTAGCATTGTGAGCTCTGGAGGGAATACTGGGAGAAGTCCCTCTGTTGTTGAGTTCCTGTGGGAAGATGCTTTCTTTGATGACCAGGTGGCAGTGTCCATGTGGCCCATCTGCCCTCTGGGCTACAATGCCACCAAGCCGGTGGCCCTAAGTATGGTTTCTGCCTGAGGCTGGCTGTTAAGAGTTACATGGTAATCCGTGTTGTTCAAGCCATACCCACTGGAGGAATAAAACTAGAGTCCCAGTAGCAGTCCCTTGCAGCGCTGTTCCAGTTGCCATTGTTGGGCCTCCCCTAAAGTTCCCCAACTATTCTGGGAACTCCTGGAGTGTCTTGTGTGTGTGCCTGATCAAATGTTTTTCTCTACTCTTACTCTAGCTCCCCTTGCAGCTCTACATGCTGCTGAGACTGTAAATGCCCCCATCAAGGATGGCAAAATTTGCTTTTGTTGCCCCCATCACTCCTGAAAGCTATTATCCTCTAAACCAGTGGTTCTCAACCTTCTGGCTCTTTAAATACAGTTCCTCATGTTGTGACCCAACCATAAAATTATTTTCGTTGCTACTTCATAACTGTAATGTTGCTACTGTTATGAATCGTAATTTTTCTGATGGTCTTAGGCGACCCCTGTGAAAGGGTCGTTCGACCCCAAAGGGGTCGCGAACCACAGGTTGAGAACTGCTGCTCTAAACCCTTATTATTTCACAGAGATCACAGAAAAGTAGCACTTTATGGCCAAGGGGTCGCGAACCACAGGTTGAGAACCGCTGCTCTAAACCCTTATTTCACAGATCACAGAAAAGTAGCACTTTATGGCCAGCTTTATAGTCTATGACTTGAGTTTCTTGAGAGGTGTGTTAGGAGGTATGGATGGGTACAGCTCTGTGTTCAGAACCCTTGCCCCCGTCTAATGCTGCCCCATGGATCATAAACTAAGCCCATGTGCTCCTCACTCCTAATGAGGCTTCTTGGTCCCTCACACAGATACATCTCTGGGGTCCTCCTATTCCTCCTAACAAGCCTGAATCCTAGGAAGAGTGCAGGAGGCATTCTACTGAGACTCTGGCTAAACCAGCAAATTCTGTCATTCATTCATTGAGTCATTCATTCAGAAAATACTTGTTAAATATATGACAGCTCCTGTTAAATGCTCAGGGAAATATCAAAGACCTGACTCTTGCCCTCATAGAAGTTATGGTCTAGAGAGGAATCAAGGCAATGAATAAATCATCCATGAATAAAAATATGATTACTCATTGCAGTATAACATATAATGGGGTATTATTTCACATTATGGTGGGAGTATGAAAGAAAAAAAGCAGGAGCTGAGAGAGAAAGGACCTTATTTAAGTTAAGCAGGAGACATTTAAGCTGAGACTTGTGGATTGACTGGAAACACTCAGGTGATGAGGGGTGCGGGCAGTGTGAATCTTTCCTGGAAGATGGAATAGCATATGTGAAGGTGCTGGGGCAGGAAAGAGTTTGACCTGCATCAGGAACTAAAAGAAGGTTTATGTGGCCGGTGTGGAATGGGGCAGTGGCAGGGGCCAGGTCATGCCGAGCATGGGCATGATAAAGAAGTAGAATTTAATGATAACTAATGAGTAGCTATTAAGAGGTTAAAGGAGTGTGACATGATCTAATTTATGTTTATAAAAGATCACTAGCTGCTGAGTGGAGAATGAATTTGAGGGAAGTAATAGTGGATATGGGGGAGAAAGGTGATGGTCTTTTGCATTATGGGAGATCTTGTGTTGGGGATCTTCTTTCTATTGTACTTTATAATTGGGCACTGCTAGTGTATGGGGACACTGTTAAGTTTTATATATTTGTTTTATATTTAGCAACTTTGCTGCTCTCTTTTATTAGGACTCATAGTTTACCTGACAATCATGATGGGTTTTCCATATAGTCAGTTTTTTTTTCTGCAAATAAGGACATTTATTTAAATCTGTTTTTTTAAAAAATTTATTTTTGTAATAGTGCATTGAATAGGACTTCTAGTTCGCTGTTGGGGGTACCATGCTTGTCCCAATCCTGATGTTAGTGGATATCTTCTCAGTTCCCACTCATAAGTATGATGATGTTTGCTATAGATTTTGATGAGTACTATTTATCAGGTTGAGGAAATTCCCTTCTATTCCTATTTGGCTAAGAGTTTTCATTTTAATTTTTTTAAAAATAGAAAATGAGAGTGGAATTTTATTGAATGCTTTTTTCAGAAACTACTTAGATGATCATAGATTTTTCTCTTTTTCTTTGTAACATGGTGAATTATATTAATGGATTTTTCCATGTTGACCCATTCTTTCATTCCTGAGATAAACCCTACTTGATACTATTATCAGTTGAGATTAAGTTTGGCTGTGAGTAATAGGGCCTCAATAGTGCCTTAATGTTTTTCCCCGATATAAAAGAAAAAAAGAAACCCAGCCTGGCCAGTGTTGCTCAGTGGTTGAGTGTTGACCGATGAACCAGACAGTCAAGGTTCGACTTCCCGTTAGGGCACATGCCTGGGTTTTGGGCTCGATCCCCAGTGTGGGATGTGCAGGAGGCAGACGATTAATGATTCTCCCTCATCATTGATGTTTCTTTCTCTCTCTTCCTCTCCCTTCCTCTCTGAAATCAATAAATATAT
>NW_005360425.1:951012-963716 GCF_000412655.1 Myotis brandtii | reverse complement strand
TTTAAAAGCCTGGATATAGAAGTGAAGTGTCAGACCTGAGGCTTCTTTTATCTTGCTGCATTTCCATCCTTTGTGTATCAGCTCATATCCAAGGAGCTGTAGGTCAAGCTCTAGCCAGTCTGTTTGCATTCTGAGCAGTAGGAGGGAAGGAGGAGTGCAATCTTTCCTTTTTAATAAGACTTTCTCACAGTTACACACAACACTTTCACCTACATCACATTGAAACCTCATCACCTGGTGGTATCTAGCTGCAAGGGAGGCTGTGGAATAGACAAAGAGAAGAATGGATATATTGAACTCTAGCAGTTTTGGTCACAGACTTGCTGGATTATTTTTATGCTAGAGGCCCGATGCATGAAATTCATGCAAGAGTAGGCCTTCCTTCCCCCGGCTGCCAGCAGCGGCTTCCCTCTAGCACCCGGGACCGAACTTCCCTCACAGCCCCGGCTTCATCGGGAAGGACAGAAGGACATCCAGTCTAATTAGCATATTATGCTTTTATTATTATAGATGCCTTGTTGGATTTTTGAATAGCTGTTACTTTAAGATTTTTATATCTGTGTTCATAGGTGATATTGGCCTATTATTTTGCTTTTATTGTTGTTAGTTCAGGTATTAAGCTTATGCTAGATTCCTAAAATGAGTTTGACAGCACTCTCTGTGTTTTGTTCTTTGAAACAATTTATGTAAAGTAGGAATTATCTATTCCTTAAAGGTTTGGTAAAGTTTGCCCATAAAACTACCTCAGCCTGATGTCTTTGGGGAATAGGATAAACTTTTTTTTTTTTTTAAATGTTTTATTGATTTCAGAGAGAGGAAGGGTGAGAGAGATAGAAACATTCATTGGCTGCCTCCTGCTAGGGATTGAGCCCATAAACCAGGCATGGGTCCTGACCAGGAATTAAACCGGCAACCTCCTGGTGCATGAGATGATGCTCAACTAACCCAGCCACACGGGCCAGGCAGGAGAAACTTTTTGAACTACAGCTTCAGTTTCTTTAGTGGTTATTGAACTGTTCTGGTTTCATTTTCCTTCTCGAGTTAATTTTGGTGATTTATATTTTTCTAAAAAATGGACCAATTTACAAAAATTGACAATTTTCAAAATTTTTGGCACAAATATTCTGTTATAGTATTACAATTTTATAAACTTTTACTGTATCTAAAGGTTTTGCCTCTTTTCATCCCTTCCTCCCTTTCTTGATCAATCTTGTCTGAGGTTTGTATATTTTATCATTTAAATATTTTTATTAAGTTATATTTTATTAGTCTTTAAAAAACTAGCTTTTGGTTTCAGTGAGCATCCCTATTGTTTGTTTCTATTTTATCATTAATATTTCCTGCCATCTACTACTTTAGTATTATTATATTCTTTCTTCTGCCATCTTTGTCTTTTTTTCAGCCTCTTGAACATAATTTTCTAACATGTGCTTTTAAAGCTATACATTCCCTTATAACTAACTGCTATAGCTGCCACTCATAAGTTTTGAGATGCACTGTTTTCATTGTTCAATTTGAAATGGTTTGTAACTTTCATCGTAATTTCCTTTTTAACTTGTGAATTATTTAGACATTTTTTTTTTTTTAGTTTTTAACTGTATTTTTGGGGGAGAAGGTCTACCTTTTTACTGTTGATTTCTAAATTTGCTACATTGTGGTCATACTATGCCTTCTGTGTGATATTTATTCCGTAGAGTTTGGTGAGGCTTCCTTCCTCATATGCAGGTAAACATTTTTCAAATGTTTATCCTCAAATTTTTTGGTTTCTTTATCTTTAATATTTTTTTTTTTTGGTTTGATCTACCATTTCTGAGAAAGATGTGTTAAAATGACTCCCATTACTTCTCATGTTTCCTGGTAATTTTATTAATATTTTTAGTTTGATAAAGTGCTATTTAGAAGTATTCAGGCTTATGATTGTTGTATCTTCTTGGTAGGTTGGCCATTTTATTATGAAACTAGAGGCCCGGTGCATGAAATTCGTGCATGGGTAGGGTCCCTAGGCCTGGCTGGTGATCAGGGCCGATCAGGGCCTTCTGGCTGGTGGCCGGGGCCTTCCTTAATTCTGCGCCGCCCCCTGGTGGTCAGTGTATGTCATAGAGAGCAATCGAACTCCCAGTCAAACTCCTGAGGGGACAATTTGCATATTAGGCTTTTATATATATAGATAGGCTGCTTTTCATCTTTACTAATGGCTTTTGCCTGGAATTCTGTTTTGTCTGATTTTATTGTTATGGCTGCTTTCTTTTGGTTAATTTTCCAATTTATCTTTTTCATCTTTTATTTTCAACCTTCCTATATCCTTCTGTTTAGATGTGTTGCTTGTAAGCAGTATGGACCTCGAGTTTAGTAGACATATTTCATCCACTTATATGAATTTTGATTACTGATTTATTTAATTTATTTCTGTCATCTCTTTAAAAATTTTCCATTTTATTTGCTTTTCTTTGCTTTGCCCCTCTCCTACTTTTCTGCCTTCTATTGAACTGATCAAATTTATTTTATATCTCTTTTTTCCCCCTTTCACTGGGTGGGAAGTACATTTTAGTGATAATTTTTCTCAAAATTGTAACAAATATACTTAATTTATATTTTTCTAATAGTCTAAATTTTGTCATTATTTCTATCATTCTTAGGTACAAAACAAGTACCTTGAACACTTTAATTTCCTTTTTAACTCCCTTCTCCCATCTTTCATGTTATATATTTATCTAGTATTTTGATTATACCTTTTTTAAAAAAAAACCCTTCTAAATCAGTTGTTGTTATATCTTTTATGGTTTAATATTTAGTTTTACAAACATGTTTTAACAATTTATGTGTTCACTATTGTTTGTTACTGCCCACTCCTTCCTCATGGGTTCAATTTCCTTTATGCTGAAGTACTTCTTGAGCTTGAGACCAGTTTTAGAGTTAGTATCTCAGCTTGAGATTTCTATATTTCACTGGTAGTACTCATTTGAACCCCACACCCACACAAAAAGCAGCCTTAATGTTTTGTTTTCTCAGCATCTTACTTCTTAGCCACTTTCCTGAATCATGATGTGAGTTTTCAAGTCCAAATTTGTAAATGAAATGACCGTTCTTGGCTGCTGGCTTTATGCATAGGGTCTCCTTCCAGCTCCCCAGATGCACAGGTTTGGGTTCTCTCCTCTTATTCTCCCTGGGTGTCACCATCCAGCCTCTAGCCTATGTCTGACCTGATATTCCTGTGGCTCATTTGGCTTAGATCCCCTCTCACTACTCGTGTTTCGAATTGCCTTTTTGTTTCTAGTACCTGAAGATTTCTCTTTTCTATTTCAGGCTTGGCATTATAGCAAATCCACCTTTCCCACTTTATGTTAGCCAGCATTTCTATATGTTTAAGGGGTGGGAGGGAGCTTCCCAAGTTGGTTCCATCTACAATATTGATCAGTTGTCTGGACTAGGCTGATAGCAGCAGGTCCAGGGAGAAGTGGACCAATGTGAGAAGCATTTGGAGTGAAGTCAGGAAGGGCAGGGACAGGCAGACAATGAGTTCTTCTCTGCTCTTGTGTAGGTATTCAGGGAGGTCTTGGTGGGGTGGGCCAGTGAGATGGTGTTGGGTAAATGTGTAAAGAACCGAACTACTTGGGATGATCACATTGGAAACTCAGAGGGGTGACAGGTGGGGAGAGAAGAAATCTGGCACATCTTTCTGGCCAGGCTCCCTTGCTTGTCTGCTGAAGGCATCCTTAGTTATACACCTGCACGGTCCTTTCTGTCCCTTATGTCCCTGGCACTTTCAGTCTGACTTACCACACACCATGCCCCAACTGGTACATAAAAGGGAGCCATGAATACCAACAGCCTTTCTAGGCAAATATTGAGGACTGGTTGCTCCTCTCCCCGCACCCGCTGCCACCCCATTTTCTTGGACTTTCTGGTCTTTGCTCCTATCTCACTGGTCCCAGTATCTCTATCTCTATCTCTATCTCTATCTCTATCTCTATCTCTATCTCTATCTCTTTCTATCTCACCCCCCTCCTCTCTCTCTCTCTGTCCCCTTTGGTTTTAAAACTTGCCAGGGAGGAAAGGTCTCTATTTCTGCCTTTCAGACTGTTCCTTGCTAACCTATTGGGTGAGGAGTTCAGAGTTATTGCCTCTGATACCTGGAAGTCATCTGCAGGTCCTTCCAGTTGTCCATCATTAGTGTTGACTTGGCTTAGAAATACACAGGGGTGGGAGTTCGTGCTCCTTCAGTTCCATCTCCACTGCACCTCCACCCAAATATATATTGTAACCCTATTATTTGTCAACTAGAGACCCGGTGCATGAAATTTGTGCACAGGTAGGGTCCCTAGCCTGGCCGGTGATCAGGGCCGATCTGTGGAGCAACCGGTGGGGTAACCGGGGGGCCCCTGCTAGCACCCGCCTTGGCTAGCCTGGGGCCTGCAGGCTGGGGGCAACTCCTGCATTGAGTGCCTGCCCCCTGGTGGTCAATGTGCATATAGCGACCTGTCGTTCCACCTGTTGTTCTGCTGTTTGGTCAATTTACATATTAGGCTTTTATTATATAGGACTAGAAGCCTGTTGCACGAAGATTCACGCAATAGGCCTTCCTTCCCCTGGCTGCTGGCACCGGTTTTCCTCCACCACACGGGACCCAGGCCTTTGGTCTGGCCACAGTGGAGAAGCCAAGCCTCGAGGATAGGCTTCTCCTCTCTGGCTGCAGCGAGGCTTGGCTTCTCTGCCTCTTCAGTCTTCAGTCTTCAGTCTTCAGTCTTCAGTCTTCACTCCAGCCAGAGCTTTCAGTCTTTGCTGTGCACCTGCATATGCAAATTAACCACCATCTTTGTTGGGTTAATTTGCATAGTTGCTCTGATTGGCTGGTGGGTGTAGCAGAGTGACACCAATTTGCATGTTTCTCTTTTATTAGTGTAGATTACTCTGCTGGGCACTGAGGATACAAAGGTGAGCAGAACACACAGCCCCTGCCCTGTGAAGCTTATGGCCATGTTCACCTAAGAACCTCATAGATGAAGTAGGAAAAAAAATTGTTATTTATTTGAAATTGAAATTGAACTGGAGTCTTGTATTTATTCTGACAACCCTACTTTTACCCACTGTGCCCAGTCAGGGCCGTCTGGAGAACTCTGTGTAGGAAAGCCATCCTATACTCATGATATTTCCTTAGGATCATGGTCATTTGTGGCTTTGGGACCTTGAGAAGGGAGTGTGCTGAAAGAACAGAGCCCCTTGCGCATTGGGAAGGAAGCTTGCATCCCCATGAAGCTATATTCCAATAATAGTCCTGCAGAAACAATGAGTTGCTAACTGACCACAAGCCCTGATCGCTGAAGAATGGACACTGCCTCCATTCAAACTCCAAGATGGTTTCTGACTGACCATCATGACTCTACTTAAACCTCCCACCCTATCATAGCCCCCTAGGATGTGGGGGGACTCAGGGACCCCAACTGATTTTATGTTTAAGTTCCTAGATGCTTTCTCCAAGCGGGAGCCAGCACAATGGCTGAGCCTTGCTGAAATGTCTCTGCCCTTACTCCTCCCTGCCCTCTCCCCCACACCCCCTGTCAGCCTGCTGCCAAGTAGTCTTGGCAAAACCTCTTGACAACTCCTCGATGTTGAGCATTAGACACTGTGTCTCCTGGGATGAGCCAGTTTTTTCCCAGAGCCTCTTGTGTTTTCCCCTAGAGAATCACAGTAGAAATGTCTCCCTGAAGTAACCATGATAGCAACTTCCAGAATAATCAGAAATGTGATCATTGTGACCCTAAAAAACTTGAGGGGAGGAAGCCTCCTCAACTTTGTCAAAAGGCTTGGGGAGAAAATATTGGAAAAGGCATTGTTATAAATTAGTGACAGATCGTAACTGAAGCCAGTTTCTATTCTATGTGTACAGCATTGGTGAGGACCACAGCGGATACTGCCAAATGCAAAGCTAAGTAGGGACATAAGCCCTGAACTTCACTACCCTGAAAATGCATCTATTATAGTTAGGATTAGATTTGGCTGTGAGTTACAGAAAACCCCCAAATGACAGTGACTTAAATATAATACAAGTTTATTTCTCTCTTGCTTAGAAGAAGTCTGGAGAGAGTCAATGGAGGGGCTGCTAGGTTCTCTACAGTGTCAGGACCCAGGCTCCCGCTATTTTATTGCTCCTCCATCCTGATTTCCATCTCATGTTCTAAGATGGCTGCTTGAGGTCCAGCCATCACGTCTGCATTCTGGTCAGCAGGGAGGAGGAAGGAACAAAGAAGGGCATGCTCTCCTTTTAAGAACATTTCCTGGCCCAGTCAGCGTGGCTCAGTGGTTGAGCGTCGCCCTAGGAACTAGGAAGTCACGGTTCAATTCCCGGTCAGGGCACATGCCTGGGTTGCGGGCTCGATCTTCAGTGTGGAGGGTGCAAGAGGCAGCCAATCAATAATTCTCTCTCATCATTGATGTTTCTCTCTCTCCTTCTCAATTAAAAAATATTTTTTTAAAAAAGAAGAACATTTCCTGGAAGTTGCACATACAACTTCTGCTTATATCCTGTGACCTAGAACTTAGCCATACGTGGCTACATCTAGCTGCAAGGGAGATTGGTAAACAAATCTTTATTAGAAGTGGCCATGTGTCCATCCTAAAATCGTGGGATTTTATTACTTAGGAAGAATGGATTGTGGGGATTATTAGTGTTCTCTACCATCCTTTCTTCCAGCCAACCGTTCAGCTAACATTTAAGGATGAGTAACTGCCCTATTTAGTAAGGGAGATAGATATGCAAATAACTTACTGCAATACAATGTGATATGGAGTATAAAAGAGGTTTTATTCAGAGTGCTGTGGGAGAACAGATGGAAATGATCAACAGCAATCATAATAATGAATAACTACAATGCCCTAGCTGGGTTCTCAGTGCTACATTCCCATGATTTTATTTGTCCAGCTTCCTTTCTTTTCAGCAAGAGCTGCAATCCTTTCTGCCTCTCCGTATAGTAGCTAACATTTACAATGGGCAGCCCAGGTGCTGCTCTAAGTTTCTTCCATTTATTGTCTCATAACAATCCTAGGAGCAGGTACTATTATCATTCTTCTTTATATGTGAGGAAAGTGAGGCACAAGCCATAGTGCTGGGTATTGGACCCAGGAAGTCTGGCTTCAGAGTAGGGTGCTTAACCACTCTGCTAGGCTACTCCCCTAAAGCTGCTTGTTTTCATTCCTTCCCCCACTTCCCCACCCCCAAGTATCCAGCATTCTTTCTGCTCACTTTATTATAATGGCTGAGGTCATCTGGTGGGACCTCTCTCCACTTCTGGACCAACTCCTAACTTACTTGCATCTCTTCCCTTTCCTTCTCCGCCAGTCCTGCCTCAAGGGTGAGTCATCTCTCTTGCTGATTAAAGCCTCCCTCTCCCTCAATCCTAGGTGGGCAGTGGAGTGTTTGAGAGCTGGCCTCTCAGCCATATTGTATTAACGTGATAAATGTCTGATCTTAGGGAGTCACTTAACCTCTTTAAGCCTCTATTTTCTCATCTGTAAGTAGGATTGGTACTCACACCCTTATCATGGGACTATTTGTGAGGGTTGAGCGTGTTTATTCACGTACAGTGTTCAGCATATACCAAGTGCTCACTGGGTGTTAGTTATTATCTACTAGAGGCCTGGTGGACGGATTTGTGCACTGGTGGGGTCCCTTGGCCTGGCCTGCAGGGATTGGGCCGAACCGGCTCTCTGACATCCCCTGAGGGGTCCTAGATTGTGAGAGGGCGCAGGCCAGACCGAGGGACCCCACCGGTGCACGATCGGGGTGGGGAGGGACCGCAGGAGGGTTCCAGGGCATGTCCAGCCCATCTCGCCCAGTCCTGGTGGGCCAGACCCCAGCAGCAAGCTAACCTACTGGTCAGAGCGTCTGCCTTCTGGTGGTCAGTGTGCGTCATAGCGACTGGTTGAACAAATGGTCGGACACTTAACATATTAGGCTTTTATTATATAGGATTCCCCTATTTTCTGGTTCCTTGGACTACTTTCTTCTCTACCTTCAATTGATTTCTCTTTACAAGTTGTATTAATTTCCTATTGCTGCTCTAATAAATGACCACAAATTTAGTGGCCTCCAATAGTACATATTTATTATTTTACTAGAGGCCCGGTGCACGAATTTGTGCACAGGTGGGGTCCCTTGGCTTAGCTGGTGATCGAGGCCTATTGGGAGGCTGGCTGGCTGGGGGGAGGGGCCATGAAAGGTTGGCTTGTGGGAGGGTAGGGGCTGCAGTAGGTTGGCTGTGGGAGTGCACTGACCACCAGGGGGCAGCTCCTGCGTTGACTGTCTGCCCCCTGGGGATCAGTGTGCATCATAGCTACTGGTTGATGGGTTGTTCCAGTCATTCTGGTTGACTGCGGAAGGTTGGCCAGCCGGTGGGGAGGGGCCCCGGGAGGTTGGCTGTGGGAGCACACTGACCACCAGGGGGCAGCTCCTGCGTTGAGCGTCTGCCCCCTGGTGGTCAGTGCGCTTCTAGAGGTTGGAAGTCTGAACTGGGTTTCACTGGGCTAAAATCAAGGACTGATCCCCCTGGAGACACAGGGAAGAATCCATTTAGTCGCCTTTTCCAGTTTATAGAGATAGTTTGCGTTCCTTGGCTTTTAGCCCACTTTTGTCTTCAAAGCCAGCAATGGCAGGCTGTCCTCACATGGCATCACTCCAACCTTGATTCCATTGTCCCAACTTTTTCTCTGACTTTCCTGCTTCCCTCTTTCATGTATAAGGACCTTTGTGATTAAATTAGACACACCTGGATAATCCAGTCTCTTCTCATCTCAAGATCCTTAAAGTAATCTACGAAGTCCCTTTTGCCATGGAAGGTAACATCCACAGCTTCCAGGAATTAGGGCATGGACCTCTTTGGACAGCCATTATTCTGTTTATTCCCCCCCCCCCCGCCCACTCCAAAGTTCTCCCCACTTGAGATATGGCTTGTGAGAACCATCCTAAACAAAATACCCCTCCCTTCTTTTCCCCAGATTTTTTTTAAAAAAATATATTTTTCTTTATTGATTTCAGAGAGGAAGGGAGAAGGAGAGAGAGGGGGGGGGGAGAGAGAGAGACACATCAATGATGAGAGACAATCATTGACTGGCTGCCTCTTTCACACCCCTACTGGGGATCGAGCCCACAACCCAGGCATGTGCCCTTGGCCGGGATCGAACCCGGGACCCCTCAGTCCGCAGGCCAACACTCTATCCACTGAGCCAAGCCAAGCCAAGGGCTTCCCCAGATTTTTGAGATGTAATTGACAAATAAGAAAAATATCTCTCCCTTAAAGGTACACTGTCACCCTAGCCAGTTTGGCTCAGTGGATAGAGCATCAGCCTGTGGACTGAAGGGTCCCAGGTTTGATTCCGGTCAAGGGCACATGCCCGGGTTGTGGGCTCGATCCCCAGTAGGGGTGTGAAAGAGGCAGCCAGTCAATGATTGTCTCTCATCATTGATGTTTCTATCTCTCTCTCCTTCTCCCTTCCTCTCTCAAATCAATAAGAATATACATATTTTAAAAAGGTACACTATCTTCTCTCTTCCTCCCTTCTCAACAAGCTCTTTTCAAGAGCTGTATTGGCTTGTTTTCTCCACCTCCTGACAACCTGCTATCTGCGTCTGCCCCCATACTCCACCAGACCGACTTGCCCTGATCACCATTGGCCTCCATGTTGCCAAATCAATGGACACCTTTCATTCTTACCCGGCTGCATTTTCCATGTTGGTTGCTCACTCCTTCTTGAGACCCATCTGTCCCCTATCTGCCTTTAAGTGTCTTTGTCCTGGTTTTCTTCCTGGTTCTTTCTGGCGTAGGCACCTTAGGGGGTACACTGTCTCCACCTACCCATGAAATGTCCGTGTTCCCTGGGGCTTTGCATCTTTGTTCCATTGCTCTTCTCTTGGGTGATCTTGTCCCACACTTCTGGTTGCAAATGCCACTTGCACAAGGACGACTGACCCCGCCTGTGCTGTGAAAATCCCTGGCTGGAAGTGTTGATGAAGATTGTGCTTCCAGGAATCCCATAAACTCCTCAACTTCGTTGGTCCTTCTTGAAGTAGACCCAATGAGAGAGCTCCTTCAGGTGGGTGCTGACTTGAGAACCATGAAGCCTGGGGCACTTATGCTTTCGTTCCAGACTGTGTGGCCTATTCCATCAAGAATGTGTGGTCCTTTCAGGACCCCGGCGAGGACAGGTGAAAGGCAGCAAACCCAGTGGTGCCAAAGGACAGATCCATGTTTCATGGGAGTAACAGGAAAGCAAGCAGGGAAGGCATGTCTTCAATACTGTGTTTACTGGGGCAAACCCCACCTTTATCCGTGTGGTTTGCAACTGCTGGAGCTCTGAAGGAGCCAAAGGCTACCTGGAGCTCAAAGGCACAAAAATATTCGAAGGGAGCCAAAGTGCATCCTAACAGTTCAGTTAGATAAGACTCACCAGAAACAGAGAACAGTGTAACCAAACAGTGGGGCTGCCTCCAAATGCAAGAAGGTTGCCGAGGGAGGTACGGTACAGAGGTTGGTCTTGGAGGCAGTCTGGAGGTTCACAGAGGAAGAGGAGACGTGGGCAGAGAATGGAGAGGGAGCAAGGAGGAGGAAGCCATTTTAGGCAGGAGAATAGCATGGGCAAAGGCTTAGAGTCAGGGCCAGTATAATCTACGTGGGGAACAAGGAGAATGCAGGGGAGATGAGGTTGGAGAGAACTGCATCCAGAGGATATGCTAGCATTAGGGTAGATGCTAACACAGGAAGCTTGAACTATACCTGGTTGGCATGAAGAAGCTGTGGAAAAGGTTTGAGCAGGGGGATGAATTGAGCAGAGGTCAACTTTAGGAAGACTACTCCAGTCCTGGGTGGATTGATGAGGGGAGTGTTGAGTACCAGATCTTAGAATATGCAAGGTGTAATTTTAGAGAGAAGAGGAACCTTGGCAATTACTGGTCCATTCCTATCATTTTATATAGTGTGTGTGTATTTATATATCATATATAATCATGTTTTATATACGCACACATGTATATTAAATGGCCTAGCTAGAGGGTGAGTGGCTTCCCAAAGGCACATAGCAACAACACCAGTACCAGCATTAGTACTCAGGTCAGACTCCTGATCCAGTGCTCTTCTGTGCCCTACTCAGTAGAGGCAGAGATGTATGAAAGGAGGCTGATCCAACAGTCAAGGCAGAGAGTGATGCAGGTCTTGACCAGGGCAGGACAGGGCAGACACCAAGGTGAAGACCATGTGAGAGGCAATGTGATATATTTTCTTTTTCTCTCTCTCTGGGTGGGGGTTGGGACATAGGGCTTGTTGGAGACTGCACATGAGCGCATCTCTTTTTCCTGGGTCCTGCAGCATCCTTCTGGGCCTGGTTTCTATGGCAACAGCTCCCAGCAGGCAGCCTGCCAACTGAAGGAAAGCAGGCAGGCAAGGCAGGCAGGGAGAGAAGGCCTGGGCAGCAAGAGGAAGGCTGAAGTTGTGGGGGTTGGGGGACCCTCCTGGGAAGCTGGAGGGGCCCCTAGAGCTGGTCCCTAGCCCCTCTCCCCTGATAATATGAGTAGAGTTTGCTTAGGACACAAGAGCCTTTCTTCTGTGATCCTTGAAATTCCAGACCTCAAACTTCTGTTCACTTCTCCACCCACCCCTACATCTCCTGACTCCCACTTCAAGTATGGTCCGACCCCAGCCTCATGCACTTCAGGGGCCACGGATTTCTTCATGGAACCCAGAGGGGGAAAAGAACAAGACCAACTGACTTTCTGTTTTGCATATGATTTGCTTATTAACTCAAAGAAGAAATTTCCAGGCCGTATGCCATTCCTGCCAACAACTTAATTCAACTCCATTGGCACCGGCTGACTGTGTCTGGCCAGGCTCTGGGCTGAGCCGTGGGGTCCCTAGAGGAAGAGAAGTCCGCCCAGCTGCTCCCACCTCCCTTCCCCCCAGCTGCTCAAGGCAGTTCTTCCTGATGTTCCAGCAGCTGGTGCCTTGGGAAGTGCTTGGGCTGTGGAGCAAGCAGCAGCCCTTGGTCCAAATGCTGGCTCTGCTTCTTTACAGCTGGGGACCCATGGGTCTCTCTGGGCTGTAATTTATTCATGTCTGCAGGGCTGAGGACCTACCTGTACAGCTGGTGGAAATAAGCAGACGCAGCATTTGTTAAAGTGCTGAAATCCCTCTCTATTCATTGGCAAATACCCTGGCTCCTCCCTGGCCCCTCTGGCACCCCACCCCCAACCCCGCTTCTGCAGGGAGATGCTCTAGCACGGGGGGGGGGGCTGTGTCTGTTTTCATGGGCATATGCCAGCAGCTGTTCTGTACAGATGAACTATTGTAAGTATCACCCTGTCCAGAGGCGATGCCACAGGTAGGTATATTATGTACCCACCTGTTACAAGGACTAATATAGTTAAAGGTCATATAGGTTTCCTTTCTCGTCCCCTTTCCTTTTAGTCTGGGGTGGGGGTGAAGGCCGGGGGGAGGGCAGAGATCACAGCCACCTCTCTCACCAGGCGGGCGAGGTTCAAGCGCTCCAACAGTGTGACGGCTGGCGTGCAGGCAGACCTGGAGCTGGAGGGCCTGGCCGGCCTGGCCTCGGTGGCCACAGAAGACAAGGCCCTGCAGTTCGGACGCTCCTTCCAGAGGCACGCCTCTGAACCCCAGCCCGGACCCCGGGCCCCCACCTACTCAGTCTTCCGCACGGTCCACACG
>NW_005360425.1:948812-950917 GCF_000412655.1 Myotis brandtii | reverse complement strand
ATGGAGCGCGGCTCACGTAGCCTCCCCGACTCAGGCCGCACGTCCCCCTGCCCGCGGGACGGCGAGTGGTTCATCAAGATGCTGAGGGCGGAAGTGGAGAAGCTGGAGCACTGGTGCCAGCAGATGGAACGCGAGGCGGAGGACTATGAGCTGCCCGAGGAGAGTGAGTGAGAGGCCTCTGCGTGGAGGGATCACGGCCGGGAGCTCTCTGGTTGGACGTGAGGGTGCCGTCCTAAGGGTTTGATTCTCTAGCACCAAACCTTGGAGGGTCCCCGTTGGCAGCAGGGCGTTCCTGGAGGTCCTGGGAGGAAGCAGGGAGCAGCTTCAGAGGCCAGGGCTGGGACTGGGGAAAGTGACCGGGCCGGGCCTTCTAGGCAATAGCTGCCAGCGCATGGCAGCCAAGGGAATTCTTACCATCTGCGCCGGTGTGGGGGTCTGGGCCTGCTCCAGGACGTAAGCCAGGGGCAGGCCGTGCACAATGTCAGGATATGTCTCAGGCACCCCTGAAGATTAAGCAGGAAGACATGGTCCTTCCCTGCAAGTTCAATCCGAGGGGAGTTACAGTCTTACCCCAGAACCCCAAGGATGGGATAGTGACATGAGACACAGGAGTCATACATGAAATGTAGTGATTCTTCAGGAGTCAAGGAGCCGCACACTGGTGGTCATGGAGCGAGTGCCTGCTTGCCATAGGGCTACCGGGCTAGGCTGGGACTGGTGTTCTCAGTTCTCTGACCCGGGAGGATAAGCACTTAAGAAATGTAGGTTGTATGAAGGAAGAAATGTCAGGGTGAAGTAGGCTAGGAGCTGCTTGTTAGGAACCCGAGGATAGGATGGGGAGGGGCAGGTGGAGACACACATAGAAAATGTCAGGTAATGGAAGGGCAAGAGTCAGTCAGGGCAGACTTCCTGGAGGCGGGGGAAGGAAAGTCACCATTCCCCTCCTTGAATCTCCTTCTGCTCCCCAGTCCTGGAGAAGATCCGCAGTGCTGTGGGCAGCACGCAGCTTCTCCTGTCCCAGAAGGTTCAGCAGTTCTTCAGGCTGTGTCAGCAGAGCATGGTGAGTGCCCCTGGGTGCAAAGCCTATCAGACGTGTGTGCCTGCAAGGTGCCCAGTGTGTGTGCCTGGAGGTGAGACCAGGTGTTTGTACCCAAAGGCTTTCTTGCCTCCCTGTCTCCTACTCTCACCACCCCACCCCACTCTCCCAAGTTGAGCTTCCTGACAGTGAGGGTGGGCGGGGCTTTCCGGGGTCCTGGCTGGGGCGCAGACATTCCTGACTGGCTGCCTCTCTTATGTCTCCTTCCTCTGCAGGACCCCACTGCGTTCCCTGTGCCCACCTTCCAGGACCTGGCGGGTTTCTGGGACCTCCTGCAGCTCTCTATCGAGGATGTGACCCTCAAGTTCCTGGAGCTACAGCAACTCAAGGCCAACAGCTGGAAACTCCTGGAGCCTAAGGTGGGGGCAGGTCCCTTGAAGCCAAGAGGCAGACCCTGGAAAATGCCCTTCGCCATGGAGGCATGTTGGGGGTAGGGGTAGGGGGCCAGGAGGAGACCCGGGGGCAGCAAAGGCAGCCCTGGACAGGTACTGGTGACCACCTTCTTCCAAAATGACCGCCCTGGTCACTGCTGCCTGCTTGGCCCTAGTGCTCATCGCTGCCGCAGCTGCCAGAACCCGAGGGGGCAGCAGCCACCCTGGGCCAGCTGCAGTTTGAGGGCGCAGACCTAGAGCTTCCGAAGGGCTTGCTGCCCTCAGCTCGGACCTAGAGGGGCCCCTCAGCCGTCATCTCACTAGACCTTGTCGTGATGGGCCCGGAAGCCTGGTGTGTGAGCGCCCCCTTACCCCCATTGCCTTGCCCGCATCCCTCCGGACCTGCAGTGAAGCAAACACTGATTCGGAACGGCGCCACCCAGGGGCGTTCGAATCAATATTTCTTTAAAAAGAAAAATGTGCGTTTTGACCTTGTGGGAACAGGTACACCCGGGGCTTGGGGTGCAGGCACAGAGAGCAGCGTCTAACGGTTACTAACCGCTCTCACCTGGCCGAGCCCCGGGGACGGGGACGGGGTTCCTCCTCGGAGCGGAGGGGCGTGAATTGGGGAGCCCGGT
>NW_005360425.1:940699-948207 GCF_000412655.1 Myotis brandtii | reverse complement strand
TGCGTCCCCCCCCCACCCCGCGGGGCTGGGCTTCGTGGGGATCAGCTTCGTGGCTTTTTATGAAGAATCCCGAACCCCGCCTAGGAGCCCGCCCCACCCTCTCGGGGCTCACCTTCTGCCCTCAGCCCACCGGGCCCAGGGACCACAGTGGCTGGACCAACCCAGGACCAGGGCGCCTGGGCCTCTCCCCTGTCCCAGCTGCTGGGGAGGGGAGCTGGGGGCTTCCCCCTCACCACACCTGTGGCTGTTCCCACATCCCCTTGAGTATCCCAGGAAATAATAAAACGGCAGAACTGCACTCCAGCCATCCACTCTCTCCTGAAGAAGCCACCTCTGCACTGTGCATGGGGGCTGGGGGTGGAGGGAGGAGAGGCGGGGAGCCAAGCTCTCGGTTAGGGGAGAGCAAAGATCGCCTGAGCCAGCTGGGGAAGGTCCCGGCCCTCCTGGAGGCGAAGAGGGGAGGACTTCCACCTTCGCAGGCCTTTCCCTTTCTGCCTCCCAGTCCTCCAGGGCCCCCAGGGAGGGGAGCCCAGGGCCCAGTGCCTTGGCACACAGCATGTGCTCAATAAACAGGGAGTGTGGCTATTCTTCGATATGGACCAATATTGGTTTCCCTTCCCCTGAGGACCCGGTGTTCCCTCTGCTCCAGTCATTCCAGATCAGCAACAGAAACACTCTGTTCAAGTTAGTGCTACCATATTTTCTGATGCCTCGTATGGGTGGGCACTTCGGTGGGGGGCAGAGAACAGAACTTTCCTTGGAAGCTAAACAGCAGGCAAACCTAGTGTTGATGGCTAATATTTATTGGATATTTACTGTGAGTCAGGCAGAGGGTGAGTGCATTACACGGATGTGGCTCATCCTGATGACAGATGAGAAAGTGGAAGCCCAGGAGAGGTGAAGTGACCTGTCTAAAGTCATGTGGCTGAGGGTGGTGGACCCAGGTCTGGCTAATCATGAGCTTTTAGCTGGCCCAGTGTCCACCCAGAAAGCCACCTTTCCAGTCCCTGAGTAGTCCTTGGGGTTGGTGTGTCACCCTGAAGCAGGAGGAAAAGATTTCCAGGGGTTTGGCTGCTCTTCTGGGCCACACTGGAGTAGTCAATTCTCATTCATTTATTCAGCAAACATTCATCAAAAATCACTATTGGGCCTTAACCGGTTTGGCTCAATAGATAGAGCGTTGACCTGTGAACTGAAAGGTCCCGAGTTCAATTCTGGTCAAGGGCACATGCCCAGGTTTTGGGCTTGATCCCCAGTAGGGGGCGTGCAAGAGGCAATTGATCAATGATCCTCTCTCATCATTGATGTTTCTATTTCTCCCTCTCCCTTGGTCTCTGGGGAAAAAAAATTTTTTTTTAAATCACTGTTGGCAACCAACACCAAAGAGACAGCCCTGAACAAGTGTAATTTCTACCCTTATGGAGCTTACAGTCTTATGGGAAAAAACAGTGAACAAGCAGATAAAATATAAGGGTGAGTGCTGGAAAGATGATGAGGTATTAGCCACTGAAGTGGGCCTGAGGCTGGGAAGAATGTTCCAAGATCAGACAACAGCTATGCAAGGGCCTGGAGAAGAAAGAGGCATTGGGAGTGCCGAAGCTTGATCATACTGGGCAACTTGAGTAGGGGAGGCCTAGATTCTGAGGGCTGTGGGGAGGAGCCATGGAAAGGTTTTGAACAGAAGAGTGGCATGAACAGATATTTTACAGGCTGGTCTGGGAGACCACCTGAAAAGCAAGAGGTCGTACACACACACTCACATGAGACCACTGGGAGGTGGAGAGGGCCCCCCATGTGATCCGAATTTCCAAAGGTGAATCAACTTCAGGCTGATCTCAGATTCCCGGGCCCTGTCCAAAACTTAGTGAATAGACTCTCTGCCCTCCAAGGCGTTTTTAACAAGTGCTTCAGGTGATTATGATGGGCAGCTAGGTCTGGGAACACTTAGATTGGGTGACTGTCCAAAAGTTTCCACCAGAAAACCTCATCTGTCTATTTCCTGTAGACTAGCCAAGTGAGGCTTTGGCTGAGTCACTACCTGTCTGATCTTGCTTCTCATCTGTAATATTTGGGTCATGGGTGAGATTTGAACTGGACAGTACAGTACTCAGAGCAATCCTATGAAGCAGATACTGTCATCACCATCATTTTACAATGAGAAAACTGAGGCTTGGAGAGGCTAAATTTATCCCAAATCACAAAGCTGGGAAGTGGCTGAGTCTGAGTTTAACCATCCACATTATATATTTGTTGTGTGTGTGTGTTTTTTTTTTAATGGGTCTATGTCTTTTCCCAGAAACTGGGCCAGCTTTTCCGGGACGATGAAGTATATGGGAGTGGACAGGGAGAAACAGGTCAGCGCCTGCAACTGTGTGGGCATCCTTCTACAGACGTGATGTCCAAAACCTCCCCAAATGGGGCTGAGGGTGGGGGGAGGGTAGTCTCCTCTGGGTATTGTGGCCTGGGTAGTTGTGCTGGATAAGTGAAAGATTCGATCCCCTCCCTGTGCTTGAGTTGCTCCCAGTCCTGGCCATAACCAGGCACATAAACAGAAAGGTATAGTATAAAGGCAGGCCTGGTCTCCCACGGGGCTGAAGAGACTAGGGGAGGGAGCCTCTAGCAGCCAGGGAGTCTGGAAAAACTTAAAAAATTTTAAATTGATTTTAGAGAGAGAGGAAGGGAGAGGGAGAGAGAAACATCGGTGTGAGAAGGTCACTGATCAGCTGCCTCTTGCACGTCCCAAACTGGAGATTGAGCCCAAAACCCAGGTATGTGCCCTGACCAGGAATCAAAATGGCCATGGTCTGGGAAAACTTTTTGTAAGAGGGACTTTTTTAAAAAAAATATATTTTTATTGATTTCAGAGAAGAAGGGAGAGGAAGAGAGAGAGAGAAACATCAGTGATGAGAGGGAATCATGGATCGGCTGCCTCCTGCATGCCCCCACTGGGGATGAAGCCTGCAACCCAGGCATGTGCCCTTGACTGGAATTGAACCAGGGACCCTTCAGTCCCCAGGCCAACATTCTATCCACTGAGCCAAACCAGCCAGGGCAAGAGGGACTTTTTGAGCTGGGCCTTGCAGGATGAAGTGGAGTTTTGCAGTCAAGAAAGAGAAGGGAAGGAGGGGTTAACCTGGAGATTTTATTAAAAATTTTTAAAAAGAATAGTTTATTGATTTTTTTTGAGAGAGAGAGAGAGAGAGAGAGAGAGAGAGAGAGAAACATCAATGTGAGAGCGAGACCCTGAGAGTGAAACTTGGGCATTGACTGAGAATCAAACCAGCAACCTTTCAGGGCAGGGGACAATGCCCAACCAACTGAGCCACACTGGCCAGGGCTCATTTAAATTTAATTTTTTTTTTTAACAAACCTTTGGCCAGCAGAATGGAAATACACTGAAAGGGAAAATGGAAGTTAGAGAGACCATTGAGGGAGTTGTTAGGGGGGTCCAGGTGAGAGATAATGATTAATTTGAGAGACATTCAGGAATTGTAGGTTCTATACATGAATTGGATCTAGGGAATAATGCCAAGATGAAGATACCTTGAAGATTTCACTCAGGCTTTTGGCTTAGTGAATACGTAATGCCAAAAATGGACATAGGCTATGACAGAAGGAGAAATAATTTTGGAGTATACTGAACATACCAGTGACCACTTACTAAGCATGTAGGAGATACTGAGTGCTGTGCACTTTGTACACATTATGTGAGTTAGTACTCAGAGCAATTCCAGGGGGTGGGTACTATTGTCTTTTTTAAAACATAGTTTTTCTGAGATTAGCAAGCAGCAGAGGCAGGATTTGAACCCACATCTATCTGATTCCTAAGTCTTTTTTAAATAATGTTTTTATTGATTTTTAGAGGGAGGGGAAGAGAGCGGGATAGAGAAATAGAAACATTGATGAGAGAGAAACAGCATCAATCTGCTGCCTCCTGCATGCCCCTTATGCCCCCTACCTAGGGAGAGAGCCCGCCACCAAGGCATATGCCCTGACCGGGAATCGAACCGAGGCCTCCTGGTTCATGGGTCGATGCTCAACCACTGAGCAACACCAGCTGGGCTGATTCCTAAGTCTTGAGCCCCACTCAATTCTGACCGATGGAACTACTAGCTATTACTCAGGACTCAGCTCAAGGGCAGGTTACTCTGGGGAACCTTCCCTAATTCTTCCTGGGACTCCTTCTCTTTGCCACTTGTGTATACTTCTATCGCCACATTTCTCACTCTCTTGACATTTTTTTTTAAAATCCTCATCCGAGGATATGTTTATTGATTTTAGAAAGGGGGGTGGGGAGAGAGGGAGAGAAACATTGATTTGTTGCCTCCTGCAACTGCCCCAATTGGGAATTGAACTGGAAACCTTTTGGTGCACAAGACAATGCTCAACCAATTAAGCCACCCAGCCAGGGCACTCATACTGTTGACATTTTGTAGACCAGTCTGCTTCCCCATCAGTCAGAGAACTGAGGGCAGGGATGGTCCCATTCATTTTTTGCATCCCTGATGCCTAGCACATGTTAATTAATTGGCTGACTGAATGCTGGTTATTCTAGGTAGTTCTGTTCCCTTCTCTGTAACTACTCAATTAGTGAACAAGTTCTGCTAATGACAGTTTCCTGCACATTTCTTTATACTATTCCTTTCTCTCCATCTGCACTGCTAGATCTTAGCATTGAGCTCTTTGAGATTACAGAGGAAGGGTAATAATCAGTCCAGGAGGCTTCCACAGTGGTATTCCTCAAGCTTGAAAAAAGAGCCAGAGATACTTGGTAAAGAAAGGTGGGAAGGGCACTGCAGGCAGATGAAAAAGCATAATTAAAGGCATAGAGGTGTGAAACAGTTTGGTCTGCATGGAGGAAAAGGAGGGATTAAGCATGTGTTACTAACGATAAATATGCCTAGCTGAGACGAGTGGATGAGAGTAGAAAGACAGGGCTAGGTGGGAGCTTGAGCTTTGGTGTTTTTTTCTATACGCAATAAAATAGATGTCTAGCCTGGCCTATGTGGCTCGGTGGTTGAGCATGGACCCATGAACCAGGAGGTCATGGTTCGATTCCCAATCAGGGCACATGCCCAGATTGCGAGCTCGATCCCCAGTAGGGGGCATGCAGGAGGCAGCTAATCAATGATTCTCTCTCATCATTAATGTTTTTTTCTCTCTCCCTCTCCCTTCCTCTCTGAAATCAATAATAATAATAATAATAAAATAGATGTCTGTACAGGGAGCAGTGGGGACATGGGTGTGTGTGTGAATACTTGTACCTAAAGGGTCAGGTAAAACTTAGGTTTTATTATATTTGTATTATTTGTAAACTAACAATTTATTTCTCTGCTTGCTGTGTGGCTGGTATAGCACTTTACTTACATTATCTTATCTAACCCTCACAATATCCGGTGAAATAAGTGCTATTACCTTTGCCTAGGAGCGGGAAGGGAGGCTAAGACAGCTTTATACTGTTCCCAAGGTCACAGTTAGAAAGCTAGCCCAGATCTGAAGAGTCCTTAAGCCCTAGATTATAGTCTGCTAAAGGGAGCTTCTTGAGGTCAGTGATCCCGTCTTTGCGTGTGTGCGCGCGCAGACTAGGTCTTAGAAGACACCTAGTAATCATCAGCTGAATAAATGAGTGGGTGACCTTTTCCTTTCTCCACCCGAGAAGCACGTGGTTACGTCCCTGGTAAACCTCCGAGCCCCTAGGGGGCGTGTGTCCACCTCAGCGCAGCCGGGCTCCCTGGCGGGCGCCTCGCTTGCTCCGCTCCTTTGACTGGAGCTCAGCCAATCCCTGCGCTCCGAGAGAGGGGTTCGGTGAAACCAAAGCCTAAGCCTGTAGCTGCCTCACGGTTAAGAAATCAAAACCTGGGACGCTGGGGCTCAGGTGAACACGCGGGCCCTGCAGGCAGTTCCCTTCCCTGGGGCGGCTGCCTGGCCGCCCGTGGTCTTGGCGACGGCTCCTGACTTTGACCTCTGAGTTACCGGAGCGGTGATCACGAGTGTCCGCTGTGGCCCTGGCCGGGCCTGGCGGCTCTCCTTCCAACAGGGGGTTGGAGGTCGAGTCTGGGCGCCCCGCTGTCCTCGGGGCCAGGGCCTCCCGGTTTCGGACACGTGGGTGAGGACGAACGCCGCTGGCGAGGCCGTGATCGTGGTGGGAAAGGGGCAGGGGCCGGGCGCCCAGCGGAGGGAGACGGCTGGATACATGGATCCTGACCTCACCTGCGCCCCCACCCCTGGCCCGGGCTCGAGCCAGGGTCAGGGTTAATCTTCAATCCCGTTAGGTATCCTCTGCCCTGTTAGCAGCTCTCGAATCCCGGACTTCGGGCTTGGACCTCATTGGGCCTCCGGGGCCCGGCACAAGGGCAGGTTTGCCGGCAACCGGTTGACCTCTACCTGGCGTGTAGGCCCCCTCCACGCCGAGCTGGAAACACGCGTCACCGTGTGTGCGAGACCCTTGGCCTCATTCGTATTGCTCCCCCGGGGGGCGACTTGTTCGAGTCTCGTAATCATCAGAGGCACCTGCTGTCTTCCTGCTGCCTTTTGAAGGCGGGCGGGCTGATGACTCCTGTGGTTTTACATTAGTGTGTTGCTCGAGCTTTCATTCATTCACTCAACAAACTTGTTGGAGCATTTCATGCCAGGCCGGGCAAGGGAGGGAGGTGTTGGGGGTTGGATAGGGCACAGTGGGCCACAGACATTGTGGTCTTTGCCCTCTTGGTGCTGAAAGTGCTTTGAGGCAGACAAGTGGGGTATGCCAGCGCAAGGTATGACCCAGAGCAAAGGGTTGTAAGTGTTAAGTAAATGAATTCATGGACTTACTTGAAAGTGATTAGAATGCGAGTAGGAGGACAGGGAGACCTGGTGCAGCATGTGACAGGTAATACTTGTGGACTCACACTTGATACGTTTTAAGAAAAATTGGAAATCTGAATGGAAGGTTGCTGTTTAGGGAAAGTGTTTGCTTATAAAGAGAGAACTTGCCCTGGCGGGACTGGCTCAGTGGTAGAGCGTCAGCCCGTGCACCGAAAAGTCTCAGGTTCGATTCCCGGTCAAGGGCAGGTACCTGGGTTACAGATTTGTTCCTAGGCCAGGTTGGGGCACTTGAGAGAAAGACTTGGTTCCCATTCTTGAAAGGTTGGCACACCATGGAGGGAAGGCCTATGGCAGCTGTGGGCAAACTACGGCCCTTTGGAAATGAATAAAACTAAAAAACAAAAGACCGTACCCTTTTATGTAATGATGTTTACTTTAAATTTATATTAGTTCACACAAACACTCCATCCATGCTTTTGTTCCGGCCCTCCGGTCCAGTTTAAGAACCCATTGTGGCCCTCGAGTCAAAAAGTTTGCCCACCCCAAAAAGTTTGCCGCTAGACACTCAATGCAGGAGCTGCCCTCTGGTGGTCAGGGCGCTCTCACATGGGAGGAGCTCTGCTCAGCCACAAGCCAGGCTGACGGCTTCCAGTACAGCGGTGGTGGTGGGAGCCTCTCCCACCTCCTCAGCAGCGCTAAGGATA
>NW_005360425.1:911630-935672 GCF_000412655.1 Myotis brandtii | reverse complement strand
TTATGACCTAACATTATCGAAGCTGAAGTATTAACAGGATTGCAGGTAGAGAGGCTGTTCTGATTCCAAGAATTTGTCCCCATCTGACACTGGCCTCCCATTTAAATTGATTCGACGACGGTTTCCTGTGATGCCAGCGTTTGCGAAGACTATTAATAATCACAGGACAAACTCTAGCCCAGCCGTGGGCAAACTACGGCCCGCGGGCTGGATACGGCCCGTTTGAAATGGATAAAACTAAAAAAAAAAAAAAAAAACCCGTACCCTTTTATGTAATGATGTTTATTTTGAATTTATATTAGTTCACACAAACACTCCATCCATGCTTTTGTTCCGGCCCTCCGGTCCAGTTTAAGAACCCATTGTGGCCCTCGAGTCAAAAAGTTTGCCCACCCCTGGCCTATGGTCAAGATAGGGCTTGAAGCCCGGCCGGCGTAGCTCAGTGGTTGAGCATCTACCTGTGAACCAGGAGGTCACGTTTCGATTCCCGGTCCAGGCACATGCCCCGTTGCCGTCTTAATCCCCAGTATGGAGCGTGCAGGAGGCAGCCTGTCAGTGATTCTCTCTCATCATTGATGTTTCTATCTCTCTCTCCCTCTCCCTTCCTCTCTGAAATTATATATATATAATTATATATTTTTTAAAGAAAGGTGCCCTCTTAGTCCCGTAGGCAGCAGGTCAGTCTCATAAAAAAGAAAAAAATAGCCCTAACCGGTTTGGGTCAGTGGATAGAGCATCAGCCTGCAGACTGAAGAGTCCCAGGTTCGATTCCAGTCAAGGGCATGTATCTTAGTTGCGGGCACATCCCCAGTAGGGGGTGTGCTGGAGGCAGCTGATTGATGGTTCTCTCTTATCCATGTTTCTAACTCTCTATCCCTCTCCCTTCCTCTCTGTAAAATAATCAATAAAATATATTTAAAAAAAGAAAAAATAGACTTAAAGCTTCATTCGGTAAGCCCAGAGGCCTCCTCATGGGGAACTCTGCTATACATGGTTGCATAATTGTCAAAAAGTATGGGTCATAAAATGGAGCATCTTGTCCCCTTCCCTAACAGTTGAATCTTCCGAAATTTTCTGGATTGTTTCAGGGACCCAACTGTTGCATAAAGCAGGGTTCTCTCTTGCTTTACTCTGCAAGGGGTGGATGCTCAGTAAATTGTGCCCGGCTGCCTGGTGAGTGGGGAGCTTGGTAGTGGTCCGTTTGGTGGGGAGGGGCAGCTGGTGTTTCCCTAATGCTGCCTTGTGCTCTTCTGCAGACGTCATGTGGCCTGTGTTTTGGACCGTGGTGCGTACTTATGCTCCCTATGTCACATTTCCTGTGGCCTTCGTGGTCGGGGCTGTGGGCTACCACCTGGAATGGTTCATCCGGGGAAAAGATCCCCAGCCCGTGGAGGAGGAGAAGAGCATCTCAGAGCGTCGGGAGGACCGAAAGTTGGATGAGCTGCTAGGCAAGGACCACACCCAGGTGTTGAGCCTTAAGGACAAGCTGGAATTTGCCCCTAAAGCTGTCCTGAACAGAAACCGCCCGGAGAAGAATTAGTAGAGGACACAGGGCCATATGGGTCCTTCCATAGGCCGTGACTGGTCCTGCCACCATGTTGACCCAGCTCCAGAATCCACATCTGATTTGCGTTGTTGCTTATTCTGGCCCCTCGGGCACCACCCAGCCACACACATACTGGGTGCTCTTCTACAGCCAGGCACACGGACACACTAGAAGCTGAGGGGCCAGTGAAGAGGAAGGCCCTGGAGGGTTCTGGCCTGCAGGCTGCATCTGTTGTATGGTGGGCACAGCTGCCCAGGCTTCTGGGCGCACTTCTGGGAGGAGTGTTATGAGATGAACCTGGGCTGTCGGTCCCTGCAGGGAGGCCGTTTGGCCTCAAGCTGAAGTGCATGGGATTGGAGTGTTGCCTTAAGAGAGATACCTCATGTCTAGTTCTCGTTTGCATGGGAAGAATTCAGAAATCTACCTGGTTCCTTCCCTCGTTTGCCCAGTCCTTTGTGCTCACTCTTGCTGAAATCCTGTCCTACGAGCTCAGGAAAGGGGGGGACTCGCTGGGGAGGGGCTGTTCTTGGCAGCCCAGGCTGTTCACCGTGGGGTAGGTGAATCTGCTTGAAAATAATCACCATCTTGCATCCCCCCCATCACTGTATAGTGCAAAACTTGATTAAAGTGGCATCTGAGAACCATACTGATCTAATTCTATCTTCCAAATGGTGTGTGGGGTCTCCTCAGGAGTTATTCAAGGGCAGGCATTTCAGGATTTTAGGTTAGGATAACATTGGCCTTAACTAAGGACTCCAGGGTCCTGGAGGCTTTGTTTTACTAGTGTGGTTGCCCTGGGTCCTGGAGGTGGTGAGTCCTGGAGGCCCAGGTTCCCAGAGGCTTTTCTATCATGGTAATAAGAGGCTTATTGGACCTTTCAGGATCTAAATTAGAATACACCAGGGTGCTTAACAGTTGCTATCAAATTTTCCAATTCCACACACACACTTTTCCCTATAAAAATAATCGATGTACTTAAAAGAACATTTGGTTGGGATTTTTAAAAAGGGCTCTAGTACAGCTCCCCAGGGCTCTAATACAACTGAAAAGCTAACATTTTGTTATGTTTTTAATAATTTCCCTATTGCTGGAGGACATTTAGGTTGTTTCTGGTTGTTCACCAGTATAAATAGTGCAATGAATATTTAAGGCTTTTCCTGAATTTTAGGTTAAATGGTAGGAATAGTAAATGGCATTTTGGATGAAATGGGATGAGCAGTTTTAAGGGTCTCAACACATAATATAAAATGTCTTTCCTAAAGAGCTGTAGAAGATTATACTAGAAGCTACCACTTAACATGCCTCGGGGCCCTGGCTGGTGTGGCTCAGTGGGTTGGAGCATCGTTCTATACACGGAAAGGTCATAGTTTCGATTCCCAGTTAAGGCATATATCCAGGTTTTGGGTTTGATCCACACAAAGGAGGCGGCCGATTGATGTCTCTCTCACGCTGATGTTTTTTCTCTCCCTTTCTCTCTAAAATCATTAAAAACACCCTCGGGTGAGTGTTAAATAAAAAAGGTGCTGCTGTTGCGGTTGGAAGCGGGTGAGAGCTGAGGGCAGGAAGAGGCACAATAACCTTTTGCCTCATGTGGTCAACTGACGTATAACCTACGTGAGCAAAGGCAGGTGATGCCCGTTTGACGAAGAACAAACTGCCTTTAAAAAGGGGAAGGATCTGAGGCCTGATGGTGTTACCAGGTGAAGGAAGAATTCCTAAACAGGTGGGAATACCAGCTGTGGAATGAGAGGAGCTGGGAGGAGGTGGAAGGTGGTGGCCAGAGAGGAGAGAACAAGTCCAGTTGCCCAGGCCTAGTGGGAATGTTGACATGAGCTGCTGTTAACTTCTCAGGGAACAAATCTGATCGGGAATATGGAGGAGTGTCTGCTACCCAAGTAAGGATGGGATTTCTGGTTACCAAAGGATATGCCAAGCTCAGCTTGGTTACAGGCCTCATTGACAGACCGGTGCTGCCCCCCTGTGGCAGTCCTGAGCATGACCAAGTCTGTGATCCCTTCCCTGGGCTTTAACTAGGAGTAACAAACCCGGGTGCCTACAGGGGTCAGTCATGTGGCTTAAATGAGAGCGCCAGGCCAGCAACTGGAAAGCACGGGGCCTGCCGAAAGGGGGCAGTCGCTACTCAGCATCTTCCAATCTGTGCTGCTTGCCCAGTGATACCAGATTTTTCAGGTTTTCTAAAAAATGGTAGAAATTCAGATTTTTGTGTGTGTAATCTTCTGATTAACCGATGACAGTTCATTTTCTAAAAAGTTCTAAGCAGGCTAACATACCCATGGGGTTAATTTGATCTCAATGGCTGCCAGTTTTCGACTTCTCAAACTGCCCCTCTCCTTTTAATTAATGAGTTGCCCCCCTGTGGCAGACCTGAGCATAATCAATAATTAGTCATTAATAAATTATTGACAGCCAAGACCGGTTTGGCTCAGTGGATAGAGCGTCGGCCTGCGGACTGAAAGGTCCCAGGTTCGATTCCGGTCAAGGGCATGTACCTTGGTTGCGGGCACATCCCCAGTGGGAGGTGTGCAGGAGGCAGCTGGTCGATGTTTCTCTCTCATCGATGTTTCTGACTCTCTATCTCTCTCCCTTCCTCTCTGTAAAAAATCAATAAAAATATATTTAAAAATAAAAAATAAATTATTGACAATAATGAGTAAATTAATAATTGATAGTTAACAGTTAATTATTTTGGCAGCCTAACAATTTGTAGCAAATATTAGATCCCAGGAGTGGCTTCCCTTGAAACAGTTTTGATCATCCTGCGCATATGTAGTGTAATATCAGCCTAAGCAAAACATTAGCAGGCAGAAGAGCTACAGAAACACCAACATTTTTTTCCCCATAGACGAAGATATTTTTGGATTTTCTAGAATAACCCTGTCACTGCTGGTGCACCTCCTCCCAGTGCCGGGCCGAGGAAGCCCTCCCTGTGGAAATCCAAGTTGCTCCCTTCTTCCAGGCTCACTTTAATTGTGCCCCCTTTTAAATAATTTTATTTCCTAGGGCTTGCCCTCACTAAATTTCGCCTCCGGCAAGTCTATTAATGTTCTGGGTTAGCTTTCTTTCCCACGGGCTGGCTGCGGTCTGCTGCCGCTGTGCTGCTATAGGATCACGCGTGCTGTCTTGCATGCCAGGTGACAGTAGGTAGCAGGGTGGGTGTGTGTGCGAGCAAAGGCAGGCAGGCCAGGGTTGCTGGTTTTCTTCCATGCCTGCTGGTTCACTTTGGAGCCATGTGACCCTCTCCTGGACTGGCCCCCAAGTCATATTCACTGAAACACTACAGTAAGTGGATGTGCTCGGGGCTTTTCGCTTGCCCTGCCTTGGGGTCCCTTCCCGGCCCAGTGATGGTGGTGGCAGCGTCATCCCGTCTGAACACGGCAGGAATCACTTCTCTCCCCTCAGTGGCCCAGTGTCTGGTGCTTTTCCATTCTCTCTGGAGCCTTTCCTGTGCCTGCTGCTGTGTTAGCACAAGTCTGCTGGCCAGCTGCCAGGACAAACCTGCCGGGGAGCCCTTTGACTCTTGTGAGCCTCCCAGGACCCCAGCTCATGGGGCTGTTGGTTGGGGTAAACACCGTGGGATTAGGCTCCCCCGAGTCTTGTGGGAGCCAGGCAACAACAATGAAAGGCTCGCTTTTCTTTTTCCACTTCGGCGTGGGTCTCTCGGCCCCTGTAGAGTGGCGAGCCAAGGCAGTGAGGTGGATTAAAAATAAAGTGGGACCTAGAGTCTAACAGACCCGAGTAGTGAATACTGCCTCAACAACCAGCTGATTGACCTTAGGCAAGTCACTTAGCCTTTCTGAACCTCAGTATCCACGTCTGTAAAATGGGGATGAGAACTCCAATGTTTGCTGAGTGGTGGTGAGAAGGTAACATGTCAAGGTCCTAGCAGAGTCCTTGGCAACCAGTAGGTGCTCAATAAATAGTAGCTGCTTGAATTTTTTACAAGAAAATCCTACATTTCCTTCAATAGTTGCATGTGTCCTTGTGATCCTGGTGAGGCAGGGATCCGGAGGCGAGAGTGACGTAGGCTGGGAGAGTGAGCGCACAGGCCTGGTGGTTGAGGGCTTCTTTGGGGTGTTTTACAGAAAGGACTGCCTCCCATAAGAACCAAGCTAGCCCAGGGCCAGCAAGCTCCAGACCTGTGTTGCTAAGGAGTAGTGCCATTGGTGCCGTCTTCAAGGTCAGAGATGAGAAGTGGGGAGGAAGGCGTGGGATGCCCAGGAGTGTCACATATCAGGAGAATGGCCAGGGGTGAACCTTGGACTTGGAGGCAAGAGAACTGGGTGACCTCAGGCATGTGCCTTCACCTCTCCTGGCCTTAGTGTCCCCACTGCAAAATGGGGGTACTCATGTATTCCTGCTGATGATATAAAAAGAGTGAGAAATCAGAAAGTGCTTTGAAAACAGGCAAGTGCTATGTTACATCCCAGTAAAACCTGGCTTTTATCGACTTGGGATGGCAGCCTGTCTGAATAATGAAATAGAAATAAATGCTCTTTTATTGCTATTCTGTACACAGTCTCCCAAAGTACTTGCTAAATAGGAGTTTTGGGGGAGTCAGCTTTAAGAGTAAAGAGGAGTAACTAGTATTTAGTGTTTCAGTCCCAGTGGTGCCTCTGATGTGTTTTAAAAGTTCATTCTTTTTGAATTAAATTTGTCAGCATTAGTTATCTGTTCATCACATTCTTCCAAAAGAGGAAGGTAAACCCTGGGTTTGTTTTTGTTTAAAAATTCCAAATGGGTCCTCCAAACATTTGAGATTTTAAAAGATCTTTGCTGGCATGCCAGCAGGGGCAGCTCTTCTGTCTAGAAGGGCCCACAGTCCTTTGTGCCCTTGTGCCCCTCTCCACTGCCCCTGTTCCCTCACTGCCAACCCTGGCTCCACTGTCCATTTCTATTTGCTTCAGGGCCTGAGCTGCCAAGTGCAGCTGGAAATATTTGCATGACCCTATTGCCTGGTGCTCTCCATTCATGGCTTCTGAGTATAATCCTCAAGATCAGCGGTCACCAACCAGTGGTCCGCGGACCACTGGTGGTCCATGAGGTCCGAAAGGTTGGTGACCACTAGTTTAAGGAAACCTTTGGAGCAGTGGTCGCCAACTGGTGGTCGCCAACTGGTTGTATATATCCCTCAGCCTGGCCTGCACCTTCTTGCAGTCCAGGACCCCTTGGGGGATGTCCGCCTGCCAGCTTAGGCCAGGCCTAAGCTGGCAGGTAGACATCCCTTTTGCAGTCCAGGGCTCTCGCAGTCCGGGACCCCTCGCTCCTTACCGCCCGCCTGCCCCCTGGTGGTCAGTGCACATCATAGCGACTGGTCGACGGGTTGTAACAGTTGTAATGGTCGCTTAGTCTTTTATATATATAGATATACTAGAGACCCGATGCATGAAATTTATGCAAGGGGCTCGGCCCTTGCAACCATAGCGGCTTGCCTGAGCCCTTGCAGCCCTGGCTTCTCTGGAAGGTCATTTGGCTGTCTGGTCTAATTAGCATATTATGCTTTTATTATTATAGATGTATTCCAAGTGCCTTAAGTTCCCCACACCATCCCTGGGCTCCTCCACCCCTTGCTGTTTACTCTCCTCTACCACTACTGTGATGAAGCCATATTGGCTAAAAGCCTTTGTAGCTTCAAATGTCATATCTTCATGATCCCTACTCATACAGTGGCTCTTTGCAGTATTCAGCACTCTTTATGGGATTCATCTCAGAATCCTGCCCCAGCTCTCCCTACTCTTCTAAATGTGAGTGTTTTCTCATCTTCACCCTGGACAGTTCATTGCTGGACAGTTTTAGCCTCATCTGTGGCATCAGCCACTACTTATATCTACTTTGACGACTCCTAAGTATCTCTCTCTCGTTGTGAATGTCCTCCTAAACTCTAGGTCATTCTCTGAAACAGCTTACTACACATCTCTGTCTAGATTTCCCAAATAGTGTGATGGTTAAAAGTGTTGACCCGGTTTGAAGTTTAACTCTAATTTAGTGTGGCTAGACAAGTAACTTACCTTCTCTGAGCATCATCTGTAAAATGGGGATAATCTACCCACCTCACAGAGTGATGAAGGCTGAGCATGACCCTATTGGGGGGGGGGCGGGGGGAGTATGCTGTGGTGACTGCACGGCGTTTGGCACAGGTCTGTTTCCTCTGTCCTGTTGCCCTGCCCCCTCTCCTGGGTTCCATCACCCACCGTGGTGACGTCTGTATCTGGAATTCCTCCTCTGTTCACCATCTCACATCCCTGCTTCATGCCCTCATCATCTCTTGCCTGAATTTTTTTTTAAATATATTTTATTGATTTTTTACAGAGAGGAAGGGAGAGAGATAGAGAGTTAGAGACATCGATGAGAGAGAAACATCGATCAGCTGCCTCCTGCACATCTCCTACTGGGGATGTGCCCGCAACCCAGGTACATGCCCTTGACCGGAATCGAACCTGGGACCCTTCAGTCCGCAGGCCAATGCTCCATCCACTGAGCCAAACCGGCCTCGGCTTGCCTGAATTTTTTAAAAAAATATATTTTATTGTTTTTTACAGAGAGGAAGGGAGAGGGATAGAGAGTTAGAAACATTGATCAGCTGCCTCCTGCACACCCCCTACTGGAGATGTGCCCGCAGCCAAGGTACATGCCCTTGACTGGAATCGAATCCGGGACCCTTCAGTCCGCAGGCCAACGCTCTATCCACTGAGCCAAACCGGTCAGGACCTGAATTTTTAATCTCTTCCTCAAAATTCTCCCCATTTCTGCCAGCATTTTCTTTCTAAAACACACCTTTGAAACAGACCTCCGTGGCTCCTCTCACCAAAGCCCCTTGTAAGCCATGCGGGATCCTTCACCGCCTTCCATTCTCTCCCATCATCCCATCCCCAGGACAGAACCGAGTTTTGCCATTTCTTGAACGTGTCATGCTTGTTCAAATCCTGATGCCTCCGTGTGCACTGTGCCTCGTGCCTCCTGGGCTACCTGGGGAACTATCATACTCCAGGATTTAGCATCTGTGGGTCCGTACCCACTCCCCTAAGCAGAGATTGTCATTCCCTCCCTGTGTTCATTCTTTGGCAGCATTTATTACCAGGCACTGTGATGGGCGAGTGTCTGTCCCCCCCTAGACTGGGAGTTTCTCGAGGGCAGGGCCTAAGTCTCACTCTCCTTTCTGCTCTTTGCAGAGGGCCTTGCACCAGAATCATTTCCAATAAACGTTGAATGAAGAGGCCCCTGAGTGTGAGTCTGAGGTGGCGCAGGTACTGGGCTGGGTGCAGAGACGAGCCTCTTTGGAAGACAGGTCTACCAGGTGCTTTGGGGGGCCAGCGGCCTCAAGCTCAGGACAGCCCCGTTCTGCTACAGCTTTGCCTTCCCTGCGGCTGGTGAAGAGCTGAACCCAAACGGCTGCCTTCCGTTTCCCAGGGGAAGTGGGGCTTGGGCAGAGGGCTGGCTTTCCCCACTGGGTAGGGCCTGCACTAGCAGAGGCCGTGATGAATTTGACCCTGATGACTCTGTAGTGGGGAACAATGTCCTCAGGAAAGCATTCAGGAAGCCCTTCGTGTAGTGGCGATCAAAGCTCCGCAGCAGCCCAGTGGGTGGAGGGGAGCGCTCCAAGGAATCGGGCGAGGCCCTGGGGACCACTTGAAGCCCTTACCAGGTGGGGCTCGCCCTCAGCTCAGCAGACCCCGGGGCTGACCTCGTGGGATGCGGAAATCCTGAGGAGGCGTGGGAATGCCTGGGAGCAGGACACGGCTGCTTCTGGAGTCTCTGCTTTGTCTCCATTTTCCTTAGTGCCTTCCCTCTGGCCGAGGCCGGGAGGGTGGAGTAGGCTGGAAGGATGAGGCAGAAGGAATCCTTGCAAACAGGGCAGGCTTTGCCTTCCTCATTTCATCAAGGAGCTGATGTAAAACGTCTTGCACTTATATGAAGCCCTCTTTTCATTTGTCCCTCCATCCCTGAGGACTTCAACTAGAAGGTCGAAGAGCATTGGTTCTCCTTATGCTAACAACGGGGATCTGAGGCCCAGAGCAGGAAATGGCTCACCCAAGATAACACAGGGAATTCTTGGCAGAGCTGGGCTTGCAGCCACCCTGTGCCCGCCTCCCCTTCTCAGTTTGCATCTTGTTCGCACCCCAAACCAAGGTCGGCTGGCCCGCAGACCAGTTGACCTGATGAGGGTAAATACCCTCAAGGGCCAGCTTGCCAGCGGGCACAGAGCGGGCACAGCCACAGCCCCTCTGCTGGCAGCTCCCTCTGCTGGCAGATTGAACCTCTGATGGAGGCTGCAGCCTGCTTTTCCAGCCCCTTCCGGGCTGCACTTCGTGCACAGACCAAAGCTAAACCTTTCAGGGTAGCTCTCTCCCTTTGATGCTCCCTAAGCTGTTTTCCCCACGTGTGGGAGGGCAGGAGGTCGCTGTCTTTCCCACAGATGCAGTCCTGTGTGTTTATAATGTGGTCAGTTGATGACAAGGTGGATTGTTCAGCTGCTGTTGTCCCTAAAGGCCTGTTCTTGGCTGGCGTTTGCCTTGCTGACACATGCTGGGGCCTCAGCGGGCTCAGATCCCAGCCCCTTCCTCTGCCCTTCCGTGAAACTCGGCTGTGGAGTTAGACGGCTTGGGTTCAAAGCCCACACTGCCAGTCTTCGCTGTGTGGCCTTTGCCAAGCTGCTTCCCTTCTCGGCGTTTCAGTCTCATGTCAGATGGGGCTAATACATTACTTATCTCATAGGGTTATTGTGAGGATTGAAAGGAAACATGCAAGGCATTTGGAACAGAGACTCAATGTAATTAGCGCTTCAGAAGAGTTGGGTTTTTTGATTAGTATTTTTCCATCCCATGGATTAACCCACCCTTCAAGACTCTGGTCTCTCTGGCACTAAAAGGGTGTGCCTGTGTGTAGAAGGGAAACCGAGGCCCATAGCGATGCTGGGCTGAGGCTGGGGATGGTGCGCACTGATTCTCAGCCCCGAGGCTCCTTGGCTCTGCCATCTGATGCTCCTCTGCCTCCCCCACCGCCCCGTGCTCCCTGCACCGCCTTGGAATCTTGTGGCAGCCCCAGCCCCAGATGGTCCTGTATAGATGTAGATGTGAACAAAACCAACGCCATCTTTGGTCCCTGGAGTTTCCATGCTGTGGCTTTGGATCAACCTTAATGTCCTTAGCAAAGCATACTCCCCCCTCCCCCCCAAAGCCTTCTGGTTGATTGTGTTCCTTAAAATAGGTAGCCATAATATTTTTGTTAATAATAGTTGGAATAGCATGACAACCGAGCTAAAAATCAAACTACTAATAGTATCGATTATAAACAATCATCTGTCACAAGACCACCAGGAGGTATGGCTCCTGCATTCTTGGTCTTGTCAATCATTAGTACCTGAGTTATACTATTTAAAAAGCACTGTAACAGGGGTCTGTTAGCAGAAAGTAACTTTCACAGAACTGCTGGTCATCTCTCCACTCTGACCCTACATCCCTGTAAGTAAATTGCCCTCTAATAAAGTTGTTATAGTCTATGGCAGTGGTCGGCAAGCTCATTAGTCAACAGAGCCAAATATCAACAGTACTTCTTCAAAATAGACTCGCTCAGGCCGAAAACCGACTTCTGTGCATGGGCCACGAAGGTTCAATCGCACTGAATGTGCGCCCGCACGTGGTAATTTGTGGAAGAGCCACACTCAAGGGGCCAAAGAACCGCATGTGGCTCTCGAGCCGCAGTTTGCCGAACCACGGGTCTATGGAGTTGCTTGCTTTGTTTGTCGGTGTTAAGATACCTTCTCTCCCAGTCATTGTGTCTCAGTGGTTGAGCATTGACCTATGAATCAGGAGGTCACGGTTCGATTTCTGGTCGGGGCACATGCCTGGGTTGTGGGGTCAATCCCCAGTGAGGGTCATGCAGGAGGCAGCCTATCAGTGATTCTCATTGATGTTTCTATCTCTCCCTCTCCTTTTCTGAAATCAGTAAAAAAAATATATATTTTTAAAAATGATACCTTCTCATTATGGTAGCCATTACACGTTTGCCCCATTGTTGGACAGGTCCCCAGCACCCACGCGGCCCTAGCTTGGTTGGCTCACTGATTGGCTTGCAGGCAAATGAAGATTTCTGGAGGAGGCTGTAGAAGTTGGGCTGAAGGGCCCTGCCTGGTTATTGCAGCTCTTGGCGTACCAACCCACTGGGAGGCTCAGCTGGGAGTGTGTGAGGAGGAAGTCCCCCCAGACCCCTCCTCGTGATCCTCCGGATGAGGCAAGGCAGGTGTCTTAGTTCATTAGGGCTTCGGCAACAAAATACCACGGGCTGGGCTGCTTAAACAGCAGGACTTGACTTTCTCCCAGTGCTGGAGGCTGGAAGTTAGGCAGGGCTGCTTTCCTCTGAGGTCTCTCCTACACTTGCAGGTGGCCACCCTCGGTGCAAGGGCCCTGGTATCTCTCTCTGTGTCCAACCTCCTTATAAAGACACCAGTCAGATCGGATTAGGGCTCACTCTAATGGCCCCATTGTGACTTAATCACCCCGTTAAAGGGCTTATCTCCAAACACAGTCACATTCTGAGGTACAGGGGTCAGGGCTCCAACATAAGGATTGGGGAGAGGATGACTCGGCCATAAAGACAGGACAGAGCCTGGAGGGGTCTGCCTCTGGGGAAATCCCAGGGAGAGTGGCCCCTGCCAGAGCTTGGACATGGGGTGCCCAGCCTCTGGAGGCGAGGTCCCGCTGGTCCCTGGCTGCTTGCCCGGCCCTGGGCTGAGGCTGGTGCTGGCTCCTCTTCCTCCTCTCCCCAAGAGACCTTAGGCCGGAAGGCTCTGGGAGCTGATTATCCCTGTGGTCTCTGGGGTGAAGGAACAGTCAGGGCCCCAGGCGTGGGTCCTGTTCCTCCCCGGCCTTATCAGGGCCTGGATGCTCTTCCTCTAGACAACCGTCCCAGGCTCTCCCAGCGGGGGTGCAGGACTCCGAAGGGGCCGCCCTTGTGCTAGCTGCGCTCCCACCCTCTGCACCCTGCCTCTGTCTGTACTCTTCCAGGGAGGGAGTGATAGAAACAGCACCAAGAATCCAAACATCACATTCATTGTTTTTCCACAAGACTTACCTGCCTGAAGGGGTTGGTTCAGGGTGGATTCTACTGCAGCCACTCCCCGCTGAGCAGAATGTAGGGTGCGGAAGTGGCTCGGAAGTGGTTTTCGGGGATTCTGCATTGGCCACAGATAACACGTGAGCACCTGGCCTTGACCTGGAGCCCCCCTCCCTGTCCCTTTCATGCGGCCTATTGGGTAGGCTAGAGAGCATTTCAGGGCCTCTGACGCTGCATTGCTCTTCCCAGCTCTCAGTGTCGCCCTCTTGCGGTCAGCAGCCCGGGGTCTCTCCGGTCACTGGTTCCCCCAGGGTCCAGGAGCCAGCCGTGGAGGCAGGGGAGAAGGGTGCGTTGGGTCAGGCTGCCATGGAGGAGCGGCCAGCTTGGGAAAGGGCTGGAGGGCAGCCACCTCTTCCTCCCATGGACCTGGTTAGTCTCGGGAAACTGAGGCAGACCAATCCCCCCCCAAAAAAAGCAGGAAAGCCTGCTTGCACACTGGGTTTCAGCAAGGCAAGGAGTGATGTCTCCATTATTATAGACGGGGAAACGGAGACTCAAGAACCTCTCAGTCAGAGGGGGAGGTGATTGTGCTGGAAGGCAAGCTGAGCTCAGCTGGCTTTGCAGCCTTTTTTTTTCCCCCCCCCCCCCCCGCCCCAAGCCTTTCCCTCCTTGTTTCCCTGTGCTCTTTGCCTTTCTTCCCCTGTGACAGTGGGGGGAGGAGGGTGGGAAAGTGGCCGGAGGAGGGTGGGAAAGTGGCCGGAGGAGGGTGGGAAAGTCGGAGAGGGCTCTTTGTTTTATTCCTGGACACTGGGGCCTGTGGCTCCTAACTGGCTGGGCTGCAGCTCTCTGGTCTCCAGTGGCTGGGCTGGATGAATGGATTGTCACCTATTGACCCGTCCCTGCCTTCCACACCAGCCCCCTACCCCCAGGTGACCACAATGGCCCGAGGCTGATTCAGTGCCTGCTCTGTTGAAAGTGGAGAACAATACTCACAGAGGCAAGCCGCTGGCAGGGTGGGTGCCTCCAGGGCCCCTCTCCAGGCTGCTCCAGCGCCAGGAAGTCGGGGAGGATTCCGTGTCTGGGATGTGGAGTGGAGATCCTAAGGGGGTGTGAGAGGAGGCGGCGAATGGTTTCCTGCCTTTTCCCCTACACCTATTCCTGTCTCTCAGTGCCAACCAAGCATCACTGGGGCTCGGCCTCTTGTTAGCTGGGCAACCCTGGGCCAGTATCGCCGTCATCACCTATGTCACCAGGTAATGGAGGGAGAAGCCTAGTGCCTGACTCCGCAGACACTCAGTACATTAGCTCCCTTCTCGCCCCCGCCTCCCTGCTAGTTGGTAGGGGATCTTGAGCTCTTCAACCAGCTTCTGCTGGCGGGCAGGGTGCGTGGGGAGGCATAACCTGGGAAGCCTGTCCCCGTGTCCAGCTGGAGGAGAGAGGAGGCCTGCCTGTGTTACAGAGCAGAGAGAGTGTCTGCCTGGCGCTAGCAGAGCCAAACTATAAACACCGGGAATTGCAGTGGAGAAATATTGGCTATTTTATTATGGATGGCGCCACCCAGGAAAACAGGAAGCTAATGCTCAAAAGCCGGAACTCCCCCTGGCATGTAGGTGCAGATTATGGATGGCAAAATCACAAGACACCGTCTGTTAGGGGTTCAGGGTTGTGCTGGGAGCTGATTGGTTGGAGATGAGGTAACGGCAATAAATCATTTCTTCAGGTCTGAGGACAGCTCTGAGGACTTTTCCTCTCTTCAGTCCATGGGAAAATAGCCAGGGGGGCATTCCACCTTTGGAACGGAAACATAACCTAAGACGTTTCAGCCGCCAGAGGTCCTGGCCTTGTGTTCACCAATCAGATCTGGGCTATACTGTCCTCGGGGGGTGTACACAAGATGGGCAAAAGTAGATTTACAGTTGTGAGTACTTGAAACAGAGTTTATTCTTGTATTATTAGTTGTTAATTATGGTATTATTTCCAATACTGTATATAGAGATACTAGAGGCCTGGTGCACGACATTCGTGCACTGCGGGGGGAGGGGTGTCCCTCAGCCTGGCCTGCATTCTCTCGCAGTCCAGGACCCCTTGGGGGATGTCCGCTTGCCGCTGTGCTCACCAGCTGTGAGCCCGGCTTTCTGGTTGAGTGGCACTCCCCCTGTTGGAGCACACTGACCACCAGGGGGCAGCTCCTGCGCTAAGCATCTGCCCCCTGGTGGTCAGTGCACGTCGTAACGACTGGTCGTACCCCCTGGTGGTCAGTGCACGTCATAACGACTGGTCGTACCGTTGTTTGGTCGATTTGCATATTAGGGTTTTATTATATAGGATGATTTCTAGGGCTAGGCTTTAGAACTAAATTTAAAGCCATAAGGTCCCTCAGTTCACCTGCCTCCCTGCTGTCTTGCTGTGCTTTGCTTTTTGTGACAGGGAGGAAGCTGAAGGATTTGTGACTGTCCACTCTGGGGAGATAAGGCCGAAGGGGAGGCTCAAGAAGCATCTGTAAGCCTATCGGAGGTTATCATTCAGAGTCCACTGACCAGCGGACACTAGGAAGTGCGTTTCATATGCAGAGATCAATGCACGTGGACATGGGAAAGTCTTTCCCAGCAGAGAGCCCGAAATCCTGGAACTGGGTGGGGCAGGGGGCACTGACTAAGGTGGTGGAATCTTTAAAAATAGGTCCCTCAGTTCTGACTGGGTTTGGGTGGGGTTTGGTCAGGAGGTGGAGCGACTGGTCAGAGGCCAGCAGGGAATTCACCGCTGAAGTAGACATCAGCAGTGTCTACTTGGGGACATCAGCGGTGTCTACTGTGGCACCCTTGGGGACATGAATATTTGAGTCCTGTAGGAGAGCCTGGGGAGCGGTAGTCAGGGAAGCCCTTGCCCCTGCCCCCAGTTCTGCCTTGCTGTATTTTCGGAGACAGCACAGGAAGTGGGCCTTCACAATGTCAGGATGCAGGAAGCTATCAGACTATTGAACGCCACTTCCTGTGAGCTGGTCACTCACATACATTTGTCACCGGCTATCAAGCCTTTTGGGCTCTTCCATTGTCTGGAGGGGCTGCAAAAGGCTGGGGGCCGCCAGCCGAGGCTGTTGGACACAGAATGCACTATTGTGCTCAACTGGCAGCACCCCACGGGCGGGGAGGGAAGTGGTGGGTAAGACGGGGGACGCCTGCCTCTCATTGTCATTGACTGCACAATGGGGTTGGGGGCAGGGGTCCTCTCTTGCGCTTGGGAACCTGAACATGGAGAAGGGAAAGCCAGGAGCCCGGCTTCAGGCATGAGGACAGGTAGAGCTGGAAAGGAGTGCAGGACTTCTCTGAGCCATGGTGGGTTTTCTAGATCTCTGCCAAGAGCCAGAATGGGCTTGGAAACCTAGCCGGTTTGGCTCAGTAGATAAAGTGTCGACCTGCAGACCAAAGGGTCTTGGGCTCGATTCCGGTCAAGGGCACATACCTCGGTTGCAGGCTCCTCCCCAGCCTGGGCCCTGGTCAGGGCGCATGCAGGAGGCAACCAATCAATGTGTTTCTCTACACATCACTATTTTTGTCTTTTCCTCTCTCTAAAAATCAATGGAAAGCCCTAGCTGGTTTGGCTCAGTGGATAGAGTGTCGGCCTGTGTATTGAAGGGTCCTGTGTTCGATTCCGTTCAAGAGCACATGCCTGGGTTGCGGGCTCGATTCCCCAGTGTGGGGCATGCAGAAGACAGCCAATCAATGATTCTCTCTCATCATTGATGTTTCTATCTCTCTCTCCCTCTCCCTTCCTCTCTGAAATAAATAAAAATATATTTTAAAAAAGAATAAAATAAAATCAATGGAAAAATATTGTCGGATGAGGATGAAAAAAAACACACAAAAAAACTGGGGCTTAGAGTCAGGCAGACCACATTCCGCCACTATCAACCGTGTGTGTGACTTGGGCTCACCTCTCTGAGCTTCAGTCCTGTTCGGGCAAAACAATAGTCATAGTTACCTCCTAGGGATGATCGTCACTTGAGATAATCTGTTGAACTTCTTAGCTTGGTACCTGGCACAGAGCAGCTATCTAAGAAACGGGAGTTCCTTCTCCACCCTCATCTCCTTCCCTTCCAGCTCACTTCTGACCCTGCTGTCCGGTCCTCCAGTGAGCGAGCGAATCAGCGTGTGTGGGGGGATGAAGAGGTGTTTTAATATCAGCCCAAACAAAGCAGAGCTCTGCCTTCCGTATGCCAAGAATATCAAATCAACGGTTAATTATCTGCACTAATGGACGGCCTAGACACAGATAATTTTTCTTTGGCCATGTGCCTTTGGCCTTATGTGTGCATCTGGGTGTGTCTGAGTTCTAGAAATTCACATTTAGCCAAATAATGAAGTTGTGACGGGGCAGACTCAGCTCAGGGAGAGGTGAGTTGGGGAACTGTCTGACAGCCCCGGCGTCGCCCTGTGCACCCCTAACCCGGTGGTGCCAGGAAGGGGCACTTTCTCCCTCAGCTATGTGATGAGGTGGAAAAGCATGGACTTTGCAGCCAGACCCTTGGGTTCAAACCTGGACTATGTCTCTAACTGTGGGGCCTCGGACATGTTATTAGACTCTTCTGAGTCTCGGTCTCTTCATTTGGAAGTGGGGTTCATCGATTTACTTTGCAGGGTTTCTGTGAGGATGAATAAGGTCATGCATATGCCTACCATCTCTTTCCCTCTTATCTCTGTTACCTCAGCCTGATTCTGAAGATAGAGGCCTTTGTGATCCTTCCTGGCACTCGGAAGTGGTTAAGTGCCTGGACCTCTGAGGGTTTTACTGCCCCACCCACCACATGGAAGAGCCAAGACTGTGCTGTCCAATATGGTAGCTGCTAGCTAGTACATGCAACTATTACAAGTAAAAATGAGCTGAAATGAAACATCCAGTGTCCAGTAGCCACATGTGGCTGGTAGTTACTGTTTCGGACAGGGGAAAGAGAATGAGTCCATCATTGCAGATGTTCTATTGGACAGCGCTGAGCTGGAGGGTGTGTGCAACCACGGAATCTGATAAGCATAAATGAATGGGAGGCAGGATCTGGGGAACCGAGAGCTGAGTTAAATAGTGGCCCCTGCTGCTTGAAGTGTGTGTGGTGTTTGGACTCTTCATGTGTGCTCTTTCTCGGTCGGTGGAATTAATCCAGTGGACACTTGGGCCAACACTCCAATGCCAGGGACCGCTAAGAAAGCTGCCCCCGTAAGACCCTGTGCTCCAGGATTGGGTCATCCCCAGGCCTTACAGATGAACACAATTTGCTCCGTGTTCCACACCCCCATGCAGTTGTGAACAGTGGCTTTGGGAGGCACAACCCCCATAAGACTCTTTATTCCTAAGGCTGCTGCTCCAGACTTTCTACCCCTTTGCCACCCATCCTTGGCCTAGAAACTAGAGCCATTCACATGGCCTTGCTCTGACATACATCACACAAGCTCCTCCCCATGTTCGGTGGTTCTTGCCCATGACTCTAAGTCTCTCCTTAATCCCCGTGTGTAGCCACAGGTGCTAATCCCCAAGCCCTGGCAGAGTGCTGGGCTCTGGAATTAGCTTTGTTGCCGACAGCCTGGTGGGCATGAGACCTGGGCACCCCTGGACTTAGCCGTCTAGTCCCAGCTGCACTGCCCCAGTTTATACAGTTTGTAAGCTGTGCTTTGCTCCCTGACACCTGACTAGCCTCGTTAGTGTCCTCTCCTCTCCCCCTACACCTCCTATAGCCCAAGTGCCTGGGCTGGGTTCCTGTGCTCCTAAGATGTGGACTGCCATCCCTCTCTGAATACACCCAGCTCCCGAGACTCCAGCTCTGAAATCTGTCTGTTCTGAACATCAGACATTAGTGTTGGGCTGGATATTACCCTGGAGTCACTTACCCTCCCTGCCTGGTTAGAGTCACAGCTTCCTGTCCCTTCCCAACAGTGGAGTCCCCGCATCCCTGGCACCTGAGGCCTTTGCTGTTGGCCCCCTAGGCTTGCCCACCTTGGGCAGGTACATAGACAACCCCAGCAGTTAGAGTGCAGAGGAGCTGGGCAGGTACTAAGGTCAGGAGTGTGTCGGGGATTCCACATGAGGCCAAGTTGTCCCCACACTTGAGAGAAATCAGAGTTCTCTAGCTCAGAACCTGTTGCTTGTTTCACAGTTGGGGACCCTGAGGGAAAATAAAGAGAAATGGCTGACTCAAGGTCACAGCGAGGGTCTGAGTCAGATCGAGCATCCATCTTGCTTCTATTAGTCAGAGCTCTCCAAGCCCCTCTCCCCATCCAGGCCTGGGGTCACTCCCTTCCTCCCTAGCACAGAACAAGTTGTTTTCTTGTTCCCCCGCCTGACCTCTCCTCCTTCCACCCCTGCCTGTTTGAGCTGTGGTCAGAGAGGTGGTCCCCAGGCATCAGAAGGTTTCCAGAGATACTGGCGACTGCCCCTGCCACCCATTCCCATCGCTGCGTCACTTGACTGCCAGCTATGGGGTGGGGGTATCCGGGGAGGTGTCTCCACCCAGAAATAAACAATGTGCTGCCCACACCATTGTTGGGAGAAACCCAAGGGACAGTGCGACTGGCCCCCCTTCCCCCCGCTCTTCTTTTCCCTGGAGCTGCGGCTCTTTGTGCTGCCTATTCTGGGATGGATGGGAAAGGGCACATGGGGGCTGGCCAGAGAGCCTTGGGCAAGTAACCAAAATCCAACTTATACTTTCCAGGCAAAAAGACCTTCACAGTTCCCAGAGCGGCTGCAGTAGGGACACTGGTACTCTCTCTGCCTCTCACTGCTGTGTCTCTCTCTACGGTGGCTCTATCCAACTTCTCACTGCAAACCTGTTTCTTTTTCTTTTTCTTTTTTTAAATATATCTTTATTGATTTCAGAGAGGAAGGGAGAGGGAGAGAGAGATAGAAACATCAATGATGAGAGAGAATCATTGATTGGCTGCCTCCTGCACGATTGGGGTTGGAGCCCACAACCCGGTTATATGCCCTGACCGGGAATCGAACTGTGACCTCCTGGTTCATAGGTTGATGCTCAACCCCTGAACCACCGAGGCCAGGCCGGGCCTGTTTCTTCCACGGGAAGAAAACCAGGGGTGTTGAAGATTCCTGAATCTGATCCTAGAGGTTCTGTCACAGGATCAATGTTGATCCTTGGTTTCCAATTCCAAAAATCCCAGAGAAGGGACACACCGGCTCGGGTACTTGTCCCTTGACCAATAGGTAGTGGCTGGAGAAGAAGTGTTAGGGAAGAGCACAGCCACTTCTGCAGTGGCCTGTGGACAGGGCCACAGTTCCCAGAGGGGGTACAGTCTCTCAGATGACATTACAGGAGGAAGAGGTGTGGCGATGTCTCTTACGCAGGACAGGGGTTTGCAATATGGGTTCAGTCCTCTCTGCTATGGTGGTTTCTGACGAGAAGTGCACCGGCTTTAGAAGTGGGACTGTGGTGGGAGTCACCAGGAGGATTCCGGGACATTGGCACTGAACTAGGCATTGGAGGTGGTCCTGGTAGACTAATATTTTGGAAAGAACATTGCTGTGGACCCAGGCTTGGCAGTAGCCCCCCCCCCCCCAAATGGCTTGGCCTCTTTGAACTTGATCTCCCTCTAAAAGTGCATGAGATGGCACGTTTTCTGGCCTCATCAACCTGTGGCTACGAATGAAATCATTAACCTTAATGCCCCACTTTTTCTGCCTTGTAACCCCGCCCCCCCCGCCCCCCCCCCATGCATAGGACCACAGATTTCTACCTACTCAGAGTCCCTAGGATATCTGACATGTGTTAGTAGCCCATTAATTTATGACTGGCCCTGGCCTGCAAGCCACAGAATGGCTTCGGGGCCCCTGAAAGAGCCCTTACTTCATGTCCAGTCCCATCCCCAAACCCTCCAACTCGCAGACAGACTAGGTGCCAGATCCCATCAATGATGAGAGAGAATCATTCACTCAGTCTTCTCTAAACTGGACCACTGGAGTTCTGTGAAGAAGTGGGGAGAGGGTTCCTCTCACCAAATGCAGATCATACCTTGTCACCGTGCTTCACAGCAGCGGGCGTGCGAGCTTCTCTTACATAATCCCCAGGAAAGAAAGCTCCTTTGCTGGCAGCTCCCTGGCGCCCCCCTCCCATCTCTCCCTAAGGTTCTGACCCAGTCCTGGGAGCTGGGCTGGGGAAAGCTCACCTTGCTCTGGCTCTCCTTCTCCAGAATCCCACCTCCCGTATACCCCACCCCCAAGTCAGACCCTCCCCCTGCGAGAGGAGGGATGCTGGGAGGAGGGAGCACGGACCTTTCCATGTATCAGACACAACCCAACTCTGAATCCTGACTTAGCATTGTCTGGAAAACCCTTCTTTACCAGGATAGCAGTTCCCTTTTAGAAGGGTTGGGGTGTCAGGTAAAGGGGATACATGACAGGTGCTCAACAAATGTTACTTCCCTTTCCCTAATCCAGGAATTCATTCGTCTCCTTTGGGGAAGGCAGGAATGGTGGCACCTCTGATTTGTGTAGCTACTTGGGGAACCAGGGGAGCAGACCCAGTGAGGGCCAGGAGGGCCTGGAATGGCCCGGCCAGATGAAGCCAGTGTACATCCAGCCTAGCAGCCCTTTTGTGGTCTTCTGGGGTGAGCTCTGTGGGTCCCAATGTAGTGGAATCAAAGATCCTGGCTGGTGGTTAGGTGTGTCAGGGTTTGAGCCAATAGGACATGGGAAGGTAACCTGGCTGAGACCTCAGACTTAGAAAGAGAGTGGAGGGAACATACATTTTGGGGTGTCCTGAAAACCCCCTTTTCACCTGGAATACCTCCTGCGGTGTGCATGCCTACCTAGCTGAAACGGAAGCCAGCGTCCCTCCCCGGCAGACGTTCCCTGGGTAGCAGTCCCTCTGCGGCAGCCCCACAGGATGGCCACACAGTCTCTGCTAGAATGATCCTGGAAGCAGGTCCATCAAATAGGGAAAAGGGCATGCTCTAGATCCGAAGACATCTCCACACGTGGGAATGAGAACAATCTAATAGGGATACAGGGTGAGAGAAAATGTATAAAGACAGGATGGGGAGAGCTGGTTTAAAGATAGTCAGTCTCAAAAACAACCTTGAACCTGGTGGGGACAGGGACTGAGTGGGGAGGTGGGGCCAGGGGCTAGGCTGAAGGTGTGGAGAAGTCACAGGGGGATGTTTGGGATCGCCTTGAGAGATCTTCCCCAATTAGATGTTCTGGGTTCTGGGATCCAGGCCTGTCTCCCAACCTCTCCTCTGTTTCCCTGGGAAAGGCCCTCAGAGAAGTTTCAGCGAAAGTTGGGACCAGGGAATTGACCTGTGAAGGGAGCCTGCAGAGGTGGTGTCCTCGCAGACCAGCAGGAGAGAGTCTACTGGAAGCTGCTCTGCAACACGGAAGCTGGCAGCTTCCCAGAGGAGAGGACTCGTGCCCTTAAAAAGGCTCTCGGAGCTGGAGGCAGCCACCCTGAGGGGCTGTGTGTGTGTCCATCTAGCCTGCATTTTCCATGAAGAGACACAGAATTCCAGGATTAGCTATGTGCACGTGTGGAGGCACATCACCCGCGCCTTAGGCACCCTCATCGCCTGCATACCCATCCACATCACATCCAAGGACCCTGACATGTGCACACCACTTCCTTCCCATCTTGTCACTCGATTCCTGGAGAATTCATCCAGTCCTGGGACTTCTTGTCCCCTCCTTCTCTGCCCTCATCCCCCCCCCCACCCCCCGCAGCCAGCCCCACCCCTGAGAAAGTACAGCTCAGGGGTCCCCAGGGCTGCACAGGAAATGCTTTGCACACTACGGGTCAGCCAGGCTATTTTCTGTCCCAGAGCTGGAGGAAGGTCAGGCCCGGAGCAGTCAGTCACGACACAGTCAGCTGTTTTCTGCCTCTTTCTCTGGGGCTTTTTCTCTGCCTCTACAAGTTGCAGTCAGTATTTCTCCATCTCTCAGTGTCTCGTCCTGTCTCTGTATTTCTCTTTCAGTCCTCAGGGTCTTTTTGACCCAATGCCCTTTGCTACCTCTCTCTCCACGACTGTCTGCCCACATACCCTTCAAAACTCAGTGCAGTGCCACCTCTTCCAGAAAGCTTTCCCTGACCCCTCCTGTCCAATCTGGACGCCCTTCCCCTTTGTGCCCAGAGCTCCACGCAGGATGCTCTCAGAGAAACGGGCTGTGTGGAGAGCTGTGTCTCTGCCTCCTGGCTGGACTGTGAGAAACTGGAGCCAGGTACCCTGCCTTAATGACTTTGTTTCTCAGCATTTGTATCCATAGACATACACCACACATGCATCCATGTACCCATGCCTCGTTTACTTATTTACTCGTGGACTGGGAGACAGAATACTGCAATGGTTAACAACCCAGACTCTGGGGTCAGATTGCCTGAATTGAAATCTCAGCTGTGTGATCATGGGCACGTTACTTAAAGTCTTTATGTCTCAGTTCTCTTGACTGTGAAATGGGGCTGAGACTAGTACCTGCTTCAGTGAGTTGTTGGGAGGATGAAATGAGTTAACACATGTAAAGCCCTAAGAACAGTGCCTGGCCCCTAGTAAGTGCTCCCAAATGTTACCTATATTATTATTTTCACTTCTGGTAGTGTTGAACAAACTCCAAAAGCAGCTCAGGAGAAAAGGTTTCTTTATATATATCTGGTAAGCAAACAATGAAAGAACCAGTAATATTTCAAATAAAAAGTTATAAAAATTAATAATTATCCTCATAAGTTCATTCAGTCCCATGTTATTAATTTTTATTGGTCTTAATCTTTTTGTTAGTGGTTTTATGAATCCAGTTTTTCCTGGAGTTCTGCAAATCCTCACCCGGTTCAAGGTTGGTCTGAAAGTTGATCAGAAATCTATATTTTAGAATAAGTGTTAGAATCCTCTATGAGTCTCCGTGACGATGAAACATATTTGTGAAAAGTGTCAGAATAAAATAATGACTGTTAATGACAAAGACTCAAATTGACATGGTTAAAGATCTGATTACAATGCAATTGACTGAAAAATTTGCTTTTTTCTGCAATACACAACATTTTAAGATTAGAACTAAAATTACAAATAAAAGCATTATATTTGGACATCATAGATTCTTAGAAATTTTATGTAATTTCTAGAATATTTATTTTAACAATAATATATGCATATGAATACAACATAATTATTATTTCTTTTTAAAATTCTTTATTGTTTAAAGTATTACATGAGCCAGGCCGGTTTGGCTCAGTGGATGGAGCGTTGGCCCGCGGACAGAGGGGTCCCAGGTTCGATTCTGGTCGGGGGCGTGTGCCTTGGTTGCGGGGGCATCCCCAGTGGGGGGCGTGCAGGAGGCAGCTGATGGATCTTTCTCTCTCATCGATGTTTCTGGCTCTCTGTCCCTCTCCCTTCCTCTCTGTGGAAAACCAATGAAATATAAAAAAATAAATAAATAAATAAAGTATTACATGAGTC
>NW_005360425.1:907166-911338 GCF_000412655.1 Myotis brandtii | reverse complement strand
CTCCCCCGCTACCCTCTCCCCCAAGCACAAACCCTCACCCCCACTACTGTCTGTGTCCATTGGTTTTGCTCATATGAATGCATACAAGTCCTTTGGTTGATCTCTTTTCCCCTCACCCCTTGCCTTCCCTGTTCCATGCTTCTATGTCTCTGGTTCCATTTTTGTTTATCAGTTTATGTTGTTTATTATATTCCACAAATGAGTGAGATCATGTGATATTTATCTTTCTCTGACTGGCTTATTTTGCTTAGCATAATGCTCTCTAGTTCCATCCACGCTGTTGCAAATAGTAAGAATTCCTTCATTTTTACTGCAGCGTAGTATTCCATTGTGTATATGTACCACAGTTTTTTAATTCATTCATCTGCTGATGGGCACCTAGACTGTTTCCAAATCTTAACTATGGTAAATTGTGCTGCTATGAACATAGGGGTGCATATATCTTTTATGATTGGTGTTTTTAGTTTCTTGGGATATATATTTCTAGAAGTGGATCACTGGATCAAATGGAAGTTCCATTGCTATGAATTTCCCTCTTAGGACTGCTTTTACTTTATCTCACAGATTTTGGGTTGTTGTGTTCTCATTTTCACTTGTTTCAAGGTATCTTTTGATTTCTTCCTTGATCTTATTGGTAGCCCATTTATTATTTAGTAACATGATATTTAGCCTCCATGTCTTTTTGTGTGTTTCTGTCCTTTTCTTGTTATTGATCTTTAGTTTTATACCATTATATTCAGAGAAGATGCTTGATATAATTTTAATCTTCTTAAATTTATTTAGACTTTTTTGTAACCAAACATGTGATCTATTTTATAAAATGTTCCATGTGCACTTGAAAATAATGTATTTTCTGCTGCTATGAGGTGAAATGCTATGAAGATATCAATTAAATTTATCTGCTCTAGTTTATCATTTAATACCACTGTTTTTTTGTTGATTCTCTGTCTGGAAGATATATCCATTGATATCAGTGGGATTTTAGGATCCCCTACTATGACTGTATTACTGATAATCTCTGCCTATAGGTTTATCAAGATTTTCTTTACATATTTAGGTGCTCCTATGATTGTATGCTCTTGCCTCCTTTGTCAAATATTAATTGAGCATAATGACTTGGGTGGAATTCTAGGTTCTCTGTTCTGTTCCATTGGTCTATATGCCTGTTCTTGTGCCAGTACCAGGCAGTTTTGTGAACAGTGGCTTTGTAATATAGCTTGATATCTGGTATTGTGATCCCTCCAACATTGTTTTTTTTTCTCAATATAGCAGTAGCTGGTCAGGGTCTTTTTTTAATTCTAGATGAATTTTTGGAGAGTTTGTTCTAGGTCTTTGAAATATACCATTGGTATTTTAATGGGGATTGCATTGAATCTATACATTGCTTTGGGTAGTATGAACATTTTAATGATGTTGATTCTACCAATCTATGAACATGGTATATTCTTCCATTTGTTTATGTCTTCCTCTATCTTTTTTTTTCAACTCAGTTTTCTGAGTACAGGTCCTTTACCTCCTTGGTTAAATTTATTCTTAGGTATCTTAATTTTTTTGTTGCAATGGTAAATATTGTTGTTTTTTAGTTTCTCTTTCTGTAAGTTCATTACTGTTGTATAAAAAAGCCATAAATTTCTGGGTGTTAATTTTGTATCCTACATTGCTATAAAAAAGCCATAGATTTCTGGGTGTTAGTTGTGTTTCCTGCTACATTGCTGGATTCATTTATTAAGTCTAGTAGTTTTTTGATGAAGTCTTTAGGGTTTTTGATGTACAATATCATGTAATCTGCGAATAATGACAATTTTACTTCTTTTCCAACTTAGATGCCTTTTATTTCTTCTTGTCTGGTTGCTATGGCTAGCACTTCCAATACTATGTCGAACAGGAGTGGTGAAAGCAGGCATCCCCATCTTGGTCCTGTTCTTAGGGGAAATGGTTTTAGTTTTTGCGCATTGAGTATGATGTTGGATTTAGGTTTGTCATATAAGACTTTTATTATGTTGAGGTATGATCCCTCTATTCCCACTTTGCTGAGTGTTTTTATCAGAAAAGGGTGTTGGATTTTGTCATATGCCTTTCTGCATCAATTGATATGATTATGTGATTTTTTAGATTCTTAGAAATTAGTTTAATTTCCCCCTTTTATAAAGTGAGAGAGCTGTCCTTTGAAATGTTTTAGGGATTTTTCTTAAAAATTTCAAAGTTATTTTCAGGTTAAGAAAAAGATAATTTAATTATGGGGAAGTTTATCAAACATATCAAAAGTTTTAAAAACAATCACATAGGATCATAAGTCACTGAAACAGTATTTAGTTATCTATTTAATCATAGTGATAATAAAGACTTCACAGGTAAATACAGAATGTTAAATAATTATAAGCAAAATTTAGCTCTTTTAATATTAAAAAAACTTGATTTATCGAAACAATAAAAAACTAATGAAACAGAGCACAAAAAATAATTTTAATAAAACACACAATCTTTGCTTTCCTTTTATAATTGCTTCTTAAGAGCATAGGAATAGTACAGGAAAACTTTGTCCTTTTAACAGAGAAAGAACCAAACTCTAATTTTGCATCAGCTTACTTTTGATTTTTCAATTCGCTTATTTAATTAAATTCACTTTAATCTTATTTAGCTTGACCACACACAGAATTCATTTCTCAAGATTTCTTTTTTTTTACAAACCTACTATTTTCCTGTGCCTTTTAGTTTGTCTCTTCTTATTCAAATAACCAACTTATTTTAGGATAAACAATTTTCTTTTAATTCCACCAAAAAATGGATTTCCATTCCTATATCTTCTTTTACTGTATATCTTAAAATACATTTATCATATAATTATTGCTAAAAAGTTTTACCTGAATATGTTTAGATTACTCATAAAAACTCCATGAGATGTTATTAAACTACAAAATCTTATTTTCTTTCATATTAGTTCGCATTCTTAACCCTTAAAAACCTTAATTTATAATGACAGCTAAAAAGTAAGCAGTCAGCTTTTTTGTTGTTGTTGTTAATCCTCACCCGAGGATATTTTTCCATTGATTTTTAGAGAGAGTGGAAGAGAGAGGGAGAGACACACAGAGAGAAACATCGATGTGGGAGAGACACATAGATTGGTTGCCTCCCAAATATACTCTGACCAGGGCTGGGGATCAACCTGCAACCGAGGTACATGCCCTTGACCAAAATCTAACCTGGGACCCTTCAGTCTGAGGGGTCTATTCACTGAGCCAAACCAGCTAGGGCATCAGCATTCTTTAGATTGGAAAATTTATGACTATATTTATTAACCTCTGGAAATATATTTAATAACCTATGAGTTCTTTCATTGGCAAATATATTTCATAATTTTTAGAAACATGTTTCCTCACCAAAGTACAAAACATTTATTAAAAGAGATTCAAATTTACCTTTTAACTTTCTCTGTAAGAAAACAAAAGTAGATCAACGTTGACTTATTTAACAATTAATGCTTCAGTGTTTTATCTTATTTGGAAATTAGAGGCCCAGTGCACAAGATTTGTGCACTGGAGTGGGGGTGGTCCCTCAGCCCAGCCTGCTCCCTCTCGCAGTCAGGGAGCCCTCAAGGGGGATGTCTGACTGACAGCTTAGGCCCGTTCCCGTGCTCGCCAGCCTCTGTGGGGAGCGGGCCTAAGCCTGTGGAGAAGACAATTAAGATTTGTACTTGCCCTTGGCAAGGAGCCTTGGAGCCAGAGCAGCAGTTTGTGCTTTTTACAAAAATCCTTGTTTTCTATTTTTTTCTTGTCTGAGTAATTGAGGTTGTTGGTGAAGATAGGTGACTTTGAACTGCTTCTAGATTTGCATTTCTGGTTTTGAAAAGATTTTTAATAAAGGACAGTTGCTCTCAATTGCCAAAGAATTGGTTTGTAACTTAAGTGACACTATAGGTAGATCTACCCATTCATCTTCCTAATGGGTTTCTTTCTCTCTGAGCACATAGTTTTAGCTTAGGGGATGAGGCTTAAAAAAAAAAAAATTCTGGAGAACAAAGATGGCGGCATAGGTAAACACCAGAAATTGCTGCCTCCCACAACCACTTCAAAAATACAGCTAAAAGATAAAACGGACATCATCCAGAACCACAGGAAGGCTGGCCTAGTGGAAATTATACAACTAGAAGGAAAGAGAAAAGCACACTGAGACTC
>NW_005360425.1:897444-905082 GCF_000412655.1 Myotis brandtii | reverse complement strand
GGGTGGAGGGGAGCTATGGGGGGAAAAAAGAGGAACAACTGTAATAATCTGAACAATAAAGATTTAATTAAAAAAAATTCCTACCAGACTCAATATTTAGCTTCCAGTTTGGCCACTTTTCTTTCTTTCTTTCTTTTTTTAATTTGTTTCCTTTTTAAAATTTTTTTTATTTTTAGAGAGAGGGAAGAGAGAGGGAAATATCAATGTGAGAGAGAAACATCAATCATGTTAACATAAGAAACATTCAAACCTGTGAAGAATTTTTGTGAATATATTTGAGCCAAACTATTGACAAATGCTGGAAAGCAGAATCTCAATGGATTGAGATAATGATTTGGAGAATGACAGTTTTTCATCTTGTTTTATGCATTACATCAAAAGAGGAAACAGTAAGTGGGTAACATGAAATCCATTGGTCAGGTGGGAGAAAGCAAAGCTGGGAAACCTCTGGGACTGGATAAAAGGTAAAATGATAGACACATACTTCTTTGACTTAGATGGGTGCAGGTTAGTTAACAGCCAACAATTAACTCAGTAACAATGAGGGGATTTGTTGTCTCTGCAGAGCGGTGTCTGTGCTTTGAAGGGTCCAGAAAAAGGAAAATTACTTTGACATTCCAACGACATGTTATTGTAGATGCAAAAAGACGATAGATAGTCTCAGTTAAGGTAAAGATTGACTTTTGTCAGGGAATATACCAGACTAGTGTTGTGCCCAGATTTCAGGATCCCCAAAAGACCACCAGGGAGCCAGCCATGTCCGATGCAAAAGCAAAGAGTCTTTATTCGAGCTAGCTCGTGCTCTCCGTCCACCACACTCGCCGACGCAGCGGCAGGGGGCAGAGAGAGAGACAGCTCTGTGGGGAGAGGGGTTTTATAATAAGGGGAGGAGAGAGGACTGTGGGCCCTGCCGATTGGCCAGGCGCAAGTCGGTGTCTTGTTACACAGGATGTGGTCGTATCTATGGCGCGCACTTCCCTTGATTATCATTGGTTAGTTTAAAGAAATCCTAGGTGTGGCTAGCAGAGGCTTGGGCTTCCGGGAAGAAGCTCCTTGCTGAGCACATGGCTGCTGCCCAAAAATGGAGGATTCGGGGCAAGATGGAGGGCGTAGCCCTCGCCCTTTCACTAGGACAAGACTACCCACCATAAACTGCTTTTCAGTTAAAAAAAGTTTTAATTTCAGACCATCCTTTATGATTATGTCAGGGGCAGAAATAGAATCATGGGGACAAGCTATAGTTATAAGAAATATTAATCACCCTGGCGGGTTTGGCTCAGTGGATAGAGCGTCTGCCCGCTGACTAAAGAGTTCCGGGTTCAATTCCGGTCAAGGGCACGTACTTTGGTTGCAGGCTCTGGCGTGTGCGGGAGGCAACCAATTGATGTGTCTCTCTAACATCAATGTTTCTCTCTCTCTCCCCTTCCCTTCCACTCTCTCTAAAATCCCATGGAAAAATATCCTCGGGTGAGGATTAACAGTAACAACAACAAAAAGAAATATTAATTTCTGTTATCCGTGATTGCTCTGATTAGAGAAAGCACATTCTAACCTGGCTGAGAGTTGTAAGTGGGACATGGGAGCCAACATCGGAATGCAGTCCATCCTCCTTTTCTGAGAACTGCCTGTCATTATGCAAAGATTAACAACCTAGTTGCTGAAACAATTTAGTCCCGGAGGCTCCCGCCCCCTTTGCCTGCCCTTTGCCACCCCCAGCCCCTATTGCCTGTTATCTGGCCCTGGAGGTGTCAGGAAGCACCTGACCTCTGTGACCTCCCCTCCCCCAGCCTGCATTGCCTGTAACCATTATACCTTACCTACTTCCCCATTCCTGTAATTCTTACTTCCCCACTTAATCTTTGTCCTTCTCTCCAATATAAGCAGCTGGTTTATGGGGAGGAGTAGAGCAAATTTTTGTGGATGACCTGCTGCTCTCCCACACTGCCGGCAGTATTGGAATAAACACTCAACCCTGTCTCTGCTTAATTGGCTCAAATGGTGACAGGCAGCCCAGACCCACTGGTTACCCTGTTTCAGATACTTTGGATCTCTGAGTTTGCACAGCCGCCGTGCAGGCCTTTCCTGAGCCAGTCAGGTTAGCATGCAGCCCCTTTTCACCCACAGTACGTTGCCTCCCGTACGTGCCCTGTCTGGGGACAAAACCCACAACCTGAGCATGTACCCGACTGGGAATTGAACCCAAGACCTTTCAGTGTACAGGACAACACTCCAACCAACTGAGCCACACTGGCCAGGACAATTTGGCCAAATTTCCGATAAAGAGTTATTAAATCCTTTTGTTGTAGGCGGTGGGAACAGCGCCAGGTGTCTGACCTGTGGGGTCAGACCCAACCTTGGTAGTTGGGTTCTGGCTAGGAAAGAATTCAGAGCAAGACCCAAACTGTAAGAGAACATTCATTTGGTAAATAATAGAGGTAGATGAAGTAATTCCTAGAAGAGATGGGCTTAGGGAACAAACAAGCTATGAAGGTAAAGGAAGGGCCCTTGGAGTTTGGGAGGGAGGAAGCTAATGGTAACGTGCCTGGGGGAGGGAGTAGGAGCGGGGGGAGGGGAAAGGTAAAGGGAAAGGCTTGGGCATGCTCCCAGGACGGGAGAGCGCTGGGCTAAATGTTTTAGGGTGGAGATTTTAGGGGAGGTCCCAGGGGAAGATCTCAATAGAATATTCAGAAGTTTTCGGCATGGCTGGTGTGACTCAGTGGTTGAGTGTCGACCTATGAACTAGGAGGTCACGGTTCTTTCCCTAGTCAGGACACACGCCCAGGTTGTGGGCTCAGTCCTCAGTGTGGGACGTGCAGGGGGCAGCCGATCAGTGATTCTCTCTCATCATTGATGTTTCTGTCTTCCCCCTCTGAAATCAATAAAAATATATTTTTAAAAAAAGAAGTTTTCCAGGTGTGTCCTTTCAGGGTTGTGGTCTCCACTGATTGATTGGCCGGCACCAGGACAAAGGGGTCTTTATTCCATGCAGCTGGTCCTGACATCAGCTGTGGCTGGTTTTGTTGCTTATCTGGGCCTGGAGCTGAAATACAACTTGAGGCATAGATGCTATCTCTAGGGAGGAAAGGTCAGGGGATCCAAACGGCCAGACTAGTGATAGGCTGGGGGAGGAAAAGTCACCCTGGGGTCGAGGTCCCACCCTACAATTGTTTGTCTGTTGCTAGGCCCCTGGGGCTTTTCACCCCATGATCCCTCTGGCCCATCCTCCTTGCTCTGCTCCTGTCTGTCTTGCTGCCTACAGCACTTTCATATATCCTGTCAGGTTTCAGGCTGGAGAGACGGAATTTTACAATGCCTGCTCCCATGGGCCAATTTTCTTTTAGGATCTTTTTAGAACTTTTTTTGTCTTTGTCATTTTTTCTAACGTCACTTTGTCTTTTAAAATGAATCCCATTGTCCTGGAAAGGTTTGGAATTCGCTCTTTGCTTTAAGTTCCTTGAGGTGGACTTAAGGCAAAGTTTTTCCTTAATGGCATTAGAGGTTTAAATTATTTTGACTAAGTTGGTCCGTTTTATTATAAAAGCACAAGAGGAGGGATCAAAACATTTGTATACATAACTAGCTAGAGTTTCTGAGGAAGGAGCTTTTTGGAAACTTTTAGAGAGTGAAGATCCCATGCTAAAGATCAGTTCCCCTGAAAGTTGTCACTGCTGGACAAAAAGACAAAAGGGACGTTAAGACTATCTTTGAAAAAAAAAGATTATCTTTGGATCATTTAATTTTTTAGAGGCCTCTAATGCCAATTGAAAAAAGCCTCCCATACACATTTCTAAGAGCATCTAACTGTGCATGTAAGTATACTAATTGCAGAGTCTCAAAAGATCCCCAGAGTGGCCAATGCAATTCCAGATTGTCCTTTTCAGAAGTCCAGCGAGACAGGTACTTAGCAGGGGATGCACCATCAATCCGGCCGGCCTTCCAGACTGGGGTTGTTCCTCTGTAATGGAGAGAGAGAGAGGGAGAGAGAGAGAGAGAGAGAGAGAGAGAGAAGGTGCCCTGTTACAAAAACTGGTATCAGAGGACCCAAGAATAAAAGCTCTGACCCTCCATGGAAAGAAGGAGGTTAGGACCCTAGACAGCTCATCACTGGAGTCCCAGAGCCCTGTGGGAGATGACAGAGCATAAATGGCTGTTTGGAAGGAATATTTTGACTAGTTGCTAGGTTGTGAGCCCTCTTATCAGGGGATATATCTTTGGGTAATAACGAAGGCTGCTAAATTGCCTTTTTAGGAGGGTGGGTTTGGGCAACTGCAGGGTTTGGAGCCAGTTTGGGGTCACAGTGGAACTGCTTGAGACAGCAGGGTCTGGACATGGTAAGGGGCAGGGCAAGAGGATGTAGTTGTGTCCTATTGCTAGTCTAACAAATCCCCACAAATTTAGCGACTTACAACAACACAAATGTGTTCTTACAATTCAGGACATCAGAAGTCTAAAATGGGTCTCCTTGGTCCAAAATCAAGGTGTTGCCAGGTGTTCCTTTCTGGCAGCTCCAAGGGAGAATCCTATTCTTGCCTTTTCCAGCTCCTGAAGGCCGCCTCTGGTCCTTGGCATGTGGCCTACTTCCTCCTCTCTCCATCTGTAGAGCCAGCTCAAGTCCTCACATCACATCACTCTGACCACCATTCTGCCTTCCTCTTCTGCTTTATAATGTTCCCCCTCGATAGCCTAGCCCGTGGTTGGCAAACTGCGGCTCGAGAGCCACTTGCGGCTCTTTGGCCCCTTGAGTGTGGCTCTTCCTAAGACTTAGGAGTACCCTAATTAAGTTAATAACAATGTACCTACCTATATAGTTTAAGTTTAAAAAATTTGGCTCTCAAAAGAAATTTCAATCGTTGTGCTGTTGATATTTGGCTCTGTTGACTAATGAGTTTGCCGACCACTGGCCTAGGCTAATCTCCCCATCTGACTTTTAGATGACTAGCAATCTTCATCCCCTCTGCAGCTTTAATTCCCCTTTGCCATGTAACCTGACATAGTCACAGGTTCTGGGGATCAGGACGGGGACATACTGCAGGGGGCAGCATTCTGCCTACCACTGAGGACAGCTGGTAGTGAGGAGGAGACTGGGAATGAGCGTGTCTGATGAATGGTTGGGGGCTCTTGCTGTGGGGTGTGCGTGTCTTCTGTCTTCCTTTACAAAATCTCCAATATGCAAATGCTTTGTGGAATGTGTTTTCTTTGGGGCAGATGTGAAAGCATGTGGACTCTTGTTTCAAGGGTTGATATGAAGAACACCCCACCCCCCACCCCCGGCTTCCAAGGACAGAAAGTGCTGGAAGCTGGGTTACACATTCATCCACTCAACCTGGATAGGCCCATAGCTCTCAAGTCATACACAATTTCCTGGGGCCATAGGTAAAACTGGTCTAGGGCAGGAAGATCAGTGCTGAGGATCTGCACAGACAATACAGAGGAGGCATCCAACTTGTCCTGGAGGGAGGGAGAGGCCAGGAAGACCCGAGGAGGTGACACCTCATATGAGTTTGGAAGGATGAGTAGAAATTTACCATGAGAAGTTGGGAAAGTATATTCTAGGCAGCCTGTGCCATCATGCCAAGGGCATGGAGATGAGTTGCAAGCTAGCAGCATGGGGAGTGTGTGTGTGTGTGTGTGTGTGTGTGTGTGTGTGTGTGTGTAACATACACCATAGTGGCACTGGGGAAATATATTTGGAATGCATACTTCAGTGTTAATGCTCTTTTATGTCTGCCAGATATAACCGACTTGGGAAATGTTGTAATAGATGATCTCTAAGGTCCGCCCCTCACCTCCTTTAGTGGGAAGTCCCCCCCAGTGTTTCATAACTGGTCTCCAATATATTAGCAACTCTTCATATCGGAAGAATACTTCATGCTTTACTGAATCATTTATAATGTTTCAACTGATCTTTTTTTCAGCTACAGAAACCAAGGCTCAGAGAATTAACTCACCTTTCCCAGGGACCACAGCCACGTGGCAGAGCTGGGGCTGGGCTCCAGCATGCCTGCTCCACAGCCAGGCCCTGAGCTCCTCATGGCTCGGTGTCCTGCCCCCTCTCCTCTGGTGCTGAGGCAGCTGGGGGCTGGGCCTTAGATGCTTAATGCTGCCCTTGACTGTTCTCCCCCTCTTCCCCAGGAGAGGTTTCCAGAGGGCGGAAGTGGGCCCTGAGGCCTAGAGGGTGTGCATTGTTCGGCTGCACCTGGAGGGTGAGCTCATGTTGGTAGTGTCAGATAGAGGAAGGCCTCGGCGAGTCCCTCGGCCCAGGTTCCTGCCTTCATGTTTGCCTCCTCTTCCTTGGAACGAGTCCCTTCCCTAAATCCTGGGCTGACAGTCGGGAGGCCAGGGGCCCAGTGGGGCCAGGAAAGTCCCTCAGTTTCCCTGTTTGAAACTGAGGGTTGAGTTAGATCGGGGTTTCCCTGAGTGTGGTCTGCTGTGGTATCCAACAGAATATTCCCCAAGAAAAAGGTTGCATGGGCAAATAAGGGCAAAGTTGATGACCTCCTCCACTCCTGGACTTTCACAGAGCATGTTGGCATAGCAAAGGCTCCGAGAAGTCCTGAAATAAAGAAATCTATGTTAGCCAGCGTCGCTCACTTAACCTTTCTCATACTCCTGTTCTCATGGTGTTCTGTTGAGAACACCTTGGGAAATGTCGCACTAGATGATCTCTAAGGTTCCTCCTCCCCTCTACTTCCAGAATGTAAGCTCCTCCTGATGAGCTCCCTGGACTCCTGGTGGTTTTCTGAATGTTGTTTTTAAGTCTTCCTGTGGCTACTCTATATCCCCTCCAATAATTTTTTCCATGCTTGTTTGCCAGGGTTGTCACCACTATTTACAACCAAGAATCCTGACTGAGCACATAGTAGGTACTCAATAAATATTGGTTGAATGAATCTATACAGCCAATTTCTGTCACATGATTGAGCCCACTTTCTATGTTCAGCAATCAGATCCAATTCTTTTTGTCTGGTTCCACAGCTACTGAGTGCAAACCATTCAGTGGATTGCAGCCGGGGAGCCCAGAGATGGTCAGGCTCAGTCCTTGTCTACAAGGACCCCTAGGTCTGCTGTGGAGACAGTGCCAAGGAAACATAGGAAGGTCCTGCTAGCTGAAGAGAAAGCTTCCTGGAGAAGGCGCATCAAGCTGGGTCTTGAGGAGTGGGAAGGTAGGGATATGAGGGAGAACGAGCCAGGCCAAGGAAACAGAACAAGCCAAGAGGTGGGCAAACTGGACCGTGATGGCCTGGAAGGAGCATAGCAACAGGTGAGGCTCCAAAGTTCGTGCTAAAGAGATTGGCTTTTATTCTGTTAGACATGGGAGCTGCTGAAATTTTGAGAAGGGGAGAGCATGATAACAGCCTGGAAGGTAGTTTGGTGCCATAGGAAGAGACTGAGTTTTGGGACCAACAGCCAGATGTTGCCACCTATGAACTATGGCTTGAGCAAGTCACTTGAACTTTCTAAGACTCAATTTCCTCATCTATAAAAATGGGTACAGTAGAATTGTTGGGAGGATTTGAGCTATTATCCTATATACTGAAAGGCTAATATGCAAATTGTTCCCTCGACCCTGGGAGTTAGACTGGGAGTTCGACCAGGGGGCGAGGCCAGTCAGCCAACTGCCCGCGGCCCCCTCCTCCT
>NW_005360425.1:893614-897423 GCF_000412655.1 Myotis brandtii | reverse complement strand
ACCTGTGCACAAATTCATGCACCAGGCCTCTAGTATGATATAAAGTACTTGGTATATAATAAGCATCCAATAAAGGATAATATTATCAGCACTCTTCCTCCTGGAAGAATGCCTTTCCCCTCCTCCGCTCTCCTCCCCAGGCACATAACCTTTACCTTTCTCTCTCCCCAGCTCCAAGGGCCCTTCTTTTGCCTCTGTAACTTGTTTCCTGAGTCCATTTCTTCTAGGCTCAGTTCTTCTGCCTCTGTGACTTTCTTAACTTTCTCTTATAGTTAAAAAAAAAAGAAGAATATTATCATGATCACACCCCTGTGCTAGAAAGGTGAGCCCCGTCACCAGATGAGCTCCTTGAGAATAAAGCTTGTGCCTTTTATTTCGTCATCCTCAGCACAGTTGCTAGGACAGAGTCGGTGCAAGGTGACATTCTTTGAATGAAAGGCCGCTGCGTGGATGCTGCAGCTGGTGTGGAGGAAGGAGTGGTGGGGCAAGACTCCCTGCTGGCAGGGAGGCAACGTTGTAGGGATCTAGGCCAGAGCGATGAGGCCAGCACTGGAGACTGATGTGTGATTCTGAGGACGTGGAATTGTCATGATGTGGCAACGATTTCACTGTAGAACAAGATTTCAGAGATTGCCTGTGCAGAGCAGCGAGAGAGAGGAAAAAGCAGCTTTTCATGTTGGACATGCTAACTTGAAAGTGGTTGGATGACATCCATATGAACTTGCAGATGGACCCAGGAGAGAGATTGGGTCACTTTTGTGTGGATCTAGGAGTTTTTTTGAAGGACACGGAGAGATGTGAGCCCCAAATATGAAAAGATGTTGGGAATAGGCTGCCCTTGAAGGTAATCAGATTCCTGCTGATGGAGGCGTGTGAGCAGAAGCTGGTCAGTCATTGTATGCATAATAACCATACAATCTCAGTGGTGTATGACAATGAGAGTTTACGGGTTATAGGTTGGGAGTAAACTAGGGGGTTGGCCAGGCAGCTTTGCTGACCTTGGATGGGCTCATTCACATTTGAGGGATTAGTTGGCCGTCGGCTGATCTAGACTGTCTCTGGTGGGGTGACTGGTGGCTCTGCCCTGCTCCACATGCCCCTCATCCTTCCTTAGGCATGTTCTCTTGAAGGAGAGCAGATGCAAACATGTAAGGCCTCAGAGCCTAGGCTCAGAAGGGGCCCACAGTCACTTCTGTTGCCTTTTTTTGGTCAAAGCGGGCCACAAGGCCAGCCCAGATTCAAGGGATAGGAAAGTAGGCCCATGTCTGCAGTGAGAAAAACTACAAAGTCAAATGACAAAGGTGGAGGGTTCAGGGAGGGGTGAAGAATTAGGGCCATTCATGCGATGCAAAATGCGTGGTGCTTAGATTAGTGTTCAATCTGAGTTCTGTGCAAACCTAAGTTTTGAACATTTTCTTCAGTGATCCCTGGAAGGCTTGCGGGAGGCTGAGCGGGTTGTGCTTTCTCCTCTGGACTGCTAGAAAAGCCTCTTCGCTTGATCTTAAGAACATATTACTAATTTATTAACTCCGAGGTGATGCTCTCTGTTGTACTAGTTGCAGCAGGGGCTGTCAGGGTCCCACGCATGTCCCCTTGACACTGACTATTCCTGCACCTGCTGTCATGTCAACTTGCATCTTTCTGCCTGAGGACTCTCTCTGGCTTCAGGAGCATGCTCAGTCCCCTCATAGCGCAGTCTGGAAGCTTAAAAGTTAAGGTGCCGGGAGCAGCACTTCTCTAAGAATGGGTGGGAGTGGTGGATAAATATTTCAGCTTCCTTGTCTCTCAGGGACAATTCTGTTCTATGCTGTGTCCCAGAGGTCCCCGGTGGGGCTGAGCCCCGGATGCCCACAGCGGTCTGGCCCACCGATGCACCCTGTATCAGATTCCTCCCTTTCTTATCTCTCTTCCCCATGGGAGCTCCTGGGATCAGCTCCTGAAGAAAGAATGCTTTGCACTTAAACCCTTACCTCAGGGTCTACTTTGGGGGTGGGGTGGGGGGGGACGACTCCAAACTAAGATATTAACTTCCCCATGGGAGCTCCTGGGATCAGCTCCTGAAGAAAAAATGCTTTGCTCTCAAACCCTTACCTCAGGGTCTACTTTGGGGGGGGACAACTCCAAACTAAGATATTAAGCTAATGGGTTTGTTTTGAGTTTCCTGATAAAAAATGAGTGGTAGCAAGGGCAGGTTGATAATGGCTCCCCAGCAGCCCAGGAAATTAACAAAGCAGCCTACCAACATGAAGGGCTAGGGCATGACGCAAAGAACACAGACTCTGTGGTCTGGGAGATGTGGGCCACTCGCTGTGCGGCCTTGGACAAGTCACTTTGCCTCTCTGAGCCGCAGGCTCCTCATCAGACAAAGGCGAGGGGCAGCGATCTTGGCCTTTCATACTCCCCGTGAGCACTGAAAGCGGTGATGCTGGGCAGGGGCCTGGCATAGAGTCTGACTGAGAAGCAGGCCCCCAACTCTCAAAGCTCAGCCCACTGTGCATCTGAGGTCAACGGTGGTCCTTGGGGCCTGGCAGCCACTGAGTCTTCATTTTCAGTGAAGGGAGACTTGGGGGTTGGGTGAGGACCTTGTTCATTGTCCCCACTCTAACTCTGAACCTGGCATTCTGGCCTGAGTGACCTTCAGGGTGGGCTTGGCCCGGCCCTGCCTGGGCAGACCCAGCTGGCAGCCTGGCAGCCAGGCTCTCCCGGCTTATCAGCTCCCATGTTTGCTCAGGATGGGTACGGGCCCCCTCCTCCCCCTCAGAAAACAAGAAAACATGTTTTGCCAGTGGCGGGGTGGAGTGGGGTGGCCTCTCTGGCTCCAGGCCGGCCCCCCAGCAAGGCGGCCAGCGGGCGGGCAGCCTGTTGTTGTTGGATGGAGAGCTGGCTGCCCGGCCGCCTGTTTCCTCCAGCTGTCCAAGCACGGCCGGCTGGGGAGGAAGCCCCTGGTCTGCGCGCAGTGAGCCGAACCCCCTGTCACAACAAGGGAACAATGGCCTGGATGGACTGGGGGTGGGAGGGTGGAAGGGCAGCCCCGTTTGTTCTCCCACTCCCACCAGGGACAGGGACAGGTTGCGGGGAGGTCTGCTCCCTCCTCACCTCCCCCAACCCGTCTTGTTTTCCACCTTGTTGGGCACTGTCTCCCACCGTGGGGCCAAGGAAAACAGAGGCCTCAGGAAACGTTTCTGGGCTGTTGCTGGGGTTCCGCAGCTCTGGGAGGTAGCAGAGCTGGGGGAGGGGATGAGAGAGGGACCGGCATTACACAGGCTCTGTTCTGCCTGGGGCTGTAGCTAAAGAGTCACAGGTCTGTTTCCTCACAAGCACCCAGAAGACGTTGTCTCCCTGCGTCTTTGTGTCTTCAGGCCCACCACAGGGCCTGCCACAGAGTAGGCAGCAGAGATAATTTGTTGGCTAAATAAATGAAAGAGCAAACATATGGATAAGTTTAATTTCTAGCTCTGCTATCTGGTGGCTGTGTGATTTTCAGCAGGTTACTTAACCTCTCTGAACCTTACTTCAGAGTAGGAAGCACTCAGTACTTCAGAGTTTTCAGAGTAGGAAGGATAAGGATAAAGCAATCCTATGTAATCCTATATAATCAAGAGGTAATATGCAAATTGACCCTCACGCCATCTCAAGATGGCTGCGCCCACAGCGAAGGCAGGGTTCCCATAATGAGCCATAATGAGTGATCAGCAAGGACCTGAGGCTGCATGGCACCGGCCGGGGCAGGGGACCTGAGGCTGTGGCCCTGGCCCAGCAGGGCTTGATGAGGGACCTCAGGCCATACCCCCTGCTCTGGCACTGGGCCC
>NW_005360425.1:886736-893085 GCF_000412655.1 Myotis brandtii | reverse complement strand
CTCTCATCGATGTTTCTAACTCTCTATCCCTCTCCCTTCCTCTCTGTAAGAAATCAATAAAATATATTTAAAAAAATATTTTCTCTAATTAATTCCCTTTTAATGTGCACGAATTTTGTGCATCAGGCCACTAGTATTGTATATGGGTCTACATATCTATGGGTATATATATATGTACATAAGGTGGGGAAAAAGTAAGTTTACAGTTGTTTGTATGAAAATAATACAATAATTAATAGATAATCATACAAGAATAAACAGTTTTTGTGTACTCACAAGTGAAAAGATACTTTTGCCTCACTCCGTATATGTATATTGGATTAGTCAGATAGACTAATGCTGTAACAACAATACTAACCATAAAAACTTATCCAACTCACCCTAGCTAGTTTGGCTCAGCGGATAGAGCGTTGCTGTAACAACAATACTAACCATAAAAACTTATCCAATTCACCCTAGCCAGTTTGGCTCAGAGGATAGAGTGTCGGACCGAAAGGTCCCAGGTTCGATTCGGGTCAAGGGCGCGTACCTTGATTGCAGGCTCCATCCCCTGTCCTGGTCAGGGCGCGTGTGATGTGTTCCTCTCACATTGATGTTTCTCTCTGTCTCTCACCCTCCCTTGCACTCTCTAAAAATCAGTAAAATATCCTCGGGTGAGGATTAACAACAACTACAACTCACCCAGTTCTTTATGGCTTAATGCAATAAAGGTTTATTTTTTTTGCTTATTTCACAATCCAGCCAGGCTCCTCCCATATTGTGGTTCCATCATCTTCTAGGGTCCCAGAATCCTCCACTGGATCCTCTCCGTCCTCCAGCAAACAGAGCATGGAGAAGGCAGCCATTGTTAGCTGCCTTCTGCAGAGATAACTCAGATCACTTTCATCTACATTCCGTGTGAGAACGGGTTGCATGGCCCGATCTAGATGCAAGGAGACTAGAAGTGGGGTCTACAGTGTGTCCAGGAAGAAGAGGACAGCATGATAGGGGTGAGATCTAGCAGGCTCTGTCACACACCTGTTAATGATTAAAAAATATAGCTCACAATGAATGAACTCTTCCCATGTGCAAGATACTGTGCTCATTTAATTCTTGCAACAACCCTGTGAGGAATGTACTAATGGAGATGATTCCTACTTTGCAGCTCAGGGAACTGGCAACCATCAGACTGCCTTCCCTCACTGAAGTTTTGTCCTTTCTAGAATTTCATAAATGAAACCATGTATGATATTGTCTTTCTCCCCGTTAGCATGTTTTTGAGATTCACCCATGTTATTGGTATGATCAGTCTTTTTTCATTTTAGCCTTTCTAGTGTTTTTATTTGTAGTGGTATTTCATGATGGTTGTAATTTGCATTTCCTTAATTACTAATGTTATTGAGCATCTTTGCATGTATTTTAGTTGCTACTTTTTGATGAGGTCACATATATTAATTTTTTCCTCTACAGCTTGTGCTTTTTGTGTTCTATCTAAGAAATCTTTACCTAACCTAAGTTCACAAATCTTTATCCAACCCAAGCATTTCTCTTCTTTTTACTGGGTATCTATCGTTGATTTCAAGTTCAAGTCCATTGTGGTCAAAAACATATTTTGTATGGTTTCAATACTTTTAAATTTATCAAGATTGATGTTATGGTCCAATATATGACCTATCTTGATGATGTTCCATGTGCACTTAAAAAATACTGTATTCTGTTCTTAATAGAAGGAGAATTGTATAAATGTTAATTGGGTCAAGTTGCTCAATAATGTTGTTAAAGGCTTTTATATCCTTACTAGAGGCCCGGTGCATGAAATTCTTGCACTGGTAGGGTCCCTAGGCCTGGCCGGTGATCAGGGCTGATCTGTAGGGCGACCAGCGAGGCAACTGGGGGGCCGCCTTGGCTGGCCTGGTGCCACCCACTTGCTGGCCCCACCCGTCGCTGCCGCAGGTTGCCTCCCTCTGTGGGACAACTGGTGGGGCAGTCGGGGGTCCCCTACTGGCACCCGCCTTGGCTGGCCTGGGGCCTGCAGGCTGGGGGCAGCTCCTGCATTGAGCGTCTGCCCCCTGGTGGTCAGTGCATGTCATAGCAACTGGTCATTCCACCGTTTGGTCGAATTGCATATTAGGCTTTTATTATATAGGACAAATTTTTTGGTTTATTTGTTCTATCAGTTACTGAAAGAAGACAACTGAAATATTCAGCTGTAATTATAGATTTGTCTCTTCCTTGTTTTAAAAAATACCCAGAATTCAACAGAGTAAATTTTAAAGATCTTATTGGTGTTATTTAATGATTCATGAGTCGAACAGCATCCGATTTAGCAGTCAGGAAGGAGCTTGGAAGAATTGTACAAAATGAAAGACTTTTATAGGAAGAAGGGAGTGGGAACAAAGAAGTGATTCTAGGCTAAAAAGCAGGTTGGTTATTGCAGCTTACATAACTTTAGGCAAAGGTGGGAAACCTTTTTTCTGCCAAGGGCCACTTGGATATTTATAACATCATTACAGGCCATTCAGAATTATCAACTTAAAAATTAGCCTGCTATTGGTCAAATTTATTAATTTATTATTTATTATCTTTATTTTTTTGTTTTCATTACTATTTTATTATTTTATTTTATTTATTTGTTTTTGATCAAATACTTAATTAACTCACCCCTAATGCCTTGGCAGGGCCAGACCAAATGATTTCACAGGCCTTACACAGCCTGCGGGCCAAACCTTCCCCACCTCTGCTTTAGGGGAAGGCAGGGATCTGCCAGGTTGATTACTTAAGTAGTGCTGATTTCGCAATTCCTGATTGACTGGTTAAAGATTCCATTTCTGAGTGAGCTGAAACTGAAAGTCTTGGTTTGGTGATGTATGTCAGCTTAAGTGACTCCATTTTACGTCTGTTGTCTTGTTTTTAATAGTTGTGTCAGCTTTTGCTTCATGTATTTTGAGACTCTATCACTAGGTACATGAATACCCACTTAGGATCCCTCTATATCCTGGAATCAGAGATGTCCCTCTTATCCCTGGTCACATTCCTTATTCTAAAGTATATCTTGTCTGATAGTCATATGGCCACTCAACTATTGTATTTGCATGGTATATTTTTTCCATCCTTTTTACTTTTATTTATTTATTTATTTTTTAAAATATATTTTATTGATTTTTTTACAGAGAGGAAGGGAGAGGGACAGAGAAGTTAGAAACATCGATGAGAGAGAAACATCGATCAGCTGCCTCCTGCACACCCCCTACTGGGGATGTGCCCGCAGCCAAGGTACATGCCCTTGACCGGAATCGAACCTGGGACCCTTGAGTCCCCAGGCCGACACTCTATCCACTGAGCCAAACCGGTTAGGGCTAGGGCTTTACTTTTATTTTTAAATAGACTTAGTTGTGCCCTAACTGGTTTGGCAGTTTCTAACTTCTCTGTCCCTCTCCCTTCCTCTCTGTAAAAAAATCAATAAAATATATTAAAAAAATAAAAATAAGTAGACTTAGTTGTTTTTGGTTTTATTTTTACAAAGGAGTTTTGGGTTCATAGAAAAATTGAGCAGAAAATACAGAGAGCTCCCATATACTCACTGCCTCCTTCCCCACCCGCCCACTCTAGCCTCTCCCATCAACAATATACAACACCAGAGTGGTACATTTGTTACAGTCGATGGACCTACATTGATACATCATCATCACCCAAGTGTGTAGTTTACATTAGGGTTCATTCTTGGTGTTGCACATTCTATGGGTTTTGACAACTGTATAAGGGCATATGCCCACCATTATAATGTCATAGGAAATAGTTTCATTGCCCTAAAATCATCTGTGCTATGCTTCCTCATTCCTCTCGCCTCCCTAATCTCTGGCAACCACTGTTGTTGTTTTTTAATGTCTCTATAACTTTGCCTTTCCCAGCATGTCATATAGTTGGAATCATACAGCATGTAGCCTTTTCAGGTTGGCTTCTTTTACTAACCACTATGCATTTAAGACTCCTCCAGGTCTTTCTTTTTTTAAAAAAATTCTTTATTGTTGAAAGTATGACATATGTCTCCTTTTCCCCCTCCTCCATGTCTTTTCATGGTTTTATAGCTTTATTCTTTTTAGTGCTGAATAATACACCATTGTCCAAATGTACCACAGTTTATTTACCCGTTCATTTACTGAAGGACATCTCAGTGGTCTCCACGTTTTGGCAATGACGAATAAAGCTGCTGTAAACATTTGAGTGTACATTTTTGTGAGGCCTTAATTTTCAACTCCTTTGAATACAACAAAGGAAGTAGTAAGAGGGGACATCCTTGCCTTGCTCCTAATCTTAGTGGGAAATCTACTTTCTCACCATTAAGTCTGGTGTTAGCTATTGTTTTACCTTTCTGTAGATATTCTTTATCAGGTTGAGAAAGTTCCCCTCTATTCTGAGTTTACTGAGAGTTTTTATCATGAATGGGTATTGGATTTTGTCAAATGCTTTCTTTGCATTTATTGATATGATTATGAGAGAAAAATGGGCAAAAAACATACAGAAGAAACACAAGTACTGAGGAAGTATATGTTAGAATGCTAGCCTCACTAAAAATCAATGCCTATGCACTGAAAGGTGATCCCATATTTTTACCTGCTTAATAATGAATAAACAAAGGAATTTAAAAATTTTAATAATGCGGTATGGGTGCCTTGAAAATACAGTGCTATTGAATGCACAGGTAACTTTTTCTGGAAAGCATCTTGTAGTTCATATAAAAAAATAATCCTGAGCAATGAATATAGTGAGCCCCTTCCTTCTTCTTCAAAGCCTGGGAGGATGCTGTTCCCTCTGCTGAGATGCTCTACCCTGGATCCTTCCTCCTCACCTTTCAGGTGCTGCAGCTCACATCCTCAAGGCAGCCTTCCACAAACCACAGTCTAGATTAGATCCTCTTTTTATAGCCTTAACCATCAACCAGCATTCCTGGGGCCACTTGAGGGGAGAAGGCTAAGGGTCTCACCATTCAGTATGTGAACTTTCAGTTCATTCCTATGGTGTGTCCACCCTCTACTGTGCACGGCGTTTCCCAGGGAAGAAGCTTCGGGCCCTCCACGGGGCGGGGAGGGGGGGGGGGGGTCCATGGGCTGCTCTCGGTCAGCTCTTCTGTTCTCACCTCCACCTTCTCTCCCACTCTCAGAGGCAGTTGGCGCTTTCACGTCTTGTAATTGACTTGTGCTTTTCTGTATTTCTGAATCACCCACAATGAATTACTTTCATAATCAGAAAAAAGCCCCTAATTTTTTTAAATTTAAAATTTCATACCTTTTGACCCAGTAATTTTACTTCTTGGAATGTTTGTCTTTTAAGGAAATAGGCAATTTGGAAAACATTTATGGACAGGCATCTGCACCCTAGTACAATTTATAATAGAGGAAAATTAGTTGCAAACAATCTAAAAATTCAATATCAGGATTACATTTAAATAGGCAATGATAAAGCCATTAAGTGGTGTTTCCAAAGATTTATGACACGAGGGAAAGGTTTATAATTTAATGTAAAATGAAAAGAGCAGAATATGAAATTATAGGTACACCTTTACTCAGATTTTATTTAAAAATATGTATGGAGGAGGGTGAAAGGAATTAGTTCTGGATATTAACTGTTGTTACCCCTGGGGGATAGGATCTCATTGTCTGTAATGATTATGCATTACCTTTATAATCTGAATAAAAATTTCTATATATATGCAAAAGAGAAGAAAATAGAAAAGTTAATGTAATCCTAGGTTGCATTAATAAAGGTAGAAGTTTTAAAATGTAAATGGATTAAATGCTCAAATGGAAAGATATAGGGTAGCTGAATGGATAAGAAAACATGTCCCATATATCTGCTCTCTATAAGAGACCTACCTCAGAACAAAAGATACACACAGATAGAAAGTGAAAGGATGGAAAAAAATATTCCATGTAAATGGAAATAAAAAAAAAAAGCTGAGGTAGCAATATTTTTATCTGACAAAATAGACCTCAAAACAAAGGTCATAAAAGAGACAAAGAAGGTCACTACATAATACCAAAGGGATTGATCCCACAAGAGGATTAACCCATGTAAACATACTAGTATATGCACCCAACATAGGAGCACCTAAATATATATATAAAAAATATTGGAGGACAGTAAGGAAGAGACTGACAGCAATACAGTCATAGTAGAGGATTTTTTTTAGTTTTTAAGTCTTTTTAATTTCTTAAAGATTTTTTATGTAATTTATTATTTTTTTTAAATTAAATCTTTATTGTTCAGATTATTACATTTGTTCCTCTTTTTTCCCCCCATAACTCCCCTCCTCTCAGTTCCTGCCCCACCCTCCGCCCTCACTCCCCACCCACTGTCCTCATCCATAGGTGCA
>NW_005360425.1:881995-885362 GCF_000412655.1 Myotis brandtii | reverse complement strand
CAGTGGCTCTGCAACCGCTGCAGACCTCGGAGAGAAAGCTGCCTTCCCGCTTCTCCCATTTGAGTCTGGGTCCCTAGAGACTCGCCCGGATCTGGAGCTCAGAGTCTGAAACTCCCTCCCGATTGAACACAACAACCACGCCCTCCGCTGCAGGCCCGCTCCACATGCACTCCAAACCTTAGTATTTCACTTCAGCACTGCGCCTCGTCTGAGTCTCAATGTCATTAATCATCAGAGAGCGTGGCAAATTAAAACCACAACGAGCCCTAGCTGGTTTGGCTCAGTGGATACAGCATAGGCCTGTGGACTGAAGGGTTCTGGGTTCGATTCCAGTCAAGGGCACATGCCCGGGTTGCAGACTCGATCCCCAGTGGACCGCAGGAGGCAGCTGATGAATAATTATCATCATTGATGTTTCTATCTCTCTCTCCCTCTCCCTTCTTCTCTGAAATCAATAAAAATATATTTTAAAAAAATAAGCCACAATGAGATATTATTTCATACCTGCCAGAATGGCTATCATCAACAAATCAACAAACAACAAGTACTGGTGAGGATGTGAAGAAAAGGGAACCCTTGTGCACTATTGGTGGGGATGTAGATGGTGCAGCCACTGTGGAAAACAGTATGGAGTTTCCTCAAAAAATTAAAAATGAAACTGCTTTGACCCAGTGATCCCACTTCTGGGCATATGTCCTAAGAAACCGGAAACACTAATTTGAAAGAATATATTCACCCCTACATTCATTATAGCATTATTTAAAATAGCCAGGATCTGAAAACAGCCCAAGTGCCCATCAGCAGATGAGTGGGTAACAAGAGCTGTGGTACATTTACACAATGGAATACTATGCACCTCTGAAAAAGAAGGAAATTTTACCTCTTTTTGATTGCTTGGATGCACCTGGAGATTATTATTCTAAGTAAGATAAGCCAGTCAGAGAAAGACAAATACCATATGATCTCACTTATATGTGGAATCTAATGAATAAAATAAACTGATGGGCAAAATAGAAACAGAGGCATAGATACATGGAACAGACTGACAGCTGTCAGAGGGGAGCACTGGATGTAGAAGGTGAAGGGGTTAACCAAAAAACATATCCTATATAATAAAAGCATAATATGCTAAGTGTCTGACCAATCGGTTGACCATTCTGTTGACCACTCAACCAGTTGCTATGATGTTTACTGACCACCAGGGGGCAGATGCTCCAACCGGTAGGTTAGTTGCTGCTGGGCCCATTGGGACTGGGCGAGAGGGCCAAACACGCCCTAGAGCCCTCCTGCAGTCCCTCCCCAGCCAGTCGGACCCAATAGGCCCCAATCAGGACTGATTGCTGGCCAGGCCTAGGGACCCCACCGATGCATACTAGTAAATTCGTGCATCAGGCCTCTAGTACACATATAACACATAGACACAGACAACAGTGTGGTGATAGCCAGAGGGAACGAGGGTTGGGGCTAGGTGGATGTGAGCAAAGGGAGGAAAAACGGGGACTGAAAGAGACTTTGCTTGGGGTAATGGGCACACGATGTAGTGAGTAGATTATGTTTTATTGAGTTGTACACTTAAAACCTATATGGTTTCGCAAACCAATGCCACCCCAATAAATTCAATAAAAAAATAAAGGTAGAAGTTTTGAGGCAAGAGGTGACAATCTGGATTCTGACCACTTGGAGTATGATGTCTAGCACCCAGAGGAGGGTGACACATGTTACGAGGAAAGTAGACAAGCTGCAGGTTTGCCAGAGACTTCTGGAAATCAGAGCCAGCTGGAGGAGTAGGAGAAGCACAGGCCCAGGACAGGCCTGGTGGCTTTCTCCACGTGGCTGCAGTGTTTGTATGGGAAGAGCAGAGCACCTGAGCCTCGTATGGCCCTTGAGGTCAGAGCCAGGGCTAGTGGGAGAAGCTGGAAGGTGGAGGCAGAAGTTCCAACAGTCCTGTGGTGGATTCCTCTTCCTGCAAACATCAGTGGTCATGCGGAGCCTAATGTGAAAAGGAAATGAAGGAGCCCCAGTCAAGGCCCTGGAGGTCACTGTGAGAATCATGAGGTCAGCAACCTAGTGGTCAGTGAGCTGGCATGTTCAATTGGGAAGTTTTTTTTTTTCTTCTTCTAATACATTTTTATTAATTTCAGAGAGGAAGGGAGAGGGAAGAAAGAAACATTAATGATGAGAATCACTGATTGGCTGACTCCTGTGCGCCCCCACACCAGGGATCGAACCCGCAATCTGGGCATGTGCCCTGACTCAGAATTGAACTGTGACCTCCCAGTTCATAGGTCGACGCTCAACCACTGAGCCACACCGGCCGGGCTGGGAAGAAGTTTTGCCATCACTCAGCCCAACCACTGTCTACTTGGTTTATGCATGCCCATGACATTCACATGCTCCCATGGGTCCCAGATAAGATGACTTGGGGTTATACAGAATTCCCAGTGCACTCCACATAACTCCAAACCCTTTTTTTTTCCTTCTTACTCAAGAAGGCAATGTGGAACTCAAGTGACTGGGATATATCCTATTATAGAAACAATCTTGAATCTGTTTTAATTCATGGAAAATAGCATATCACCTGTGAGCTTCAGGTCAATGATGAGTGACAAGTTCCTCCATGCAATGCTCCTCATACCTAACAGCCATATACCTGTGTCTCACCCAACACTTCTATTTCACGATAGGGAAAATGAGGCCCAGAGGGGAAAGGACCGCAGTCAAGTGACTGTGAAGGATGGGTGCCAGGAGTCAACCTCCTATGGCTCCTCCTGTGACTGAGAGTTGCCTGTACCCCACTTCGATTTTGGTGGTGTGAAGGATAGGCTGGTGGGAGGACAAAGAAGGAAGTGAGATGTGAACCTTCTGTGTTCCATCCAGGCCACATCACCAGGGAGATGCCTGAGTCCAATATATACTTAACGTTGTCCTTGGCCTCCCCCAACAAGTGCTTGGAGGTGAGGTGGGGCCGGTAGGGTGGTAGTATAGTTGAATTGTCTACCCCCAAAAGGTATGCTGAAGTCTCAACCACCAGTACCTCCGAATGACCTTATTTAGAAATAGGGTCTTTACAGAGGTGATCAAGTTGAAATGAAGCCATTAGGGTGGCCCTAATCCAATGTGATTAGTGTCTTTATAAAAAGAAGTTTAGCCCTATCTGGTTTGGCTCAGTGAATAAAGCGTCAGCCTGCGGACTGAAGGGTCCCTGGTTTGATTCTGGTTAAGGGCACATGCCTGGGTTGTGGGCTCCATCCCCAGTAGGGAGCGTGCAGAGGGCTGCCAATCAATGATTCTCTCTCATCATTGATGTTTCCATCTCTCACTCCCTCTCCCTTCCTCTCTGAAATCAATAAAAATATATTTAATAAAT
>NW_005360425.1:875272-881300 GCF_000412655.1 Myotis brandtii | reverse complement strand
GGAGCCAGCGATGGGAGCTGGGCACGGGTGAAGCTGGCAGTCCCGGGAGCTTCCCAGCCCCGCACCCGGCTTCTGCAATCCGTGACAGCAGAAGCTGGGTGCCGGTCAGGGAAGCGTCCGCCGCCAGCGTATCCGGCCGCGGCTTCCCTGCCCCCCACCCAGCTTCTGCGATTGGTGATGCCTATTTTTGCATGTCACATAACTGACTGCCCTCCCTGGAAGCACAGGAGACGACGAAGAAGCCCCCAGAAGTAGAAGCCACCCACCTTTGGTCCAGGCGCCAGCGCCTGCAGCTGGCTGCAGTCCAGAAGACGGACAAGCTACTGGCCAGAGGTCCCAGACTGCAGCCACCCGGAGAAGCTACCAGCCCTGTCTGTGGTCCAGGGTGCCAATGCCTGTGGCCAGGGAAACAGGTTCCCTCTTCTCCTACTGTAGTCATTACTTCAATATTCCCCTTCTGAATTTCTCTCCTGTGCTGCAACCCAACTCCACTTTTTATCGGAAGGATACGGAACAGAGAGAGCAGTGTTAAAAGCTTACATTTTTAAGCCGGTAAGGTTGGTACTTAAACATATAAATGGAAAACTAGAGTCCTTAAGGTAACAAAGGCTACAAAGGACAGGGACAGCGCATGACCTATTATATCCAGCAATCCATATGGGGACTGAAAACTTTGCAATGATGACAATTACTGAAGATATGAATCAACTAAAATAGTTGACAGGGACAATTCTTCCATCTTTGAAAATATCTACATCAAATCTGTTTAAATAGATTTTCGTCTGCATAATATAACACATTCTGACAAGACCACCATCACCACCAATATGGTCAGTGTTGTGCTGTAAAATGTTTAATAACTGAGGGACCCCCCCCCCTTCCCCGCTTGAGTGCACAAATTTTGTGCACCGGGCTACTAGTAAAGATATATTTATCATCAAATAAAAAGACGTTTAGACAGATAGACAGACCCATGTACAGGAACAATGTGTGAAGAGGAAGGCAGAGATGGGGGAGATGCGTCTATAAACCAAGGAACACCAGCCACCCACCAGAAGCTAAAGGCATGGAACAGAGTCTCCCTCACAGCTCTCGAAAGGAACCAACCCTGCCCACACCTCGACCTTCCAGCCTCCCGAACTGTGAGAGAATAAGTATCTGTTTTTGAAGGCCCTAGTCTGTGTTATAACAGCGCTAGGAAACGAACACCGGTGGGATGATGCTGACAGCCACTCCTCACCGGATGTCTTCTCCCTGCAGCACTGCCCCCACACCATTCTGTGTGGCCCTCTATCCCCAGTACACTAACTATCCTTACCCTTAAACATCCCCCTCCCCCAGCCCCAGCCCATTTGCTCTTGTGTTTGCATTGGCACCGGCCTAGGTCTCAACCCTAGCCTTGCCAAAAGTCCGTACGTGGGCCCTTTACTGACCACAGCCCCAAGGCCTCTCACCCTGGCTGGGGACGAATCCTTTAGAAGAGGACCTCAGCCTCCTGGATCATGCCCTTCCAATGAGTGAACAGCCTGCTTTCTGCCCAGTCTCACTCAATACCTTATCATCGATAGCCAAAGTGAAGGCAGGGCTAGGCCCAGGGGGAATATGTGTCTCCCTGGTGATTCTTAGAGATTCACTGGGGAGATGAAATAGACATACTAAGCAGCGGTCCAGATTCCTGAGAGGTAGAGATCATCACTGGAGACTGGCTGGGGAAGTCAGGGAGGGCTTCCTGGAGAAAGAACCTATGATGGCTTTGCTGGAGAGGGTGAGGTGATTTTTATTGCATGCATTCTAGGAGCCAGGCATACTCATATGCTTTTTTATTTTTATTTCTTGTCCCTTGTGACGCAGGTGATATTATCTAAATTTTATAGATGAGAAAATGGAGTCTCAGAGAAGTGAAATGATTGACCTGAGACCACATGGTTTTGTACATGTTAGAGGCATTGTTTAAATTGAGGGCCCTCTGACGTCACAGCTCATCTTACTCTTTCTTCTGCATCCAGGCTCTGCCTTTGCCAGGGTCCAGTAGTGTCTAAAGGACTGATGAAGGTCAGAAGTGCATGAGAAGAGGTACTCCAGGTTGTCGGAGGAGCAGGGTGGGGACATACTGGATGAGTCTGGGGAGACAGGAGAACACTGGGCTATGGGATCTCGGGGATTCAGAGGGAACGATGGGGACTGAAGCTGGAAGAGTAAGAGAGCCGGTCATTTATCAGGCTGAGCATTCAGACTTGATGGTTAAGTAGTGAGTGAATGAGTTCTGGGGTGAGGGATACAGAGCTGGTGTTTTGGAGACCTATCTCTGTTTTTATTTATTTCAGAGAGGAAGGGAGAAGAGAGAGATAGAAACATGAATGAGAGAGCATTGTCGATCGGCTGCCTCCTGCATGCTCCACACTGGGGATCGAGCCCACAACCTGGGCATGTGCCCTGACCGGGAATTGAAATGTGACCTCCTGGTTCATGGGTCAAAGCTCAACCACTGGGCAACACCAGCTGGGCTTGGAGACCTATTTTGATGGGCAAGGGGCCAAGTTGCCAACTTGCTGTAAAGGCTGTTAATGGGAAGCAGGTGACCATGTGAGATGGGCCCCCATTCCCTCCTCCAACCCCAGCTCCAGATCTCCCTGGGTAGGGGAGAACGACCAGCTTGCCTCCACGGGCCACTGCCTGAGCGCCCCCTCTACCTGGGTCATCTTCCACATGGAAGGTCAACTCTACCAACGCTGGGCTCATCCTCAGCTATTCCTCCCATTTCCTAGAGGGCTCACCAGGCCCTAAGCACCTCCCACAACCACCTGACCCTTCCCCTCCTCCATGCCTTTGCACGAACTTTTCTCTCTGCCTGAATACTCAGTGTTTTCTCCTCCTCAGCGAACTCCTATTCACCCATCAAGATCCAGTTCAATTGTTCATTTTCTCCTGCAACATTTGTGACTTAGAGGCAAGGTTCAGCCCCTCCACAATCCCTCCCACCTTTCTCTGTTGCCATTGTCTGTTCTGAGTGAGTTTTAGGGGGTGGGAGGCATGATGCAGGTTTGAGTTGCTCTTTCTGGTGGGTAGAAAAGGCCACGGTTGGAGGGGCAAGTGATCTAAACCCGCCTCCTCGAATACCAAGGGGCCCAGGATGAGGTGGGATGGGGTGCATTTGAGCTGGACTGTGAAGGGCTCAGCTGGCCAGCAGCTTGGAGCAGGGTGTGTGTGTCCAGGGGGAAGCACACTGCAGGGGGTGGAGTGGCTGGGGCACTCCCTGGCCACGGGGCAGGCTGAGGACAGACACTGCTTTGGCTTGAGGGGCTGAGGCAGAGGATGAAAGAGGATAGTGCCTGAGGCATTTAAAAGGAAGAATGTTTAGGACTCAGGGCTGCTGAGAGGCGGAGTGTATGAGTTGGAAGGTGAAAGGTGCTCCCTGGAGTTGGAGTTGCAGATTATCCAGGACAGAAAAGCAAAGAAAGCCTGGGGAAAGCAAGGCCACCCCTCAGCTCCCACCCTGATGCACATCACGACAGTGTCAATATACACACCTAGCTTGTGATCAAGTTCTGTTTATTTTAGAAGCATAAACAGTGGAACGAGGAAGGAGTGATGAGAACAAGACACCGGCCTCCTTGACAGGGCTCTGTGTGTGTAATCCAGGCCTACCCAGCAGCCTGGTCCAGCCTCTTCCTGCGAGGAGAGGGTGTGAGGACAATCTGGGTGGAGGAGAAACTTCCATGACGGTGGGGGTGGAGTAACTTGGCTTCGGGCCCCTCTGAACAAAGTGAAAAAGGCCAGAGGGCCGAAGCCTTCAGTCAAGAGCACCCCGAGCTGGCTCTGTCTGTGCCTGCGGCAAAGCCAGGTTCTGGAGGGGAAACCATGAGGTGTCGTCTGGTCACCAGGAAGGTCCCAGGTGTCCAAGAACAACCAATAGTGAGGCCCCATGGCCAGCAAGCACCCGCTTCCCCGCCCTAGTCATCTCTGCAGAGCCTTCAAGGAGGGGGCACCCAAGGCAGCCGGACTTCCCAGGCCCCGCTGTTGGGTGACACAAGTCCCAGGTTCCTACAAATACTGTTTCTTAGAAGCATGGCTGCTGGGATATTTCTGGCTACTCTGAGGGTACGGGTCCAGGAAGGGGGGTGGCCTAGAAGCAGCCAGCCTCTCCTCTGTCGTCAGGTTGGCCCAGTTCTGCTCACTGGATGAGAGCCCGCTGTAGACGGGGCATGGCTCGGATGAGGGCTCCTTGCCCATGGGGAGGTAGAAGACCTGGTTAGCGTAGGGCTCCGGGGTGGTGCCCTGAGCGAGGGGGGCATGCTGGCCCTGCTGGGCCTTTAGTCTCCGCGTGAGGTAGCGGTACAGCAGGTGCACCAGCTCCAGCAGGTTGAGCAGCAGGGAGATGAATCCGACCACCTGCATGAAGATGATAAAGATAGTCTTCTCAGTGGGGCGAGAGACATAGCAGTCCACCGAGTGGGGGCAGGGTGCGCGGTGGCACACATACACGGGCGCCATGGTCCAGCCGTAGAGACGCCACTGGCCGTACAGGAAGCCTGCCTCTAGGATGCTCTTGCAGATCACACTGAGCACGTAGGTGCCCATCAGCGCCCCTCGGATCCGCATGCGGCCATCTTCGGCCACTGAGATCTTGGCCATCTGACGCTCGATGGCTGCCAACGTCCTTTCCACGCAGGGGTCCTTGTGCGGCAGGGCCCGCAGCTCCTCCTCCTTCTGCCGCAGCCGCTCCTCACGCCGAGACAGGTGAATGACGTGGGCCAGGTAGATCAGCGTGGGCGTGCTGACAAAGAGGAACTGCAGCACCCAGTAGCGGATGTGGGAGATGGGGAAGGCCTGGTCGTAGCAGACGTTGGTGCAGCCCGGCTGGGCCGTATTGCACTGGAAATCCGACTGCTCGTCACCCCACACGGACTCACCGGCCAGGCCCAGGATGAGGATGCGGAAGATGAAGAGCACTGTCAGCCAGATCTTGCCCACCACAGTGGAGTGCTGCTGGACCTGGTCCAGCAGCTTTTCCAGGAAGCCCCAGTCACCCATGGCTCCTGGGCTTCTGTCTGCAGGGAGACAGAACACACGGTCAGCATGGCACCTTCTCAGCCGGCCGAGCAACAAGCCCTCAGCAGGGTGGGCCATGCCCTTTTACCTACAGGGAAACTGAGGCGCAAAGCGGGGAAGGGACTGGCCTGAGGGCTCGCACCCGGCAGGGTGGTCAGGACTAAAAGCAGATCTTTGGAGGATGGCTGCTAAGCTCTGGCAAAGGTCCTGTCTAGTCACAGACACCCGTGTCCCTCTTGTTCCCAGGATGACCACAGCCCAAAAAGGATTCAGATCAAACCGAGGCTCCTGAGCCAATGGGAACAGAGAATTTGAGGAACGTGTCCAAGGAAGGTCACACAGCTGTGCCATGTCCCTCGTCCCTTTTGTCCGGGACAGGCTGTCCCCAGACAGTGGGAGGGGGTGGTGGTGCTATCTTCAGCTCCTCAGGGTGCCCGAAGCCTCCGGTCCCTGCTCCCTTCCTCTGGTCTCATTCTAACTTTTGAGTTTGTGGCAGGAGGGGGGTCAGCATCCTGCACGAGCTCCACCTGCCAGCAATAGGGACCCGCACTTAAGTATGGACGCCTGATCCTGCCCCCTTCCTCCATCCCAAGACCCCCCAGGCTGCTGCTGCCAAATTCTAGACTCTTAAATTGTCATAGCAGGGGAGAGGCACAGGCCGCAGAGTTCCCAGAACATCTTGGGGCAGGGGAGGTAGGGGAAGGAGGAGCAAAGGAACCAGACCTGGGTTCCAATCCTGACTCCCTCTTACAAACGGGAGACCTGGCTTATGTGACAACCTCTTAGCGCCTCTCTTGTAAAATGGAAATAATACTATTCCTGCCTCCTGAGGTTATACGGGTAGAGTGAAAATAGAGAGGAACCTTGCTTCGCACAAAGCCTGGCCACGGGCAGACTGGATGAATGCCGCTAAGGTGGTTCGCACCCCACCGCCCTCACGCCCCGCACTGCGCAGCAGCCCCCAGCCCCAAGCGCAACT
>NW_005360425.1:868925-874725 GCF_000412655.1 Myotis brandtii | reverse complement strand
ATGGGGCGGGGGGAGTGTGGAGGAGACGGTTCTAAGATGTGATTGGTGCCAGATCCTATACCTAGATGCCAGATGCCACCCGAAGGGAGACCGCTTCTCCTAAATCCGCATTCCCGTCCCCCCAGACCCATCGACCCCTCCCCTGTGCCCCACACGTGCTGGCTCCAGGAACAGGCTGGTGCCCTGCCCCACAAACATGCCAGTGTCAGGCATTTCCCTTGTCTGGGGTGCGGCATGCGCAGCGCCCGGATCCATCCTGACCTGTCGACAGGACAGTTTAGCACCTGCCATGGGGGCTGGAGGATGCCCACACCATCTTTCCCACAGGACGTGCCTCCTCTCGAGTAACGCACACTCCCCAAGAAACTCTTGATGTAACTAATGCTGGAGCTGTAAGCCTCTTCAGGCTCTGAGCCTGGGAAATGTTATGCAACAGGGCCTCCAGGGAAGGGCCTTTCCTCCACGCTGGGGGCCTATTGTCTTTGGTGAGAAGAAGGGAGACCACGCATGGTGGCCACCCTCCCCCCCTGCACTGGGCCAGGACAGGCAATAAAGGCTCATTAGGACCTGGGGAACCACAGTGCCCTCCCTAGAGTCTGTGATGGAGCCTGCGTCTCAACCGAGCCTGTATCCTTGCAGAATTCTCAAACATCCCCACTACATAACCAAAAGTCACCAAGCAACTCCCATGCACCACTTGACATTGGGGGGAGGGGGACTTTCTGGACCTTTAGCTTGGATCCCATCTTCATGCCTCTAAATGGGAGGGTGGGACAGCCAGAGCACACCCTCGCTCATGTGATGGAGCCTGCGTCTCAACCGAGCCTGTATCCTTGCAGAATTCTCAAACATCCCCACTACATAACCAAAAGTCACCAAGCAACTCCCATGCACCACTTGACATTGGGGGGAGGGGGACTTTCTGGACCTTTAGCTTGGATCCCATCTTCATGCCTCTAAATGGGAGGGTGGGAAGGCCAGAGCACACCCTCGCTCATTCCGGCTTCACCCTGTTGGTGAATATTAATGAGGGTCTGCTGCGGCATGGAGCCAGGGTTTCCACCCTAACCAGCCAGATGTGGTCTCTGGCCACCAGCTCTCACTAGCTGGAGCAGGAGGTGGGAAGGGAGTATATTAGCTCTTGGGATGACAGTAAAATGGGAAATGTGCAAAGTTCTCCTGAGAAGGACAGGAGGACTCACAGGGGACTTGGTTAGGAACATTTCCTGGAGGAGACTGCATTAGCCAGGTTGGGAGTGGGCGTGGGGGTGGGTGAGGGAAGAGCATTCTAGGAAGAAGGAACAGAAAGGGCAAAGGACCAAGGACCGGGGGCTGCCAGGTCCTGAGACCTTAGCCACAGTCTCCAGAGTACTGGCCTTGGTGGGTGGAAGCAGTAGAGCCGAAATTGAGACCTGGCTGTGGACCCCTCGCCCTTAGGCACCTTGCATAAACCCCTGTGCCTCCGTTTCTTCCTCTGCATAATGGGGATAATAATGATACTGTGTAGGGTTGATAGGCGATCCAGTCAAAGCACATAGCATATTATTGATACACAGAAAATTTTCAAGTTGAGTGGTGGCTAAAATCATGTGACAAAATGGATCTGTAGGTTGGTCTTGGTGGGAGCTGTGGACCAAAAATAAATAAAAATGAAAAAAAGAGGGGTTCCATGGAAAGTAACTGTTAGATCACCAGAGCAAGGACGATGGGCCAGGTACAGAAACTCGCCAGGGCAGAAAGCTCCAGATGCCTAGCTGGGAAATAAGAACTTTGTCCCCAGGATCACCTATCCTCCAGTAGCATAAAACTGGTCATGCGGTTTGGATACCTGATCTTTCATATTGCTGGTCAGGCGGTTTAGACCACTCTGACCTTTTCCTCCCTAAAGATAACATCTAGGCCTCAGTTGTATTTCAGCTCCAGGCCCAGAAAAGCAGCAAAACTAGACAAGTGTTGCTGTGGCTGCCTCAGGACCAGCTACATTGACTAATGACCCCCTGCCCTGGCATTGACCAGTCAGTGGAGACCATGACCCTGAAAGAGCACACCTGGAAAGCTGATGAATATTCTATTGAGCCCTCTCCTGGGACCTCCCCTAAGATTGCACTATATCTTCTCTACAAATATTAATAATTTAAATCATGTGTATGGTTTTCATGTATTTGCCTGTATGTTATATGTGTTTTCTGCCTCCAGATGGCACCACTAGGGTATAATGTTTTATTGGCCTACAGAGATTAAATACTTATATAAATTGAATAGGATCCTATGATCTAGACAAAATATTGAATATTAAAACCAGTTTAAGTTTAATTAATAACTTTTAAAGTTATTAACACATAATATATACATTTGTTTTACCTAGATTTACAATATAACTAGAGGCCCAGTGCATGACATTCGTGCACTGGAGGAGGTGGTCCCTCAGCCCGGCCTTTACCCTCTCACAGTACAGGACCCCTCAGGGGATGTCCACCTGCTGGCTTAGGCCCACTCCCCTCAGTTGGCAGGTGGACATCCCCCAAGGGGTCCTTAGTGCTGCAGCGGAGGTGGGAGAGGCTCCTGCCACTGTTGCTGCGCTCGCCAGCCGGGAGCCGGGATTCTGGTTGAGCTGTGCTCCCCCTGTGGGAGCGCACTGACCACCAGGGCGGGGGAGGGGTGGTGGTGGTGGTGCTATCTTCAGCTCCTCAGGGTGCCCAAAGCCTCAGGTCCCTGCTCCCTTCCTCTGGTCTCATTCTAACTTTTGAGTTTGTGGCAGGAGGGGTGTCAGCATCCTGCATGAGCTCCACCTGCCAGCAATAGGGACCCGCACTTAAGTATGGACGCCTGATCCTGCCCCCTTCCTCCATCCCAAGACCCCCCAGGCTGTTGCTGCCAAATTCTAGACTCTTGAATTGTCATAGCAGGGGAGAGGCACAGGCCGCAAAGTTCCCAGAACATCTTGGGGCAGGGGAGCAAAGGAACCAGACCTGGGTTCCAATCCTGACTCCCTCTTACAAACGGGAGACCTCGCTGATGTGACAACCTCTTAGCGCCTCTCTTGTAAAATGGAAATAATACTATTCCTGCCTCCTGAGGTTATACTGGTACAGTGAAAGAAGAGAGGAACTATGTTTTATTTGAATACATATATTTTTATTAAAATGAATAAAAATTCCGGGGGGGGGGGGCAGTTCCTGCATTGAGCGTCTGCCCCCTGGTGTCAGTGTGCATCATAGAGACTGATTGTTTCACCATTTGGTCCATTTGCATATTAGGGTTTTATTATATAGGGTTTTATTATAAAAGTATAAAATATACTTTTGATTAAGTATATTTGACAACCTTCCCAAAGTTTAAATTTCTTTTTCTGTTTTTGTTAATTCCGTGAGGATATTTTTCTATTGATTTTTAGAGAGAGTGGAAGGGAGGGAGAGAGACAGAGAGAAAGAAGCATCAATGTAAGACACATCTAGTGGTTGTCTCCCGCACGCCCCAACAGGGTCGGGGGATCGAGCTTGCAACTGAGGTATGTGCCCTTGACCGGAATCAAACCCATGGCCCTACAGTCCATGGGCCGACACTCTATCCCCTGAGCCAAACTGGCTAAGGCCCAAAGTTTAAATTTCAAAAGACTTTTTTTTTTTTTTTTTTACCAGAGAAATGACTTCGAGTTATTACAATGGGCCCTGAAATATCTCAAGGATTCATTCTCTCTCCTAAGTTTCTAAACTAATTAGGCCTATTTAATATACTTGAAAAATTACATGGGAAGACTCCTAGTGCCCCAGGGTCTCCGAGGGTCCTGTCTTCAGCCCTGGCAGGCCATTTGGGGCAGCAAGTGAGGAGGGCTATAACCAACTGAGAGAGGTGGCTGCTGATGTCCATCCAGGGCCCCACAATAAGAAGTGTTATGTGGATGTGAGGGCTTGGTATCCTTCAGACAGTACCATTTGAGGTCATGATTCCCCATCTGGGAGCTTATACTGTGGCCAGACCCTATTACAATAGAAAATTACTCTTTTCTTTTTGAAGGTCCGCGAGTCAAATCATGCCCAGTTAGCCAAGATACAGGCCAGGGGACTCCCGCCTGGTATAGTTTGTCGATTCCCCATCTGGAAGGAAGAAAATTAGGAATTAGACAGCCCAGCATCCTGGGGTCAGTTGTGGAGCTTGGGGTCCCAGGGCTCAAGGACTAGTATCTAAAGTCTCAGGCTTCTAGCAGGGATGATGAGAGACTAAGGGCACCACCTATTCTCACCATAATTGGAGAGGAGGGGAAATCAAGCCTTTCTCAGTGATGGGTGTCTCTGCAGACCTGGTTGGGGTGGGATATGCCCAGGAATCCGGGAGCAGGCAAGTCTGCTCAACCAGGGCAAAGGAGCAGGAAAAAAAAAATAGAGCTAGTGTGTCCAGAAGAGACAACAGAATAAAGGGGTTTTATAGATAGAGGAGGGTTTTGCTAAAAGGCTCTTGATGTAATGAGGTAGTAGACAGTAAATGGAAGGACTAATGGTTTGAGGTGAATTTAGGGTGCCCTTGACTTCCTAGTTGTCTCATACCGTGGCCTTCTGCATGCTATCTTATGTATTCCTTTGATGATGTCTCTGCCATTTCCGCTGGACCCCTCTGTGACCCACTCTGACAGGTAGACCCCTATTCTGAGAGTTATTACATTGTCCAAATTGTGGGAACGCTGTGCCTCCATAACCCCTGATACTGTAGAAATTCTACCACAGTACTTCCGCCAAGTGCTGTAGAGACTTGACCCCATTAAACCCTGAGAGCTTTTGCAGGTGATAGACAAAGAGATTTACCCAATAGGTCTGGCTGAAAGAGGACAGACAGATTTCCCATTTCAGAGTTGGCCCATGAATGTCATCCGCCCAGACCCTGTGGGGTTTCATACGAAGTCAATGCCTAAATAGATGTGGAAGGCCTCCAGGGCGGGGTAGAAAAGTAGGCAGTAAGGACCCTGGGAGGATTCCGAAATATGCCCGCCCGATAGTTCCAAACTAGACATCTCCTATCCCTTCTACCGGCTTGTTCCAAATATGGAGAAAAGGGTTTTAAGGTTGTGGTCAGGAATTAGTGGTCTAGTGAGGGCGAAGTAAAAGGTTCCTGTTTCCCAGGGAGCCTGCATCTGCTGGATGGAGAGAATGTGCTAAAGCCGGGTGGAGAGCTTCAGTATTAGATCTTCTGTTCTTTTCGGCAAAGAGTGGGCATCTCTAGATACAGGTTATCGGGGGCCAATTTAAAGAGGTAGGCCCGTGATGTCCCCTTCAGTCTCAGGGCACAGGTAAGGAGGAAGTACTAATTTCTGTGTTGCCTCACCCTCCCAATCCTGGAAAAGAAGGAAAAGTAAAGCAGCCCCTTCTCCAATCTCAAGGACTTACGGTTCGTGCAATCCGAGTAGCGGCACCAGAAAGATGTTACCAATTGGTGTTACCGGCTGGGACCTCGGTTCTTCTCGTCGAAGCAGAAGAGATTTTAAGGTCAATGAAAATGAAAGTACAGCAAAGTGGGATTTATTGAAGACACACTGCGAGCGAGAAGCAGGCCAGTCAAGAGAGACAATGCCCCAAATTCCTGGGTTATACAGTTTCCGTGAGGAATTTTCTGGGTGGAGACTTTCACTTGCATTCAGGGATGGTTGACAGAAAAGGGTGATGTAACTATCTCTCTTCTGCGCATGCTCTTACCCATACGCATACAGACACACCAGGGGTGGGGGGTGGGAGAGGGTGGTCAAAACTACAATGCAAATTTTATTATAATTTGTCCAGGGCCCTAGTAAGGTCACATGGAGGTCATGTCCTTT
>NW_005360425.1:863509-868427 GCF_000412655.1 Myotis brandtii | reverse complement strand
GATGAGGCCCAGAAATCAGGATTTTAAAAAGATTCCCAGGTGATTCTAATGTGCAGCCAAGGTTGAGAACCACTGATCTACTGGGAAGGAGGGAGGAATGGAGGCGATGTCAAAGCTGCCCTCAATAACCAACTACTGCTTCTTCTTCTTTTTTTTTTTATTGATTTTTTTCACAGAGAGGAAGGGAGTGGGATAGAGAGTTAGAAACATCGATGAGAAACATCCATCAGCTGCCTCCTGCACACCCCCTACTGGGGATGTGCCCACAACCAAGGTACATGCCCTTGACCGGAATCGAACCTGGGACCTTTCAGTCCGCAGGCCGACACTCTATCCACTGAGCCAAACCGGTTAGGGCGCTTGTACTGCTTCTTCAGGCGCTCTGGAGGTCAGGGTTTGAATGACCTGGCCCCTTCCCAGGGAAAGGAGGGTCAGCCAAGACCGTGATTGCCATAACCTGGCCATTCCACCTGGAAAATATCCCTGGAGCCCCACCCCTCTCTCCATTCCCATTGCCCTGATCCTGTGGAGGCCGCCATCTCAGTGGCCTCCCAAATGGTCTCCCAGCCGCTACCCTTCCCTGACCAGACCATTGTCCTGCTTAAACCCTTTTGTGACTCCCCATTGCCTCCTGGCCTCAGTCACTTCTCCAGCCTCATCCCTCTCCCCTGTCATTTCGTGATCCAGCCAGACTCGACTGGTTCTCTGTGCACTCTTGCTGTGTCCATGCTGTTCCCTGTGCCTGGAGCACCCTACATGCTGAATCCTACGAGCTGTTGAGGCCTTTGCTCCCTGTAGCCTTGTCCCAGAAGGCCCCTGGCTGTCCTCCACTGGGTTAGGTGTTCCTTTATGCTCTCAGGGGCTCAGGTACTGCTCCTGGGGGAATTAAATTTTTATTTTATTTTACTTGTGTTAAATAAATACATAAAAGAGTGTTTACCATCTTAACCATTCTCAAGGGTACCATTTAGTAGGGTTAAGTGCGTTCACATTGTTATGCAACGGATCTCCAGAACCTTTCCATTTTGCAAAATTGAAACTCTATTCCCATGAACCACTCTCCACTTCCCCTCCCCCAGCCTCTGTGCATTGTTTACTTGTCTTTACCCCTCCCCCTTTAGACTGTGAGCTCCTGGAGGGTGGACAGTCTTGTTTACATCTCCAGCACGTAGCCAGGCACCAGGCCCATATATGAATTTATTAATTCAACAAACGTGTATGGCCCCAGGTCCTAGACATTGGAGAGCAACCAGGGAATAAAAATTCGTCCTGGTGGATTTTACGTTCTAGCTGGGGAGACAGACAAAACGAAATGCAGACCGTGTTAGAAGGTAATACATGCTCTGTGGAAAGGACAGTAGGGAGAGAAGATTGAGGGTGCAGGGGTGGCAGTTTTAATTTTGAACAGAAGGAAGGAGACATTCTCACTAAGGGGCTGGCAGCTGACATTTGCTGTTCGTCAGTAGGGAGCCCTGTGTCTCTGGGGAAAACAGCACTCCTGCTAAGGGAATGCACAGTGCAAAGTCCCTGGGGCAGGAGCATGCCTGGTGTCTCCTGCGTGGGAAAGTGCAAGGACGTCAGTGTGGCTGGAGTGAGATGAGCCAAGAGGAGGGATGCGTTCAGAAAGGGAAAGCCAAGGTGTGAGCGGAGGCAGAGCTTGCAGGCTCCTGAAGCCCTGTGTGAGTGGTGGGGGGAAGGGCACACAATAAGAATAGGACCACAGCAGTTTAATGATTATTCACTTTACTGACTACCGATAAGAAGTTATCTTACACACCCTGGGAAACTGGAGGATGTGGTGCAAGAAGGAAAAACAGAGCTGTAAAAAGATAAGCGACACCTTGGGGCTAGGAGAGTCCATTGCTCAGAAAAGAAAATACATTTTGAGAATAAAGGACAGGTTTGGTTGCTGTTCCTCTTGTGACGATATGGGGGCGGCCATCTTGTGCGAGAGTGTGATGGTCAATTTGCATATTACCTCTTTATTATATAGGATTATTATTTTTTAGTTCTTTTATTTTTATTTATTTATTTATTTATTTATTGTCTAAAGTTTTACATATGACCCTTTGCACTCTTAACTCTTCCTCAGTGTCTGCTTTCCAGGATCAGGGGCCTGCAGGAGGGAGACTGTTGCCATAATCCAGGTGAGAGCTGATGAAGAGGTCTTAGTGAGCTCAGGCTGCTGTAACAGAATAGTACAGACTGGTTGCTCACCTATTTCTGGAGGCTGGAGTGAGACCAGGGAACCTGCATGGTTGGGTTCTTGGAGACTTCCCTCCTCCTGGTTTACACAGGGCTGCCTTCTCAACCTGTCCTCATCCTTCTCTTGTCTCTTCTTTTTTAAAAATATATTTTTATTGATTTTAGAGAGGAAGGGAAAGGGAGAGAGAGAGAAAAACATCAATGATGAGAGAGAATCATTGATGGGCTGCCTCCTGCACGCCCCCCACTGGGGATTGAGCCCACAACTTAAGCATGTGCCCTTGACCGGAATTGAACCTAGGACCCTTCAGTCCCCAGGCCAACACTCTATCCACTGAGCCAAACCAGCTAGGGCTAGTCTCTTCTTATAAGGGCACTAATCCCATTTGTGAGAGCTCCACCCTTGTGACCTAGTCACCTCCCAGAGGCACTACCTCCTTATACCATCACATTGGGGGTTAGGATTTCAAAATAGGAATTTTGGGGGAATGCAGACATTCAGTCCATAACGGGACTTGGACCAGGGTGATGAATACAAAATAATCTGTTTACCTAGGGCTGCAGGGTGGCTGTTACATCTTTCAGTAGATGTGGGCTTGAAGGCTGTGTATATGAAATTGAAATCTATCAGATGCACAATTGAAGGAAGCTCATGCAATTCAGGGAGGAGGAAATAGAGATGTGTACCCTGAGCAGAGAAAGCCAAGGGGACATGAGGGCTATCTTCTGATGACAGTGATGTGCACTGGGGGACTCTGGGTGATGAACATTAGCCCAACACATACTGGATGAGAACAGTAAGCTGTGATGCTCAAAATAGCTCCCAGGCCCAAGGCAGGATGTCCAGGACTGGAATGTCCCTCATCCATGGTCCTGGCCTGCAGCCTGGAGCAGCAGGGTCGGGCTGGAAGCTCAGTCCATTCTGGGATAGCCAATGATGTGCCCTGATTGCTCTGATCTCTAAGCCATCCTTGGCCAGGCAGCCAGAATGTCCTGGAAGATGCTGGAATGCCTGGTGGCAGATAGGTAGAGATCCCTTCTCCCTAAGACCTTTGCAACCACCCAATCTAAGCTGGGGCTGAGGTACCATGTGGCCTGGGGAACAGGCAGAGACTTTCCTGAGCATGGTTGCACTCGGATAGTCACTGGCTATGTTGTTAGCTATGTACTAATGCCTTACCCGCAGTGTCTCCTTTTACCTCTACAACAATCCTAGGTATGTCCTGAGTGCTGGAATGAGTATGTTCCCTTTGCCCCTCTGATCTACTCTTCCCCCTTCTCCACCCTGCCTTGTGCCTTGGGAGGCTGACTGCCTCCTGGATCTCTGGCTTCTGGTTGGGTTGGGTCAGTGGGAGCCACCAGCAGGTGAGCAGGAGATGGGAGAGTGAAGTTGGGGAATTTATTTGGTTGCTGTGGTTGGATGGAGCACCTGTGTAGTAACCCTGTCCATTGCTACTCTGGTACTAGCCCCAGGATACTGAAGTTACCCCAGGATTCGTGGGTTTCCTTAATCATGCCCACACCTTTTAAAACAGCCCCTCCGGGAAACTCTTTGACATTATTCGGTTTGACTGTGCCATCTGTTTCCTGCCAGGACCCTGATTGATACGGTTCCCATTGTATTGGTGACAAGACAGAGATTCTGAAAGCTTGCCAAGGTGTAGCACGGTGAAGCTGTGATCCGGAAGTGGTTAAGCTATGATTCACACCTGGGGGGTGGATATCAGCCCTGCCCAGGGACCTTAAACTTGGCTGGCTTATCCATCTCACTAATGGCCACACTTGAGAGCATAGATGAATCACAGCCTGTTGTGTCTGCACGATGGTCTGACCTCTCCCCGCCTGCATGGGCTCTGGGCTGCCTCTTGGCCTCGGCTTTAATAGTCACTAAATGTTCCTCTAGGTCTGTGGTCGGCAAACTGCGGCTCGCGAGCCACATGCGGCTCTTTGGCCCCTTGAGTGTGGCTCTTCCTAAGCCTTTGGAGTACCCTAATTAAGTTAATAACAATGTACCTACCTATATAGTTTAAGTTTAAAAAATTTGGCTCTCAAAAGAAATTTCAATCGTACTGTTGATATTTGGCTCTGTTGACTAATGAGTTTGCCGACCACTGCTCTAGGTCAGTATAGCCTTTGTACCTCTTCTGCTTCCCATCCTGGTCGGGCCTTGATGTTGGTGTCCCCTAAGTTTCAGGTCCTCACACAGTGCTGGGAGAGGGGCTGAGCCACTCAGAGGGCTGTTAATGCAGAAGAGTTTGTTTCTGTCTCCCCCAGGCTCTAAGCTCCTTGGGCTCAGCAGCCCCAGCATCCTGCCAGGGGCTTGGTGTGGAAAAAATTCTCAGGAAAATGAAAAGAGCTGAATAACGCTCAGGTAAGGCAGGGACCACATTCCTGTAGAGGAGACAACAGGCCTGCCGGCAGCATATATGAGTGAGAGTATGACTAACAGGGATTTTGTGTACCCAGGGTGGGGATGCGGTTGTGGATGGCAGTGCCTGGGTTACAGAGGAGGGACTGTGATTTGTCTGTAATGAGAAGGCAGTGATTGTGTGCGCTCAGGACAGTCTCCCTATGAAATCACTAGAACGGCTGTAGCGGGAGCATAGCGCCCTCTTGTGGCCACATCTCCAATCACAGTAGGTTCCACCCCAGCTCCCACCTGTCAATTCCAACCCCAGCCTAACTTCAGCCCACACCCTAGCTACCCCCTTCT
>NW_005360425.1:857464-863411 GCF_000412655.1 Myotis brandtii | reverse complement strand
GCCATGGAGCGACCTTTCCTGACCTCAGGGTCTTGTGGGTGGGAGTGTAGAAGAACAGAGGATGGAGCCAACTTGTATAAAACCCAGCCTTTATTGATTTCAAGGAAACTGCTGTGGGGATGTTCCTATTAGGACATCCACCCCGACTCCACGAAGCAGGGTCTGAAAGGCTGGCACCAGACTGAGCACATCTGCAGGGAGGAAGATGGGAGCGAAGCGTCCTGAGGCTGGGAGAGTGGAGGCTGCGGAGGGGGACATGCCCTGAGAGCAGTGGGACTCAGAGGATCCCTGGGTGTCACCAGGAGAGGTTGGTGTCACCAGAGCCCCCTCCTCCTCTTCCCAAGAATTCTCAGGCCTCCAGACCTCCCTCTGCTGGGGGAATCCTTCCTCTGCACCGCAGGGACCAGGTGCTTCTCCAAAGGGAAGGAACCTTCTTTCTGGTCTGGTGCATCCAACCCAGGGCAAGCATGCCTCTTCTTGCAGCCTCCAGGCCTCTTCGCCTGCCCTTCTCTCCACTTGGAAGCACTTCTCACCTCTCTTAAACTTTACTTCCTCAGGAAAGTCTCGCCTGAGCGCTCCCTCCTGGGTTGGGTAGAAGCCCTGTATGAGCGCCCTAAGCATCCCCTTGCGTAGTAGTTAATATGCTCATTTCAGTGTTGGTTTCCCCCAAGGGATGGCACTGGGCCTGTGGTGTGACCTACACCCAAGTATTCAGCACAGTGCCCAGCACTCAAAAAGTATCTGCCCCAAATGAAATTGGATAGCTCGGCGAATTCAAAGTGGGGGCACCCAGCACCTGCAGGACCCCTCCACCGGCGCGATACCTCCCCACCTGTCCCCGTTGGCAGACCAGGCATCACCCCCCGGCCCGTGGTCAGATGGGGGTCAGAGCGGGTGCTGAAGCATGCGGCTTGTCACCGTGGGCGTCCAGGACGAACTCCCCCTCCACCAGCTTATGGTGGCAGCGGCAGGTGGAGGCCCGGCTGGCTGAGGATTTGCGGTTGCGGCTGCCAGGGGGCCTCTGGTTGCGTATGCCTTTTATGACCCTGTGGAAGATGAGGTAGCAGATCTCGCTGATGGTGAGCACGATGCAGACGGCAGAGGCGCCCACCATGAAGTAGGTGAAGACCTTCTTCTCCGTGGGCCGGGCGATGTAGCAGTCCACGGTGTTGGGGCAGGGCGCCACGTTGGAGCACTGCACAAGGCGTGGCATGCTGAAGCCGTACCAGAGGGTGTGCAGCACGTAGAGGAAGACGAATTCGATGATGAGCTTGAAGATGAGGCTCAGCAGGTAGGTCCACCACAGGCCGCCGTGCTTCTTGCCCGCATTGTCATACAGCTTGGTGCACTGGTCACCGTGCTTCAGCCGGTGCCGCCGCTCCCGCTCCTCCCGGTAGGCCACGTGCAGGATGACCAGCAGCGAGGGGCAGGTGACGAAGATGAGCTGCAGGGCCCAGAGACGGATGTTGGAGATGGGGAAGTAGTTGTCATAGCAGACGTTGGTGCAGCCTGGCTGCTTGGTGTTGCAGTCAAAGTCCTTCTGCTCGTCCCCCCACACCCGCTCTGCAGCCACCACGTACACCAGCACCCGGAAGACGAACACCACCGACAGCCAGATGCGCCCGAATGCTGTGGAGTACTTGTTCACGCCACTCAGTAGGGACTGGAGCGTCTTCCAGTCCATGGTGCCTGGTAGGGGCGCCGGGAGCCTGGTGCCTGGTAGGGGCGCCGGGGGCCGTGCACACCTGATGGAATAATAGGAAAGACCATACGTTAATGAATGGGTGACATTTACTGAGCTTTTACTATGTTCTTAGCTCTATGTGGATGGACTCATTTGATCATGGTGAAGACCTTATGACAGTGGTTCTCAACCTTTCTAATGCCGCGACCCTTTAATACAGTTCCTCATGTTGTGGTGACCCCCAATTTCATTGTTACAAGTTGAACATAATTAAAGCATAGTGATTAATCACAAAAACAATATGTAATTATATATGTGTTTTCCGATGGTCTTAGGCGACCCCTGTGAAAGGGTCGTTCGACCCCCAAAGGGGTCGCGACCCACAGGTTGAGAACCGCTGCCTTATGAGATCAGGGATATGTTGCCTAAGCTACAGGTAATAGGCAGAGAGGGTAAGTAACCTGCCCAGAGTCACAGAGCTAGTATACCAGGAGGAATAACAATTCCTATTTATCGAGCATTTACTCTGAGCCAAGCACAGAGCTAGACACTCTATGTGCAGGATTTCATTTAATCCTTATAACAACCCCACGAGGTAGATGCAATTAGGTTCCTCATTTACCCTTACAAAGATAAGGGTTGCAGAGTACTTAGTACATAGTAAGTGCTCAATAAATGCTGGCCACTCATGAAATCTAGAGAGGTCCAGTCACTCATTTAAAACTAGAGTTGGATTCAAGGCTGGACTGTGGGTGCCAGGGCTGTGCTGTCCGTCACCTTCTCTCCCCTTCTCTGCTGGATGCCTGCCCAGACCAGGTTCTTACACCTTACCTCGCTGATGCCTCGCTACCATCCTGTGAGGTCGGGGCTGAATCTTATTCTACAGAGAGGAAACGGAGGCTGGGAGAGGGGAACTAACTCCCCAAGGCCTCACAGCCGGTGGGTGGTAAAGCTGGGAGACCAGTTCATGTTGGGGTGTGTGTGAAGAGGGGTACTGTCTGGCTCTGGGGAATAGGAGAGCCAGGGACTATCTAGCTAGAACTCCCTGCTCCCTATGCCAGGCCCCGGGAAAGCCCCAGCTACCCAGCCATGCTGGGTTCGTGGAAACATGTTTCGTTTAGACCTCCTGATCACACTTTTTCCACTCAGTCCTGGAGTGACTCAGCGGGTGTGGAAGGGTGGGTCTGCCTAAGTACACCTAGTGTCTGCGCGTTGCCATGGGTGTGACTCCACGTGTGTATGGGTCTGCACACACGTATAAGTGCTCCCGGAGCGGTGTATGTGACTCTGAGCAAGCATGATGCCTGTCGGCCCCCTGCACCCCGCCGCCCTGCACAGCTGCTTCTCACTCCCCACTGAGCCAAATATCCCACCCTGGTCCAAGCCACCATCAACTCTTGCTGGTATTATTGCCACAGCTTCCCTCTGGCCTCTCAGTGTCTGCTCCTGCACCCCTAGAGTCCAATAAATTGGGTCATGTCCCTCCCTTGTTTAACACACTCTACTAGCCTCTCATTACACTTAGAACTGCCCCCAGATTCTACCTCCTCACCCTTCTCTCCTGCACTCTCACCCTGCCTGTCTGCTCCGGCCACTCTGGGGACCTTGGGGGCTTTGGTATTTTTCCTGCTGCCTGGAATGCTCTTTCTCCAGAACCACGCATGGCTGGAGCCTTCCCATCACGGCGGCCTCTGCTCAACCATCTCCTTAGAGCAGCGATTTTCAACCTTTCTCATCTCATGGCACAGATAAACTAATTACTAAAATTCTGTAGCCCATCTGACAAAAAAAAGTATACTTTTGATTTATTCACACGGGACAGCTATTGTTGTGTTGGCCGTTGTCATTTTTAAAATTTGACAATCTAAGGGAAAAGAGATCAGTACCCCTGAGTAAAGAGTCAGCTATTGCATGTTTTAAAAATTCTTGCAACGCGACTGGTATAGCTCAATGGTTGAGTACTAAGCCTTGAACCAGCAGGTCAGGGTTCGATTCCCCATTGAGGCAAATGCCCCGGTTTCAGGCTCCATCCCCAGTAGGGGGCATGCAGGAGGCAGCCGATCAATGATTTTTTTTTCATCATCGATGTTTCTATCGCTCCCCCTCCCTTCTTCTCTGAAATAAAAAAATATATATATTTAAAAATTCTTGCGGCACACCAGTGTGCCTGCCGCAACACACTGGTTGAAATTGCTGCCTAAGAGGCCTCCCTGGTAACCCCAAATCTGGGAGCCTATCCCCTTCCAGTCATTCTGCTCCCGTACCTTTATTTTTCTCTCTCTATTTTTTTAAAAAAATATATTTTTGTTGATTTCAGAGAGGAAGGGAGAGGGAGAGAGACAGAAACACCAATGATGATAGAGAAGCACTGATCGGCTGCCTCCTGCTTGTCCCCCACTGGGGATCGAGCCTGCAACCCAGGCATATAACCTTGACCGGAATCGAACCCAGGACCCTTCAGTCCGCAGGCTGACACTCTATCCACTGAGCCAAACCAGCTAGGATTCCTTTATTTTCTTTATAGCATTTAATCACTATTTGAAATTAAAGTTTTTTTTAAAGAATTATGACTTTATTAGTCATCTGAAAAACCAGATGGGCTGAGCCCCCAAATGGTGCCAGCACCCAGGGACGGGGAGTCAGAGATTTTAAAGGACTCTAGGCGGGCTTTTTCTGGGCGGAAAATTCTCTGGGCAGGTCCTTTAAAGGTTTTATTTTTGTTAATCCTCACCTGAGGATATTTTTTCCATTTATTTATTTATTTTTTTTTAGAGAGAGTGGGAGGGAGGAACGGGGGAGAGAGAGAGAGAAACATTGATGTGAGAGAGACATATTAATTGGTTGCCTCCGCCCTGACTGGGGATGGAACCCAAAACCCAGGTCTATGCCCTTGACTGGGAATCAAACCGGCGACTTTTAGGTCTGCAGGTTGACGCTCTAACCACTGAACCAAACTGGCCAGGGCGAAATGAAAGTATTTGTTTACCTATTTGTTTTCATTTATTGTCTGTTTCCCCCACTAGAATGCCAGCCCTGTCTTGCTTACTGCTTTATTTGTGTCTAGTGCTTGGCACAGTGTGGGGACTCAATGCATGCTGAATGAATAAACAAATGAATGCTTACAGAGGCAGCGTGGAGGGAGGGGCTGGGCGTTGCGGGCAGGAGCCCAGTAGGGCCGTGAGGACTAGGTAGCCTGGGGGGAAAGCCTCCTTTCACTGGGAGAAGGCTGTTCCTTCTCAGCACCTGGGCTCTCTCGATGCCTCTTCTCTGAGAATCTCGGCCTGGACACCCTCTGCTCCCTCTGAGACCTGGCCTTTGGGGACGGGCAGTGGAATGTGCATGGGAAGTGGAGTCCCGTCTGCTAAGTCAGTGGTTCTCAACCTGTGGGTCGCGACCCCTTTGGCGGTCGAACGACCCTTTCACAGGGGTCGCCTAAGACCATCCTGCATATCAGATATTTACATGACGATTCATAACAGTAGCAACATTACAGTTATGAAGTAGCAACGAAAATAACTTTATGGTTGGGTCACAACCTGAGGAACTGTATTTAAAGGGCCAGAAGGTTGAGAACCACTGCGAGGGAAAGAAGTCCCACTTTCTGGAGCCCTGGTCGGAATCCAGAACCAGCTCCCCCCAGCCTGCCGCTCACCTGGTGCAAGTTCCAGAAGGCAGCCGCGTCTGCCAGCCCTGCGAGCACAGGGGCCCTGACACGTGCTCCCACCCGACCCTCCTCCCGGGGCAGCCACCCCGTGCAGCCTCCCTCCAGGGCTGCACCTCCGGACCCGTCCGCCCAGTCCCGCCAGACACACCCCGGGGAGCGACTCAACTGCAAAGAATTCCCCTCCAAGCCCAGGCTTGGGACTGGTGGAGCCGGTCTGGTTCCCCACCGCCGCGGTCCCCCAATAACAGCTCCCGCCATCCGCTTTTTCCCAGCTCCTGGGCCGAGCAGCGCCCAGATTTTGTCCCCCCCGCAAAAGAACTGCCTTTGAGGGACAGGGGCACCGGTCCCTCGTAGTCGAAAGTCCGCGTAGAACTTGGCTTGCGCAGATTCCCAAAGTCTAAAATCCTGCACTTCCTCCCTCCAGGACCCTTCTCCACACGTTCCCTTCCATTCCAGGCAGTTTGGGAGCTTGCGGACATAGAAGGGGGGCGTCTGGGAGCCTTCCGGCAGCTGGAGCCCCCACTCCGGCCCAGAATCGAGGTGGAAGAAGGCGGTGGAGAGGTCCCTTCAACATCACCCCGACTCCCCACGCCCCGGAT